>NC_047527.1:30090099-30396765 GCF_012275295.1 Melopsittacus undulatus | reverse complement strand
AGAAACAGACCTAATGGTTACATATTGATACTGGAAATCTCACTCGGTTTTAATATTTGCATTTAGAATAAAATGTTTTCAGTGGGAACCATGACTTCCTGAATATACATTTGCTTGCCATAAAACATTTTTTTAAATTATTGATTATTTTTAGGACTGATCTTGCACTTCATTGACAAGTATGTATGCTTAGATGAAAAATTATTTTCCACTGATTAACTGGGAAAAAGTCCTGATGAATGATCACTGAATGCTGCTAACCAACTTCATTAGTTTAAGCCACTAGTTTGCCTAAAATACATGTGTCCTGGGTTCAGCAGTAGCAGTCAATTTTCTTCTTAGTAGCTGGTGCAGTGTTTGGTTTTGACTTTTATCCTGGGAACAGCACTGATAACACTGATATTTTAGTTGTTGTTCAGTAATGTTTACTCTGACCAAGGGCTGAGTCTCAGGCTCTGCCAGGGAGGAGGGGAAGCTGGCAGGAAGCAGAGACAGGACACCTGACCCATACTAGGTAGAGAGGTATTCCATACCACAGCATGTATGTAAACTGGGGGCAGTTACCTGGAAGGGCTGTATTGTTGCTTGGGTCGGGCTGGGTATTGATCAGCAGGTGTCTTGCCTCTGCTTTCTCCTGGCTTCTTGTGCCCCTCCTCACTGGCAGAGCATGATACTGGGAAGTGCTTGAGCAGAGGAAGCATTGCTTAGCAGCAACTAAAACATTGGTGTGGTATCAGCATTGTTTTTTTGGCCTAAAGCTGAAACAGCTCTGCAACAGCTACTAGGAAGGAGAAAAATAAGTGTTACAGCTGAAACCAGAGCAATATGTGATATAAAAATATCCCAGTTACTCCTCTGGTGTAGTACTAAATACAGTAGATACCAGTTACTGGGAGAGCGTATAGAGTTTTTAGTCTCTGCCATGACTCCATTGCATAATGCATACTATGAATATACTTGCTTGCATAGGCTTGGCTATTTTGATTTGTTGGTCTTTTGTCTGGTTCTGTGAATCTGTTGCATGTCAAGTATACCATTTATGTTTTTTTTACCACTGCTTGAATAGCAACATCAGAAATGCTTTTGTAAACTGTCAGTGATAATCTGCATAAAATAGAGTAGAAATAGCATTAAAGATTTTTTACTTTTCAAGAGAAAGTGAAATAGTTTAACTTAAAAATAAGTGATAGGATGTGACACTGATACTGTAACAGGTGATTCTCTTCGAAAGACACAGAAATACTTATTAAATACCATTATTGTTGATAGGTATTTCATCTGTCATTGTGACTTACAATGAACTTGTTGTATACATATTGACATACAAGCATCCTTTTAAAGGTGCAGTGTTTTATATTGTAAATTAGCAGAATTTATAGTGACATGTTACTGGGCATGTAACTTGTGTATCATCTCTTTGTGAGAAATGGTCTCTAGATAAAAACTGAAGCTCAGGTTAGACACAGCAGTGAAGCAGCTATTTATTAATATTTTTGCAGAAAAGGGTGTCCTAGCATGTAAGCACACACAGCAAAAGCAGAACTATGATTTATATTTCTTATCCCAGCCACAAGTTCTCTGCTTTGTTTCCCCATTGGTTGGGCACTCCAAGTTTTACAGCCTATCCGACATGTATAATCCGCATGTTAACTGTCCCGCCTCTGTTTACATCTCCCCTTACTCAATTTTTGTGTGCCCCTTCCTCTTATTTATCTCCTTTTATGGTTTGATTTCATAACTCTCTGGCAGACACGTGGTATCCCAACTTACTGTTTAACCAGCCTGCACCTGCTTATTTTCGTAGGTTGTACAAAGATAATATTATTTTTAATCACAGAGTGTATCTTTCATCCAGAGTTGGTATTGTCTTTAACCACAGAATGTGTCTTTCTAAGTTATGGTATCTCAAATCCTTTCTTTCATTCCCTTAGTAACTTAGCCCCAGCCCCAGTTTTGGAAAATCTTAATATTGCAAAGCCTTGATATTGATATTAAAGCTTCTGGGCCACATCAAAAGGAGCGTGACCAGCAAGTTGAAGGAGATGATCCTGCCCCTCTACTCTGCTCTCATGAGACCTCACTTGGAGTATTGTGTGCAGTTTTGGTATCCTCAACATAAAAAGGACGTAGAACTGTTGGAACAAGTCCAGAGGAGGGCCACAAGGATGATCAGGGGACTGGAGCACCTCCCATATGAAGACAGGCTGAGAAAGTTGGGGCTGTTCAGCCTGGGGAAGAGAAGGCTGCATGGAGACCTCATAGCAGCCTTCCTGTATCTGAAGGGGGCCTATAGGGATGCTGGGAAGGGAACTCTTCATTAGGGATTGTAGTGACAGGACAAGGGGTAGTGGGTTAAAACTTAAACAGGGTAAGTTTATATTGGATATAAGGAATAAATTTTTTACTGTGAGGGTGGTGAGGCACTGGAGTGGTTTGCCCAGGGAGGTTGTGAATGCTCCATCCCTGGTGGTATTCAAGGCCAGGTTGGACAGAGCCTTGGGTGACATGATTTAGTGTGAGGTGTCCCTGCCTGTTGCAGGGGGGCTGGAAGTAGATGATCTTAAGGTCCATTCCAACCCTAACTATTCTACAATTCTAATGTTGTAAAGGCTTAATATTGCAAAGCCCCATCCTCAATTACACGAAAACAACACGGCTCCACATTTTCCTTTTTTATCTCTGTATAGTTCAAAGAATGTGTACTTTTTCAGTAATAACTTCTGTGAAGTATATGGGGTTACTAATCTGGAAAGAAATTTTTATCCTGAATTAAAACATAAGTATGTTTTTGGTTTTGTGTTTTTTGTTGTTTTGTTTTTTTTTAAGATGAGGTTACAGTGCAAACTGGAGATCTGCTGCCATGTAGGATTTGTGGAAGGACTTTCTTTCCAGCAGCACTGGTAAGTGGTGTGAGTGAGCACTGTTGGTTTTTAGATCTGATAAGTTGATAGAAGAGTTAAGCAATGGTCACTGTAGCTAAATAAAGTAGAAACCAAGCGATGCTTGGGTTTTGGTGGTTTTTTTTGTTGGGGTTTCTTTTTTTGGTTTGTTTTTTTTTCCCAAATAATTATAAATTCTATTTGTTTCAATTTTGAAGTTCCTTAGAAAGAAGTTAATTTTATTTAAGCTTTCCATGACTTTCTGAAAATACATGCTTCTTGAAAGCATCCTCTCTAGGGTCACAGAATTACTGGTTGCCTCTGCAGATGTAAGCCCTAGCATTATGCAGCCTCAGCTAGTAAATGAAGCATTTTGTTAGCCATCTTCAACATACTGTGGTTTTCAGTCTTAATAGAAATTGGGCTGTCCTTAAATATGCATATGGATATCAGACGGCACTCAATGCAAATACTGCTTACCTATTATAATTCTTTTTTTATTTGCAGGGGGCAAATACAGATGCTCCCTATTTTTCATTGCCCAAATTTTTGTGTCCATGTATGTGCACTCATGGATTCCTGTAGTTCCGCTTTAAAAGTAGTGGCTGGCTTAGACATTTGAGTGAAAGCAGTCTGATCTGATTTACCAAGAGTTGGGCCTTGTTTGCTGATTGGCATATTGAGAAAGAAGGAAAGAACATGTTAATAACTTAGGTTGAAAGCTAAGTTCTGTGTTCTCCGTCTTGGTTTTCTTCTGTTTATAGAAAAAGCACGGACCCATTTGCCAGAAAACTTCTGCCAAGAAAAGGAAGACATTTGATTCCAGCCGACAGAGAGCAGAAGGAACTGACATTCCCACAGTAAAACCTCTGAAGCCACGGGTATGTTGTTATTTACTGTGCATGTGAACATTTTAAGCAAACTATGTGTGCATTATAATAAAGCTTATTTCTGCTGGTGATTTGTGATAATTAGATAAACTAGGATCTAGAAGAAATTGAACTATAATGTTGTGTACTAAAATAAGGTCAGCTGAAGTAAGAGCTTCAAACATATAAAGCTCTTTCTTTTTTGGCTTCTTAGCCAGAGCCACCCAAAAAACCTTCCAACTGGAGACGAAAGCATGAGGAATTTATAGCTACTATACGAGCAGCCAAAGGACTTAATCTCAAAGATGGTGGAAAACTGCCTCCACCACCTCCACCATCATATGACCCTGGTATGTAAAACAATCCAGTTCTTTAGAGAACTGGGTTTTTTTTTTTTCACTTAATTTATAAAAAGTTGAATTGGAAAGGAATATATTGGAATACAATAGTCACAAGTTCTTGAAGATAACTGTTTGATGCAGATGCTGGTTTGTGACTGTGGGTCTGGCTAGCTACCATCCTGTGAGCTTTCAAAGCCTATGACTGTTTTAATGAATCAAGAGATAGTTAAGGGCAACTTGCAGCTCGCTACTGTCTTATAAATCATATTCTGGACAAACAGTTTCAACACCTTGTTTCTGTCCACAATAGTGGAACTGCTCAGAAAGAGCAGACTGCCTTTTTAATTAGATGCTGGACACCCACAGCCTGTTTACATTGTAGGAATGCATGTTGACTGTGTTCTTCACATATAGTGTCTACCATTTCTTGCTGAACTCACATTTAGTTTCATGTGTGCAGTACATGCTCTAGTGTGCATTGATCCTTATAAGGTGGGGGTACTTGCATTTTGGGTATGAGATGTGTGGAATTTGTATTAATAAGGGTACCTTCAGAACTGAGGCTGGATAAAATGTTGATACAGTCTGGTGTGAGTGAATAAGGCATGTACTTTTCAGTTAACTTTTGAAATGTTATAATAGGTTGGAGAATATATTTCTTGCTCTTGTCCTAAGAGCTAAACTATGTGATCATTTCAGTGGCTATTTTCTGAAGGATTGGGGAAACCAGAAAAAAGCATGTGTTTTGCTTCTGCCTGTGGTCAAGTGAGGATGGGAGGATTCTCTACTTTGTTTCTCCGCAGGAAATGCATTACCCCGGTATTAGGATTGTAATTGTGAATTCATAATAAAGACGTGGAGTCATAATATTCAGCATTCATACATGCTATCTTGAAATGGCATATGCATTTTAAAGTAAAGCCAGTAGCTAATGTTGTGGATAAGGAATATAAGGCTTGATCATGGAAAGTATCATTAATAATCTGGGCAGAAACAGCCAGAAGTAAATCTAGCTTGGAAAACCTACTAAAATGGTGCTTCCTTAGTTCTGGACATCACAGTGAGTTTTAAGAGAGGGAAGTAACTCTGTTCAGCCCACTTGAAAGCAGATAGGAGGTAGAGGGAATAGAATGATATTGTGCTTCTGTTTCTTCCTTCTGTTTTTTACTTTTTCCAAGCTGAGTTTACAAGTTTTAGTCTCCTGACTTCATCCAGCTGCAGTGGGTAAAACTGAGGAGGAAGAATGAAGATATGATGAATTAATCAGTGGATTCTCTTCTTACAAATCAAACCAAACAATATATAGGGCAGGGACAGCTACTGTTGATCCTTTTCCACTTTACATGTAGGAGTGAAAGAGAATTATGCATGGTATCATGGAATATATCCATCCTTTCCTACTCAGCTGACTTTGCCATGCATATTTCTAACTGGTAATTTTTTTTTTTTAATTTTTGTTTTCTCTCCTGTGAAAGGAAAGAGTTCTGTATTAATATTTTGTACTTAATTGTGTGCTTTCAGTTTGCAAACAGGCAATATTGGTGGTTCTTTGCTCTCCCACCTTTTCTTTAGAAATGTGGAATAGCCTCATGATACTAAGAAGGAGCTTAAGTCACCCCATTTGCATTGAACTTGACTACATATGTATACTGTGCTTTATTTTGATTAGTTTGTATTTTATAAAGCTTACATGGAATCCTAACAGTTCTTCTGTACGAACAGTACTTCCAGATAGCCAGGTGGCAGACTGGTGCTAAGCAGTCTACAAAATGAGGAAGATACAATCTCTGATTCTTGAAAAAGTCCATATTAATCCTCTACAGTCTGATCCATTTACTTAACTGGGCTTTGAAATTCTTCTGTGGGAATTGAGCTGTAGGACAGCTGGAAATGTTTTTTTTCTTATTGTCTAGGGGCTTCCATAGCTGCTTTATTCATCTGTTCTATTTTTTGTTTGCTTGGGGTTTTTTTTATTTTTTTTTTTTAAAACTTTGGCCATATCTATCTCTTAAGGTATAGTTTGATGTTTGAATATTCTGATGGTAGTGGAGTTTTATGTAAAATAAGTAAAAAAATCATTGTTGTTACCACATGAGATTCCCATCCTTTCACTTATCTGATGGATTCCTGTGTTCTTCCTGTGTACTTTGTTCACACTTACTGGGTCACAGTTCATGGTTTGGTGGCCACTATGTCATTTTAGTTACTTGAAGCAGTAAATAACTAATTTAAAAGGATAAGTAGTTAAGACAGATCAGCTGCATTTTTAGTCAAATATAATACAAATTTTATTTGGGGTTGTATAATGTATAAATGTAATACTGTATAATATAATGTATATAATAATATAGATATTGTATAATATGTAAACGTAATATCATATCTAAATGTAATATTGGAGGCAGTGACTGACTCCTCATTTTCTTTGGTACGTTTCTAAAATCACCTAGGAACATGCTGATTTAATTGCTTTGTCAGTGTCCAGTGCTTCTGAAGTTGTTTGTGGTTCATGATTCTGAATACTGTAAACTACGGAATTCAGTATCCATATCTCTAGACACAGTCTAGTCTGAAACTGCAGCCCAAATACTTTACTTTGCAAGGAGGGTGTATCTGAAGGGGTATACATTGAGCATATGGGTGAGGGACCTTTGAGGACTTCATAAACACTTTCATGGCCTTTCTGTTTTTGTTTTTTTTTTTTTCCCCAATGTTAGTAGCAATAGTTCCTGCAAGTAGTACTGTTTGTAATGTGGCTAAATGAATTGTAAAAAATGATAAATACAGCCACCAGCTGCCCTGTTTTGCATGTCTCTGTAGCTGTCTCCTAATTTTGGAAGGATTCCCTATGATTTGTTTTGTTGTTAGATTTCTGATTTTTGTTTAATTATAATTTCTAGTATTGCAGTTAGTATTTCTTAGTCCTTTCAAAATTGCTAGAGGAAACAGGTTTTGTTGTCTTTTGCTATTTGTATGGGAAAAGTTTTAATGTATTTTCATATCTTGAACAACTGAACTGTGTTTGTGATGTGGGGGGTGTTTTGGTTTCTAGTTTTGGTTTTGCTTGTTTTTTTATTTAGTCTCTACTCTTCTCCACTTCCTTCCAGCTGATAACCTTGCCATGTCCATATATCTCTTTGGCCACTTCCTCTGCTGAATTGTATTTCTAAAAGTGTTTCTGATTTTGCTTAGGTTATTTCTGATCTTCAGCCACTCTTCTCATTCTTATCCATCAAATAAGAAACATCTGTATCTTATATATAGGCAATATTCTTTTCCCCTGCAATGTATATTTTTCATTTTCAGATTCAAGAGGCTTTAGTTTTCTCTGGGGGTGGGACTGGTCTTTAAAAGACTTCAAACCAGTTTCTTTTAAGAAAACATGTTATTAATGTTAATTTTTTGTTTTTAAGATTACATTCAATGTCCATATTGTCAGAGGAGATTTAATGAAAATGCAGCTGACAGACACATCAATTTCTGTAAGGAACAAGCAGCACGTATTACTAATAAGGGGAAATTGGCAGCTGATACCAAAGGGAAGCTTCCTACTCGAACACAGGTAAACAATAACATTTTCCTTAACTTATAGATTGTATTCAACATCAAATCAAGCTTGTTAAATGGTTAACTGCTCTTAAATGTAATTAACCTTTTTATTCTGTAATGCTATTACTTGTGCTAGACTGAAATTGGACACTAAGCACGGAAGAGGTTCTTTCTTATGAGAGTTGTAGAAATCCATAAATCAGATGGCAGAAGCTGCCAAACCAAAACCAGTCATAAATGTAATTCAGAGGCTTGTGAAAATGACAGGTAAGGGTAGCAGCAGGAGGTAGAGACACAATATTTGTTAAAAAACTAAAAAAGCTGAATTTCTGTTGTGCAAGTCTTGTGAACCCAGTTCAGGACTCTTTCTGAAGTTGACAAAGGTACACATTCTGCTGCAGGACAACTGGCAGAAATATTTTGGCTAATAAGAAACTTAGGAATTCAGGCATATGAAGGTAAGAGCTGCAGTAGCTAACTCACAATGGAAACAAATTAAGGGTTAAAGTGTACGTGTGTTTTCATTTGGTGGCAGTACACTTTTTTTCTGGAAGCTGTGAAGAGTTAAATAGACACTAGCAGTTACTCAGCGATTCTTGCACTGTATTCTGAATCAGTACTGGGACTGGTTCAGAGAACACAGGTGAAAGTAAAATTTGACAGACAAAAGTAATTGTGCCCTTGATTTTTTTTTTTTTTGGTTGTTTGCTGGGGGGGTTATTTCTATTTTGTTGGGTTTTTTTTTAATTAACTGGTAATGAGATGATAATCTCATGATCAGCTATGGAAAAAGATGAGAAAAGCAGAAAATAGACATAAATAAAAAATACATAACCACTGAGATAATCTTTCTTACTAGTATCATCTGTATATATAATAAAGCAGACTAGTGGAAACCATTCGCATGACTCTCTACCAGAAACAGTATACTGAGTAGGTAATAGGTACCTGTTTTCCCACAATACCTGACATAACTACTTATTGTGTTGTATAGATAGTTTGATTTAATTGCTTAAATTTCTAGGTTGTATTTTGTTACAGTACAAACCACCTGCAGTTAAGAAGATGCCTTCTGTAGGATCAACACCACCATCATCACGCTTACCACAGCCAAGCAGTGTTAGCAAAACTGTTGTAGGTATGAAATGAATGTTACAGATTTTCCAGTTCCTTTCCAAATATTCATTCTCAATCTATGCAGTAAAAGTAGTATGATTTTTAATATCTGCAAGGATTTCTAAAGCATTACTCAGTGATTTAAACTGATGAAGTAAAAATATTCATAGCAGTTCAGCGTTACATGAGCAGATAAGATGGTGTCTGGTTTTCGTAATACTATTTTAAATTTAACCAGTGGTTTTGTGACCTGATACTTCTTGTTTTTACTTACATATATACTTATTGTTGACATTGATATAGTGGCTGGTAAAAAGTGAAGTTGGAAGGGGCATTGATTGGCATCTGTCCAACAAGGCTCTTAAGCACACAGGATTATCTTCTGCTTTATCAGGTCAAATTGGGTTTTTTTCTGAATTGAACCTGCAGAATCATTTTGTGTAGTAATGCAAAATTTTATTGAATATTGGTCTCTCACCTGATATTTTTTTGTTGCTTAATTCTGTAACTAATTTGTATGCTGAATATGATTCTGATTATGAACATAAAAGCCATGTATATTATAATTATGCTAACACTGGTCTTATTCCAATTACAGATATCATTAGATATCAGACATGTTCTGTCTGTACACATTTTGACATTCTAGACTTCTTTATTTCCTTTTTCTTTCTGAAGAAAGTAATTGAGGTGCAATATTTTTATTAGAATAAAATATTCTAATTAAACAATGTATGTGGAACATATGCAGCTCAATTGCATATGTCCTGTAAATTTCTGGAAACATGCTTGCTTTTTAGTAGTATCTTGACATTTGTTCATATCTTGACATTTCTAAAACTCTTGTTTTGAATTTTGATAGTAAAAAATTATAATGAATTGTATCATTGCAGCAGCAAAATCTTATGTTATCTTGTATTTCCATGCTTGCTTTCAACTGCAATGTGCCTCTTCAAATAAAGCCCCATCTTCATGTGGATCCAGTGGGAGCAAAGTTCAGACATTGTCACCAGTTCATAAAAACTCATTTGGAATGGTGAACTCACAAGCAGGGTAAGTTTCCATTTAATGTTGTCATTTACACTTTATTTTATGTTTATGTTGTGCTAGTTCTGGATGTCTTTGTGGTCTGTTTCACTTTTTTTTTTCTGTGAGCTTCAGAAGTGTGATGTTATTAATTTATCCTTAATTTATGAATACAATGTTTAAGGAACGTAGAAGTAGGTGAAGATACATTTTCTGATGTTAAAATAATGGCAAAGGTGGTCAAGTGAGAAAAATAGAAAGTAGATTTAAAGGTTATAGAATATGCAGAAATGGTTGGAGCTATATTTTTTTCTTTCTGTAAAAGCAAAGAGACTTGAAGGGGGAAGCATTAGGCATAATTTCCTGCAATTCATGGAAATTAAAAAAGAGGTCTGTGCTCCAGACCGCAAGTTAATTGTGACAGAATCCACCCTCTTAGCACAGAAGGGTGGATACTTTCCCTCTTCCCTTTCCTGTCTTAAGATACTCAAGAGACAACAAATGAGTGAGTGCAAATAAGGCAATGGAAACCAGTGCTCTACAACAGCAACAAAAAGTGGTAGATGTATGTAATTAGAGTTCAGTGAAAGTGCTGGTGTGATCAGGGCTGTTACTGATACTTTGCTGGGGGGGAGTAGTCAGTACACACTATCTCAAAGAATATATGTATGAAGGGATTGAAGAAAAGTAGTGCAATTTTACAGAAATTTGAGGAGTACTGAGGAAAAAACATGCAACAAAGTCATTGCAGTTATAACATTGGTGATTTAAGAAGGCTTATTCCTTTAAAAACGAGTATCAGATTGGTAAAGGCTGTATAAGGTGGAGAAAAACAGTAACTTATGTTTGTGAGAAAGAGGGACATTCTGAAAGAGTTCATGGGGATGGACAGCTTTATTAATTCACAAAACTAGTGATTTTTAGTTTATTGCCCTTAGGTTGTGAAAGTTGCACACACATACAAACTACAGCACCTCTTAATACCATGTCACATGAGGATGCAGTTCTGTCCCTCCTTGCTCTACCCACTCCTTCAGATATAGACTGGAGGTAGAATTCGTGAGGTTATCAATTAATATTATTATTATTGTTGTTATTATTATTCACTCCCCTCCAGTGTCATAGGAGCCTTTGGTCTATGGATCAGATTCACTACTGTTTGCAGGCATTTATGCTTTAACTGTCAGAAAATCCCACCCTCTGTAATGCACTGCCATATTTTTATATCTTATTTTTCCATTTTCAGAAGTTAGCACCTACTGATGAGTGGCAAAAAGAGTAGGTCTGCAAACCACAGTAAAAAAGTCAGGGGAGATCATTTCAAGGCATGTTTCTGGCCCCATTGGTGAATCACAGCTGTCTGGAAAAGGCTTTTTCCTGTTTGTCATGGTTTAAACCAAATCCGCACAGTTCGTTCACTCACTCCCCCCTTTGCTCCCCCCACTCCCGGAGAGTTAGGAAGGAGAATCCAAAGATTGTAGCCCCCACAGATTGAGATAAGAACAGTTTAATGGCTAAAGTATAACATAAATCACTGCTACTACTACGACTACAAATAATAATGATAAAGCCAATAACAAGTGAAGAGAATACAACACCTCACCAGCCACCGACCCATAACTCACCCCACCCTGCCTGACCGAGCACCGACCAATACCTCCTCCATCCCCCCAGAGCTCCAGCCCTTCCGGGTCTCCCCCGGTTACATCCTGGGTATGACGTGCTATGGTATGGAATACCTCTTTGGCTAGCTTGGGTCAGGTGTCCTGTCTCTCCCTCCTCCCGGCCTCCCTCTTCGCTGGCAGAGCATGAGCTCAGAAAAACGCCTTGAACAAACCAAACACCCAAGCAGTAACTCAAAACATACTTGCTATCAGCAGCCGTTCTCAGCCCGAAAGTCAAAACACAGCACTGCACCAGCTACCAAGAAGGAGGAAAATGACTGCTACTGCTCAAACCAGGACATAGTTGGAAGTAAATTGCAGTCTGTGTTGCTTATTGAGAGGCCACAGGTTTTGGTCTTAACTTCTTAAGGAGGAAGTTCTGTTTAATTTTACTAGACAGTTGCTCATTGGACTTTGTATTCTGTAGACTTCCATTTCTTCTACTGAAACTTTGAAGAAGAGTAGTGACATGACCAGACCAGGTAATTAATAATCTGCAGAGATGTTCGCACAAATTCTCTCTGTTCACACATGTTAACCACAAATAGATGGCTTCTAGCTGGCATAGCTCTCAGGTAATGATCTCTGCGTGAGAGGCAGTGAATGTAGCTTGGCTTATAACCTCACATATTTAAGAATACAGATGAGTGTGTTTCTGCCTTCAGTCCTCACTTTTCTGCGCTAAAAAACATGTGTTCTTATCTTTGCCAGCCAGTCCTTATGATTCCTTGCTGGTTATGTGTTAGTCTTCTCACAGGTGGCTCTTTAAATGTGTCTTTCCTAGGTGAGACCTAACAATCTTTATTATAGCTTGTTTATATTAATTTCTCGGGTTTGTCAGGAGCTCATTGAAGCAAAGAGGTATAGGAGCAGTTACAACATGGAAGAGTTTGGTGACTTAGACTGGTTACTCGTGACAATTTTGGCCGTAATGGTTTTAGCCTCAGGATGTGAGGGGGAAATAGGTAGGATTCTGTTGAAATACCTACAAAATTCTATGAGAGCAGGGACTGAGACACTAACAGTCAATATCCTAAGTCAGAGAGAGAGTGTCTGTTGTGACACAGATTTTCAACATTAGAACATCTTATAATTTAGGCTATAGCTAACTGCAGGTAGAATTATTTTGAAAAAAAAAAAAAAAAAAAACAAAAAGCACTTTTAAAATTCTATAAAAATAGCCTTCATTAGAATGGAACAAGATGTATTTTTTTTTGCTATGTTTGCAAGTTAACCAGTAAAATGAGAAGCCACAGCATGATATCTGCTCCTGCAGTCATCTCTGAGAAAAACTTTTTTTTTTTTTTTTTTACTTTTTACATTTTAATTAATTGAAACCTAGCTGTTGTCATTCCTGATTTGGCAGAAAGATAGAGGTTTAACAGTAGAATTAAGATTAATATTGGAGGGAGAGGGGAGGCAATTAAATCAGACATTGCTTCTTTCTGTAGACTCATGATACCTGTTTGCTTTGCATAAGCAAAGGGGCAAGAGACGATTATCTGCTGGCAATGCTAGAGCCAAAAGTGGTTAAAATATATATGCGTGCAGTTTTCCTCTTGCGCTTTAGGTGGCACTCTTGTACTGCAGCCTGAAACTGTTGGACGAGCACATGAAGCAGTTCCTGAACCACGTTAAAGGTGAAAACTAGAAGGAATTGGGTCTCTAAGGCATTTAGTTCGGTAAAGGAAGGATTCTTGAACTTAATTTTATATGAAGTTCAACTTAAATATCACAGTATACATTTTTATTTTGTGTGAGAAGAAATGAAACCAAATTTTATGAACACCCTTATTGTAAGTAATTTTTGCTATACTATTTTCTAATTTGGATTCTCTTCTGCTCCCCAACTAAAGGACTACTGAGAGAGCACACCACAGCATTATCAGTATAAGCTAGATTAGTGTTAGTGATGCTTACTCTATATGCATAGATCAGGATGTGTCATTTGAGCTCTGCAGTGAGAATTTTCTTCTGCCTGGACAGAGTACAAGCACAGTCAGTTGTAAGTATTAATGGAAGTGTAGCAAAAGAGAATTACTTCTGAGTCCTGGAGAATCAAATGAGAGTGCAAGAGTAGCATGTGACTCTGTATTGTAGTGAATAGTAAAACCTTCATTCAGTTGCATGAAAGTAGGATTTACTCTCTTTGATGTTGAAGAACTGGGGAAAAGAAAATTAATTCTACCTAAATTGTGATTAGGCATATATTTTGGGAGTGAATCATGTTAAGATCTTAAGATTGATACATATTTTGTAAGAATATGAAGCTTAACTTTGTCATTAATTTCTTGAGTTCTAGTAAACTGTCAGAAGCAATCAGATCTTCAGAAGAAAAAATTGGATACATTCCTCTTATCCTAAGGCTAAACAAACAGTCAAACTCCACCCCCATGTGTAAACTTGTTTGGCCTAGCAGAACCTGACTCCACTGTTTGTGGCCAGTCAGGGATCTTTTGCATGTGCAGATTAATTGTCTGTGCATGGTTCATTTATGAGCAAGGCTGGGATTTTTAATTGGGACTTGGAAAATCATGTGATGTTTCTCAGTATAACGAGTGAACCATTAGAAATTACTTTGTCATTTTTATTTTATTTTGGGGATAGAACATACTGTTTAGTGTTAAGCTGATCTAAGTTAATCCTCCTGGGAATTGTGTCTATTAGGGAT
Source organism: Melopsittacus undulatus (assembly GCF_012275295.1). Classification (NCBI taxonomy): domain Eukaryota; kingdom Metazoa; phylum Chordata; class Aves; order Psittaciformes; family Psittaculidae; genus Melopsittacus; species Melopsittacus undulatus. The sequence continues at coordinate 30,382,650 of NC_047527.1, read as the reverse complement.
ACATTTAGTGCTGTCTTACAGCTAAAATGCACTGTGAATAGCACAAGTAACCAATATCAGTAAATTTTAAATTCCACTTGTATGTTTTCCTTACAGCATGTTTAGCCTTTAAAAATGTGTTTTGTAAATATCTTACTCTTCTCATTAAGACTCTAACTTGCACAGCTTCATTCAATGAAATCTAGTAAATAGGAAGTTGTCTTTGTGTTCTTTGCATTTAATAAGATTCTTCTGATTGTCCTTTTTTTTCATTAGTACGTGAAAGACCTGTCAGTTTGGGGGGGTTGGGTTTTGTTGAAGAGTGGAAGAATCCTGTATTTATTTTTATCATCACTGTTTCGAGGTTATTGTCTTCAATATTGTACTCTGTAGATTCCTGAGGTTCATCGATCATGTTGATAAATTGTTTAAGGATCAGAAAAGAGCTATGAAAAGTGTGATAGGTTGGAGTACAGAGGAGGGCCACAAAGGTGATCATAGGTTAGAGCATCTCTCCAGGCTGACAGAGTGGGTTTCTTCATCCTGGGGAAGAGAAGGCTCCGGCTAGACCTTATTGCAGCCTTCCAGTACTTAAAGGGGCCAACAAGAAATATGGAGAGGACTTTTTATAAGGGCATATAGTGACAAGACAAGGGGGAATGTCTTTAAACTTACAGGGGAGATTTAGATTAGATATTGGGAAGAAACTCTTTACTCTGAGGGTTGGAAGATATCATTTAATGCTTTTGAGATGTGGATTGCAAGATTCATACCAGAAGCTTCTGAAAAATTGTGTAGCAAACTTGATAGGTTCTTTCCTTTTTAATGTGATGTTATTGTAAGAGCATGAAAAGTGGTATGATATAGCTGTTGGAGATACAGCGATACACAAGATTTTTGTTTTTTCTTTTATGGTTGTATCTTTTATTTTAAAAGCTAAATAGAAAATAATATGCTTCCTTGCCAGCAATTAGCTGTTGCCTTTCTGGCATTGTAGTTTATTAAGGTTGTATGATAAGAATCAGAAAACTGCACAATAATTATAAGAAACTATTTCTCTTGGTGGGAGGATGTGTTTTGTTAGTTTCTGTTCTTTGGTTTTGCCTTCTGATTTCTCTCCAGGGGTGGGGAGATTACAGAATAGTTAAGCTTCAGCTACCCAGATATTTCCATCAATCTTGCTTGGTTTGTTTTTTTATAGTTCCTTTCAGAACTGTTTCAGAAAGATCAATAAAGAATATTTTAAGTGTCATCATTTTCCATTTCAGGCTTAAGTTACTAAGCTTTTCTTGAGATTAAATTTCAGTTATACTACTGAGGTAGGGCTGAAGATATAATAGGCTTAATGCAGTTTTTAGTGTATGGTTTAAGATTCTAGGAATGCAGAACTTAACTTGAAGATCTGATTTTCCTAATATAAGCTGTGGTTTCTGAAAAGCTACAGTTTTCCTTTAAGCTGATATGTGTAAGGGATGGTGGTATGGGTTTTTTGTTTGGTTTAAAAAAAAAAAATCCAGAAAAAATCATGTTTCTAAAATTTGATATTTGGTTTATTCTTTTTGGTTTGAAAATGTTACCCGTAATAATAAAAAAGTGTATAGCACTGTCTATTGTGAGTGGGGTTTTTTAATACTAAAACAAAGGTGCTTTTCTGTTCTTTTCTCATCTCCATAAAAGAAGAGAATGGAAGGCATGTTATTCTCTCTGGGCACAATGTTCGACCTTTACCAAATAAAGTGAAAAAGGAAAAATTTTCCTTCTTGCTAATTCTAAAGTCAAGGAGGCTTCTACTTACATCTGTGTTATTTCCTAACATCTTAATAAATTTACTGTGGCTTGTAATTATGAGCCCTCTTTACTTGAGAAGTTTGACATTATGTAAGCTATTCTTAAAAGAAAAAAGCCAAATGTGAGTGCATTGTGCAGATAGGGAGGATAACTGACATGAGTTTTTTGTTTTGTTTTTTAAAAAAGTATGTATTGGAAACCTTAATCCAAATATAATTCTATGAAATCCTATCCTCTTCAAAGTAAAAACCACCTCTTTGTTTGCTGAATTATTAAAGTCTGATTTCTACATTATTTTAGTCAATGGGGATTCTTTGGGAATGTATTTAATTGTGAGTATTTGAAATTGTTTGCAATGACTTGAATAGCAATCTAGCAATCTCCTTATGAGTACCCCTTTATATATTTTAGTAGTAAGATGGACAAGTTAGGCCTACCACTGCGAACTGGAAGAGATGTGCAAAGGTTTTATGACACTGATACAAAAACAGACAGTACCATCAAAAGACCAAATGAGTTGTTGCCTATAAAGAAGTAAGTATTACAAATCAATGTGGTTTATCTGTTTTGCAGAATCTTCCTCTAAAGCATTGGATTAGTAAATGTATTACCTTGGCAGACATCTGTCACCCAGGATGTCTGTCATATAATGCTGTGGGAGAAAAGTATATAATGTAATTAGTATAAGCATCTGTTTTATGTTAAGTAAACAGCTTCACAGTAGAACAGGAAAGATGAAGACTTTTACCAGAATTGACTTCTTTTGTTACTGGTTATGAACTAAGAGTAATGAATGTCTGTCTTTGTAAACCTGAGATAAAACTGTTGAATGATGTAAAGCTGAAGTAAGCATTTAAGCCTGATAACTATACAAATGCCTTACAGGCAGATATTTTATGACAAAGCAATTTTATTCTTTGAAAGTCAAATACTTATCTGTCTTCTACTTCTGTAAGATAGCTGCGGTGGTCCAAGAATTTGAGCCGGGAAGACTTTGTAATAAAAAGTGCAGCATTTTATTAAGTCCAACTTATCTCATATAAAGACTTTTGAATATTCAGCCAGTTTGGAAGAAATCTAAATTTGGAAGAAATTTTATTTCCGTCTTTTAAAAAGAAAATAGATACAGTATAGTAGCTAACCCTTTGTTTTTAATTTGGGAGATGACAAATTTAATTGGGTTGATTCTTCATGAACAGTACCTTAAAGCATATTGCAAAAGAGAAATTAGTAAGGGATTATGTGACACATACATGGAATGTAATGCTTTAGATAGCAGAAATGTGATTTAAATCTCTTACTGTTACTTTAGTATTGTAACTAAAGCTGAAGTATCTTTGGGACAGGGACAGAATATTTGAACTTAGTTTTCTATTTGAAGAAGCAAAAGGAATGAAGGGAGGTGGTATCTTTTTAGATATCTTTTAGGTATCTTTTGGGTTGTTCTATTTTGGTTTTTTGCCTGTTGGGCTAGAGCTATAATTCCTGTGAACCATCAAAAATCAGATCAGTTTTTCATTTTATAATACATTGTATGATGCTGAAAATTTGTCTGAGTAACTAAAAGTGCTTACAATAGCCCCTATCCATAGTGCAGTGATTTCATTTTTCTTCTTGAGAGAACTTCTGTAAGAGTATGGGCACTTACTCTGCTCTTCATAACTTCTCTGTTGTTCTTATTTGAATGTCCACTGAGCTTATGGATTGAATCTACTTTTTTTACAGGACATTATTCAGTATGTTATATGCCAACAGCATTTGACAAATGTGAATAGCTACTGATCCTTGTAAAATTCAGCATAGCAATGTGGATGGTCACAGTTTTATGGTTTCTGGACTTTGGCGTGCATGCCATTAGTCATAAGGAACTTACTTATTCTTTTGCACAGAACTGTGAGCTCTTGTGGGTGACTGTGGTAACTGTCAAGAATATGTGAAAACACCCTGTCTGGGGAGCAAGCTTGATACTTCAGTGTGTTATTTATTGCAAACTCCAACCAAATTGCAAATGCATAGAGAAATCTTTTAATTTTGCAAACATCGTAATTCAAGTAGGTGTACAACGTGAGCTGAAGTCACCTTCAATCTTACTTCTTTTGAAATTCAGAATGGATAATAAATATCTTTAAAGGTATGTCCAGATTTTAAGAATTCAAGGTGGCATTGTTACACAGCTTCATCTGCTGTCAGGCTCCATTAATACTTCACGTGGTGCAACTTAGAACAGGAATTTATATAACCTTGCAAAAACAAGACCAAAAAAATCCAAACAAAAACTTAAAAAACCAGCAGAACTAGGCAAGTAAATAGAAGTGGCAGAGGTTAGACGGACTGGAAAAGACCAAGCTGTGGTGGCAGAAGTTGAGATAATCAAGAACATCCAACTCTGTTGGAAAACATCTGTCTCTAGAGACCAGATTGCAACTTAAGGATGCAATTTCAAGATTTGTCATCAAATATATATGAAACCTAATGCTAATCATGTGTCTAGATCTGGGATGGGTAAAGCTGTAGACCATGCTAGCCAGCTATTTCTGCTGATTGAGTTACACATCAAAAATCTCAGAAAACATTGCAGTTAACTGTAAGACTCATTAAAGTTCCTAGTCTAAAAATAGGCTGGGGGTTTTGTTTTTTGGGTTTGTTTTTGTATTTTAAAAAAACTATTTGGGGAAAAGAGTCTGCAGAAATTATGCAGTAACATATGTTTAAACATTTCAGAATCAAGACATCGTGTTAAACTTTTAATAAATGATGTTTTACCTCTTTGTGGGACTCTGCCTCTCTCAATAGACAGGGTAGACACACTTTCAATGTGGCTTTTCAGTATTTTGGGGGGTTTTTTCCTGGTTCAGTCAGTGGCCTCTGTTCTGTACTAGATGCCACACAAATCATGTATTTAAGACACTGATTTCTGAGAAATTTCTCTAGTATATACTTAGCATTAAAACATCAGGTGAATTTTCAGAGTAAGTAGTGGAATTAGGGTATATTACATATGTTTTAGAGAACTGAACAGTTGAAATTCAAGAAAGAGTAGTGGTTAGTTTTTTCATAGAATCATAGAACAGTTTTCATGTTAATTTGTGTCAAATATCTAGGACTCCTAGTATTATGTTTAAAAATGATTGACTCAAAGTACACCTTGAAGAGATTTCAGTTTAAGAAATTAATGCTGTTAATTGCAATATGTTTGTCCGCCCAAAATTCCAGAGAAAACTGAGTCAATAATACTTTTGAAAAAAATGTTTTAAATTACAGGAACTGTAACACAGTTCTGTTCTTTGCATCATAGTCTGATCATCCACAGTCTGTCATGATCTATATCATTTCTGTGTCTACAGCTGAATTTTTCTTTACGTGCTTTTCCAGCTTCCTTAACAAAGTAACAGAACAGAATGTTCTTTCCCCTGTTGAGCTCTAATGAATTTTATTAAATTCAAAGCAAAGGTCTCTCTTCAGTGTAAAATCAGATTAGGGAAATAAAATAAGATAGAGAATTTAGCATCTATACTGTTGTGTATACTTGTAACAGTGTAATTTAGGTTACATTTAGAACTTTTATCTTGGAATTTTGTAATGTCTGAAAGACATAACTTTTAATAAGTTTAGTTCTGATCTAACTTATGTAGTGCTTTTCAGGGTTTCGTTGGGGTTTTTTGTTTATTGGTTTTGTTTTGGTTATTTTTAATTATAAAACCATCTTTAGAATCTCCTTGCTGATGAAGTTGGGCAGACAGGAAAACTAAGGGAGAAGGTTGGTGTTTTGCTCAGTGAGTCAGAATCTTTGATGCTTCCACTCTGTTGCATGTAGAAGCCATTCTTATTAAACTTGAATATTTTAGTTAAATATAGTATCACTTAATTTAATCTTATATTTAGTTCCTGGTTTCAACTTTCATAGTGAATCACTTGATCACTTTTCCCCTGAAGTGTTTCCATGTAAGCTGAAAAGCCATCTTTAATCTATGCTCATAAATGTGAAGGAAAAAATGTTTTATGCAACATGTCTAAAATTCAGAAGTTCTTACATTGTTCCTCAGTCGTGTCAATGTTGCATTTGAAGTTACTGGAGTTGAATGCATTTTCTTCCATATACTTTGAAACCCAAACCAAGACTAAGTTGTTTATTATTGTGAAATGAGCAGTTAGATTCAGCTGAAGGGAAGAAAAAATTAAAAGTCACTTCTGGGTTTTTGTTGCCAATTAGGCTCTTGGTAAAAATTTTTTTTAAATGGATTCTTATTTTAATTTTATTTTACTGTCTATGAGCCAGTCCTAACTTAAATTTCATTTATGCATTGGTATTCCAAGAATGAGAACAGAAAACTTGTTGAGTCATTCATACAGTATCAGTCACTAAAGTCTTGCTGAAGAAGAAATCCCAGTAAATGGTAATTGTTTGAGTAGTGATGAAAAATTCTGTTCTTTGTCACTGATGATAAAAGGATGGCCTTTCCAGTCTTTCTTTTTTAGTGCTACTCAGATTTTTCAGGGAATTCTGATGTTTCAGTAGTCATAAAGCAGTGAGATGTTCTGTATATTTAGGTTGTGCTATTCATTGCATACTGGCTTCTCATAAAACCCATGATTCTGAGGAAAGCAGCTTTCGTAGCAGTGTGGTCATACTATTGAAGCCAATTTCAAGAACACTGTGACAAGCTAGAAAAAAAAATAGGTTCTAATGCACAGCTGGATAGACTTTCCTTCCTCCTATTTATAAATATAATATTTATGCTTTGAAGAAAGAGGATCTACAGCATTATCTAAGAAGTATGCATCCTAAATAAAGTCTGTGGCTATGACGAAAAAGACCTTTGTGATTCATTTGATACTGCTCACAAAATATTGAGAATATGGTCTTCCTTCTGCTTTTTTTTTATTTTTTTTCTTTTTTTAAGATGTGCAGTTGGCTGCTGTCTATTTCTCTGAAAGCTCTACCAGTCCTAAAAAGTGACTCATAGTTTGTCTAGGTAGATACTATATATAAACTACCAGTACTGCAGGATCTACGTGTATTTTGGTGTGAAAGCAAGTAAAACACATGAACAAGAAGGGACCTGCTGTTCTGTTTTGTTTCTCATTCTAAGACTGAAGTCATATTCAGTCCAAACCATGCAAATTTATGCTAGAGCTCTACTGTCTGCTCCTAGTAGGAAAAAAGTTATATTTTTCGTGTAGTTAATTGATGTGTAGATTGTTGAACTTATTTTTTTTAATCATTTGTAAATGTATGTTCTTGTGTGTATTTTTGTGTATATATGAATCATCAGATGTTTTTTGTGTTTTAGAGGTGCAACAAAGCCACGGACATCAACCCCCCCTAGTGTAGCAAGAACCATGAGCACAGGTGCTCTAACAAACAAAAGAAAAACTAGCAATTCCGACAGTTACTCAAGGTACCTTTGAATTTTGTGGATTTTTGTCAGCAATAGAACCTTCATTAAAGGGGAGTACTTATTACAAAAGAAATTGGGGAAAATATTGTTTTCTGCAGTTAATAGGTAACTCATGATCAATGTTATTTAGCATGTTTAATATACTGAATATATCTTGCATATTTGTCATCTAACAACACCTTTGTCATCAGCTGTCTTGGGTGTGTATGCAAGACTGTTAGAAATGTCAAAACCATCTTAGAGCTATTGAAAAAAAATAAGTGAATGGTCCTTCATATGATGAGTGGTTCAATTGAAATTTAATTACATTGCACGCTAAGCATAGAAATTCTGTTCTCTGCCCTTTGAAAGGGTAGGATAAAAATTGTATTGCTGTATTGTATTTTAGTCTTTCTTGTTTTGACAAGCTGAGTTTTAAGTTTTCCAGCATTCCATTTAATCTAACTAGCAAATCAAATATCCTAAATCAGATATAATTAGATTCGATCCTAATTTAGATTAGATCCTAATTTAGATCTTAAACTTAGATCTTACTAATTAACAATCTTAATTTAGATTTTACTAGACCTAAATTCTAGATCCTAGTCCTAAATTTTTGGCATATTTTTTTGTTTTCTGCAGGGAAGGTGCATATCTGGACATAAGTAGGGGAGTCTTTAGAGTTATAAAATATGTCACTGTACATAAACAGGAAATGTAAGATGGCAGTAACAATAGCAGTAATTCACTGAAAGGATTAGAATAATTTTGCATCAGTTATACTGAACTGAGTTACAGAGAATGTTCTTTATCTGGGCATTTTCAGGTCTGACAGTAAAATTGGATATGACAGTGGAGACTGCACATCCTCAGTCAATGGAAGTTCAAAAAGCAGCGAAGGAAATTCACCTGTACATTTATCTAAGTTCTGCCATGAATGTGGAACAAGGTATCCGGTGGAATGGGCAAAGTTTTGCTGTGAATGTGGAATTCGAAGAATGGTTGTGTGAACACATTCTTAAACGCAAAAAAGAAAAATGAGAAATGGGAAGCATCTGCTATATATGGCTGCATGGAAAACTAGAGCACTCCTTCCAATTAGACTTCATGCTGCAAACATATTAAAACATCATAGTGTAATTTTCTGAGTGCAATCTTCTGGTTACACAGTTATTTATAAAGAAATATATATATACACTGTATATAAAAATAGCAGGTACCTAAAACTTCGCCATTAAAGGAAATACTCTTTAATCTCTGGAAATATTAAAAATTAAAGTAAAAATGTGTTAAGTACCTTAGGTAGCAGAAGTGGTTCAGTGTTATTTTTCTTGTAAATCCTACTAGGTAAGTGATGTAAATAATTCTTTACCTAGTAGGATAATACTTATCCATAGAGAACTAGCCATAGAAAAACTTGGGATTCGGAAGTTTCTCTGTGGAAATATTACCTTCACATGTGACAGTAACCTAGATGCTATGCTAAGTGACAACAATATGGGCAACTCCTTATAAATTCCTAGCTAAAAGGGCAAGTCTGGATCCCTTTAAACTCTTTTTAATAGTAATATTCTAATTGGTTGTCCTAGGATTTTTTTAAATAATCAAAATGGAATAACTACCTGAGAATTTTGTCCACATGTAAGAAAAACAAGATTTTTGTTTGTGGCTTTTCATGTTCTATTTCCTAATCAGAACATGTAAATACTTTCATGTGCTTATAAGGAAACATATGGTATCATCTTTTTATTAAGTTCCTTTTGTTCAGAAATATTTGTCTTCCTCTTCTTGTGCTCCACCATGACTAGCATATCTAGAAGTTTTGTGCTTTTTTGCCTTTAAAGGTTTCCAAAGGTATTGCTCCTTTTTTCTCTTCCCTCATTTCCTGAAGGAAAGACAAAGTCTATGCTTGTCCTACCTAAATGATGAAGTCTTATTTTGGAAACAAGCTTTCTTGATGTATCCAATACAGTAAAAAGAGTTCTATAAAAAAATTGTATTATTAGAGCAGTAGAACTTGATGCAAGCAGTGACTGGCTTTTATTCCTATTCCTGTGCAAGAAACACAGCTTACATACGAGCACATGATGGAGAAACTGTGTTACATAGGTTGATGTGTTAATACTTTACGTGGATTTTTTGCTATTTTCTGTGTTCCTGGGCTCTGAAGTGCAGTCTCTTGAAGTTAGTAATGGACTTTACATAAATTCATTGGGAGGAAAGGTCAGGCCCTGAAAGTTCTTCTTGTTGTTCTTACAAATTAAACCGAATATTAAAATTGTTCAAGCCACAGCACATAACTTGTATCTTAATGTAGGAAACTGTTTTGTGAAGTTTTGCTTCAAAGTACTAGTACCATCTTAGTCATGTGTGGAGGAACAATCTGAAAGAATTTAATTGTGCCTTTCCCACAATAAATACACTCAGAAATGGTTACTTTCAGCTCTCAAACACTGTTGGTATCTGTTCGTATAATTTCTTTGTAGCTTATGCAAAATATAACGTAGTGTTCCATGACAGCATTAGGATCATTGTTTGAATTCTCAAAACTTGTGGTTACTATCAATGGGGCCAATTTTGAAGAAAGCAAGATTGAAGAAAAGCATCTTCAAAGCAGGTTCCTGTCTTGGAAGATGAGAGATTTAAGAGCCTTGACTAGTCATGTTGCAGGCCACAAATTATTGATTGTTTATTGTTAGTTCAAAGGTGTGGAATTCTCTTACACTTTTTATACAAAATTGTTTTTAGAAATTATCCTTCATTAGTGTAGTCTTGTTTTATTATAATTTTCATTAACTGAGCATGGTAGGTGGATGACTGGTAATGATACTTAGAACTGACAAATCACAGCTAAATGATGCTCTAGGTAGTTTAGGTTTTAGGATCAATATTTTGGCATATGCATATCTGTACTTGGAAAAAATGGAATCCTGCATCCTTTGCGTAAGTAAGCCTGCTTTAGAAAATTGGGCCATGGAGTTCTGCAGAATGAATTACTGCAAAACAAGTGTCCATCAACAAAGATAAAATCCAGAATAATTTGGATCAGTTAGTGAATCTACTGAGAAACCAAATCCCTTATCTGACTTGATGAACTTCCAGTTCTTGTTTCTACTGGAAAATGCATTTTACTATTTATTGAAAATGCTTTCTAAGAAGGGAGAGTTTACTAAGAAATAAATACCTTTTAGGTTTTCCAGGATTGCTGTAACTGTAGAAAAAACATTGATGGTTTGTCCTGTGAATTGTAGGTGTCAGGTTTCCTAGTTTCAAATCAATCCAAAGACAGTTACCATAATTTCTGCTTTCTGAGCTGTTTCTGTAAGTCTCTGCTTCTGGTGTAGCATTTAGTAAATTCCTCCAGCGACATATCACTTACTTTATTTACATTTCTATGGTTTATAGCAAGGACTAGACAGGAGATTAACCTGAATTGAAAGGATTTTAAGATTTCCTGAACTTTTAATTTGTTCTTACAAAAAGGTCTAGTGTAACGTAAATAACTGTTGATAGTAACATTGCATAATGTGTGTGTTTGAACCTACAATAAATACAAGCAAAGAAAATACGATACGACTATGCAGTTTACTGATGTACAGTGAAACTATAAGAAGCCTTGTATTTTTCCACGTTAGCAACTGGTTTTGTTACTGAATTACATAGGTTTCTGAAGTCTCTGGTACTACAGACCATAGACTGTATTACACAAGGTATCAGCACACGTTGTTGTAGTTCCATCTCAATGTGTCATGAAATAAGTGGTTTAGGGTTACTCAATGAATCACCATCAAAACTATTGTGAAGAGTAGCTTTAATATGAATTTATTAGAGTGTGACTTAACAAAATTTGATGGTAAGGTTCACTCCATTACTTACTACATGGATAAAACATACCAAGGAATATCAAGGTAAAATCAAGTTATAAGTATTAATGCAGAGACCAAAGGCACAAAAGGGTAAGATTGAGTCAAAAGGTTCAGAGTGGATCCCCTTGCTTTGTAAACTGGTGTTGCTTAGGTGTAATTAAATCTGGGCTTCATCACAGACTTGGTCAATGATTTGTATCTGAAGGGTTACATGTGTGTCAGTTCACCACAGATGGGATTTTTACACAGCTTTTACTGAGCAGCACTTCATGGTTTTAACATTTTGCGCTGTGAGGCAGTAGGATTCAAGTAAAGTGTTTATTACACTTGATATGTGGTGTCTCAGTCAATTTACATGCATATACAGTGACATATAAAGGTACCCATTAAAAATTCCCCTGAAGTTCAGTGAAATATGTCTCTGCATTTCTGAATGGCAGAGGGTTGAGCCTTGAGGACTGGGGAGTCTTCAGCCAGCTCCCATTTGTTGCTGTCTGTGGTGGTCTTCTAGTTATCACAAACTTGGGCATGAGCTCTGAGGGGCATCCCATTCAGAGAGAGATGCTGGTAGCAGCCCACTGCAGTCCAGGAGTGTTCAAAGGGCCTCACTTTGGACCACTGTTTATAGAGTCATGAAATGATTGGCTTTAGTCATGAGTAAATTTCCATCTTGGCCACAATCTGAGTTGGTAACTGCTAGAATTTTTTCGGCACTCCAATAGCAATGGTACCTGTTTCACTCAGGCTATGATCGAGGGAAGGAATATTCCAAGGCTATTGGGAGATGACTGATTATCTCTGCCATTTCCTTTCCACCTTGGCCAGGGAACAGGAGTTCCTGATAGGGCCAGTGCCTCCCTTGCAAAAGTGCCTGATACTGGTGCTTGAGTGCCCAACCTGTTATAGGAAGGCCAAGTCTTGATGGGAATTCCTGAAATCATAGAGGAGCCCAGTTGGGAGAAATGCACTACCACACCATGGAATGTTTGTTAGGAAATAATAGATTTCATATGTTTTCATAATGCCACTGCAGAACTGAATATGGGGAACAAATTTGTTATATAGAGGAAAAGATAATCTGTTAAGGGAGATGGACTCTGAATTTTGAATTTTTAGGTACATTAATGACCTAAAACTAAACCTGTTTCCCTAGCCCTCCTTCTGCTTTTATACCTTGATTTTTATGGCAGGAGAAAGCAGGTATACTAAAAGTGGAGTGTTCCAAAATGTCTCAAGAGTCAAAATGTTGCTAATTGCAAAGATAAAACTGGTAGACAAACTATGCACCACTGATGCACTTCATTGATGAGTCTAAGTTTAGCTAGTGTCATTCTCTGGATGCCTTGCTGACAGATACTTACCTTAAAAGCCCAAGTTCCTTAGAGTTCATGTGTAAAAAGAGGGTGATGCGATTACTTAATTTAGCATCTGTATTTACAGTTCTGTGTGTGTGTGAGCAAGCATGTGTTTTGTGAGAACTAGTAAGTTGAACAAATGTAAAAAGTTGCTTCACTAAAGCAGAGTTTATACAAAACAGGAGTAAGTGCTACTGGAGGATTAGGAAGCCTCAGGCAGTAGGCTAATGTAGTTACTGTCCATTTATAGTGACATTTATTGATGTGACTGTTCTAATGATTTCTGTACTAGTGTCTGACCCTATGACAGACTTACTGTCTGACACTGTACGTTCCTAATGTGCTTACTAAGGTTATTCCATTCAACTAAGAATAGAAAAAGAAAAAATGTCAAAGGTAAAATCCATATAAAGGAACAAGGAGGAGGCTTGTTTGGGAGTCTGACCTGAAGGTGTTTGCATTCCCATTCTGCTTTTGTGATGTCTGTCGTACAAGGGATATATCTGTGCCTGAATGAGTGCAGGATCATTTGAACTGGTGTAAATGCAATGGAGTTATGCAAAATACCAGCTTCAACAGTAAAAACAACATAGCTTAAGGTTTAATCTTTATATGATGTATCTTAACACAGGTTTATATTTATGCATGATACTCGCTACCTAGGTAGTTTCAGAACTGGAATCTCTAAATATACAGCAAATTAAGCGTATGGTTATGTGGATAGTTATGCCCTCAGTCTTACACACCGCCACAGGGAAGTGGGCATGGGGAAGCACTTCCCCATTTCAGCTGATACCTACAAAATGAACGTTTAGGCAGTTTGGAGGCTTGAGAAGTTGTTGGAGGGTGGGGGAAGTGGGGAGCTCTCCATGGTGCTGGTGTTGCTCAGCCTCTTGCAGCTCCAGCTCTTCCCTGGGCTTGCAGGTATCAGGGTTCATGGGCTGATGGTTCTCAAATGGATTCCAAGAGCTGAGCAAGTCATTGAGCTTGTGCCTCACCATTGCAGCTGAGAGAGTTAGTGCCTGAAATGCAGCGTGCAAAGAGGACAGTTTTGTGATGCATACTGAACAAGTCAGTGGAAGGAGGTGTGGCTGCAGTAGTTTAAATGCTAATAAAGCATGTAGCAGTGCACACTGCTGTAGGCTATGTAATTAGTCTGAGTATAAAACGAAGTGGTATTGTCTATGTATCACAAAAGGAACAAACTTGTTACAAGTTTTCTTTTAATATTGACTGACAAATCTGTGTTTTGTAAGAGCACTTTTTGCAATGTTAAGTCTTTCCAGTTTGACTAAGCTAAGAATAATTACATGCGTAGTATGACAGGGTAAACAGGTGAACAGGTTTTGGTGACTCTGGTGAAAATAGTTTTATTGCCTTTCAAGTACAGCTCATTCCAACTTCTGATGATTTGGGGTTTTTGTTTGGTATTTTCCAGCTCTCTGGTAAGGTTTGAGTTACCTAATTATGTTGTTGAAGAAGTGTTTGGTTGATATTTTCTTCCCAGTGTTCACAGTATAAGTGATTACTCTTTCATACTAGCTCAGTGAAGTGGGTTTTTTTTGTTACATCATTCCAGAATTCAAATTTCTGGAGAATCCTACTTAACCCCATTCTATTCCATCTTGCCAGAAAAGAGCATATTCATACTTTCTCTTAATTAGTGTTTCTTCTTTACAAAAATAATCAATGGAAAAAAATTGCATTTCTCCAATGTGAACATTAACTTTTGAGTCAGCAAATCAAGTATTCAGTTTAATATAACTGAATATTGAATTGAAGTTGGAAATGGTAGTGCATGGTTTACCATAGTTCTGTATTTGGATTTCTGGCAGAAGTGTGAATGGATTTGGGTCTGATATGTAAAGTGTTGAGTATTCTAAGCCCGTTACAAATACCTATGTTGTACGATTGCTGTAACTCTTGGTGTTCATCCTTTATATGATACTTAGTATGTATATTCATAAGTTTATTTATTGATGTTCCATGTTTATAAATGAAGTGTTCATTCATGTGTTTGAGGTGATTAATTTTGTTAACATTATGTTTATGTTTGCCTTGCCCCTCATACATTGTTTATGACCATCCAATGGGTTTGGGGTTTGTTTTGGCTTTTTTTTTTTCCTCAGAATCCCTGGGTTTGTTAGCATCTTATTTGGTATATTATGGGTTTTTTTTAAGTGTCAGTTCTGTTTAAATTAATAAATGTAAATCACCACCTAATGCTAATTTGCCACTTGTTAACAATAAAGGAAATGTACCAATAAAACTTTTTGTGAGGTACACATTTTTGTTGTCAAATGTGAAATTGTAGTAACTAAAATAGCACAGGGGTAAATAACATTATTTCAACTTTAGGAATATTTTGATATCTTTGGTCTCAAGTACACCAGACCTAATGTGAGAACCATCTTCTAGTGGCTGGGAGAGTAGTTATTCTTTTCAAAGGATAGGGGGTTTTTATTGCCTTATGAGATGAGATTCTTCAGTCACCTTGAAAAATACTCTATACCAGATACTTCAATCAGTGTCATCTGCATGTATAAAGTTAACCGTATCTCTTCTTTTTATCAACTTTTTTTTTTTAATAAGGCTGTAAGGTATAATATATAATACATAACCTAAGCTTGATCTGGGCTTTTTCTTCTCTATGAGGTTAGAGCACTGATTTCTTAATATGATTAAGCAGGAAAAATGCAGAAGTTACATTTTTTTCCATAAAATTCACTTGTGTGAGCAGAAGTCATAGTAAAGGGTTGGGTTCCTGATTTTGTGGTTTTTTTGCTAAATACAGATGAGTAGAGATCAACTCCTTTTTTCTTTCCTCATTTTAGGGGAAAGTTCCTCCTACTGGGCTCTTCTGTTTATTTCACCACACCCTCTTCAGAGGAAGGCAGATACATTTCCATTCATGAAATTTAGTTATATGCCAAGAGTCTGCAGAATCTTTTGTCACCTCTGTGTTTCCATGATATTCTACATACTGGTTTCCTCTTTATTCTAGTTCACCAGGAACCATTCCAATTAAATGGCAGGAGGGGAAAAAAAACCCAAGGAAGCAAACAAAAAAACCCAACCCAACAAAAACCTAAGGAGCTACTGTATTAAACCTGTCATACAGCAAACATCTCTTCAGCATAAACCTGAAAATATGGAACTGGAAGGAAACATATAATAAGCCAGAAGAGGTTTACTTCTGCATTTTTAGCTGAAGAACTGCAGTGACCTTCCTTAACCTGGCTTCCCAGCCACCAGAAATTCTTCCTTCTCTTGCTTGCAGGGGTTAAGTCACCCCTTTTTGCCTTCTCATAATCCCTTGCAACAGCTTTTTACTTATTTAAAACCCTAAGTTTTTTCCCTTGGCACCTTCCCATAAAATCCATGTATTTCTAAATCATTAATCTGGCCTACTCATATTCCTTATTTACTGTGGCCAAATAAATAAATACAAAAATGACAGTGCCAGAGAGGTAGGCACACTGCTGATACCTGATGCAAGGTTTTCATCACTTCATCCATTCCTGCAGAGCAGTTTATTGTTGTTAGATCTGTAGTCTCAGGAGAGACCAGAGAAGGTTTTCAAATGGAAGAAACAAATCAAAAAGCACAAGCCACTGCACTTAGCATTTAGTCTTTGCATGTAGGTGGTGACTCAGATAATTTGGCAACAAGGATTAGGCAGGCAAGATATGCATTAAGAGAATCAGAAAAAAATAGTTTCATAATCTGTCAATTTAAATTCCTGCTCTCAATGTAACTTTGGTCTTTTTCCCAGGATAGGCTTGAAACTGATTTGATTCAAGATCTAAGTTGTGGGCTGCTGCTCAAGTCATTTAAGATTACTGGATTTACAGTTTTTTAATAGCTAATCCTGTGTCTGTGTGTTTTTCTTTCGATTCCCATTGACCTTTTCTTGCCAAGTGGTTATTAGGAAATTCATCTTGGCTTTTGACTGTTCCTAACTTTAAAAAAAATAAAAACCCCAAACCCCCAGAAATTTAATCCTCAGTCTCCTGAGGGCTTCTTTCAGTAGAAATGATTTCTAGAGAAGTCCTTTACAGTTGTGGTTACATTCTCCTATCTGCAGTATGATATTGGGAAATCTGTTTCCCTTTCCTATTGCATAAGAGTTATGGGTGGGGTTTGGGTTGGTTTTTTTCGATGTTTGGAATTGAAGTTGTAATCTCTTACATCAACAGCTGAAGAGAGTACATGGAAGTCTCAATCACAGTTATACAAAGATCCTACTCCTGCCTGAAGCCTCTTCACCATTAATACATGGGGGGCTGAAGTGAGAGTATTCCAGGAAAGCATAACAGTATGTTCACTTTGCTTTTAACCTCTTCCCTCGCCATTAGCAGTAGGGCACACTGGGTTTCATGTTTTCAGTACAGTGATCTTATGCCAGTCAAGGGAGATGTACATGGTTCTTTGAAGCACATCCCACCATTTTTCAAGCCTTTTATTTGAATACCACACATTTTTCAGAGCAGTTCTGTTGAAAAGTGATTTTCACCAGATAAAACAACCTTATTCTGAACCAGGGAACAACAGGCTGACTTAACTAAAGATTTCCAGAAGTATTTAGTCCAAGGTAGATACCCGGTATGGAAATGTCTACTGAAATTGGCCAGGTAACAAGCAAGTAAGAAGTGGGTATTTTATCATGGAAAGTACCAAGCAGCTGGAGGTTATATTACCAGCTGTGCTTTTAATGTGAAAAAAAGATAAAAAAAGACTAATGACACCAAAACAACAGCCCAGTTCCATAGAAGAAAATATTTTATTACCCAAGGAGTTATAATATCAAAGTAAGAAACTGCAAAAGAGTTATAAACAACTATAAAAATACTTCTATTCATCCAAAATTAAATATGAACACTTCATTAGTTAAATGCCAATATATTATTCTCTGACAATATTCACACATTTTAAGTCATGTATGTCTAACATGTTGAACACGTTATATAAAATAATTGCATATAAGAAATCACAATCTGAAGGTCAGACATTCTAGCTCCTCCTGCAGCTAACTCCAGGATAACCAAATACACAAGAATAGTGTTGCTTCCAGTTAGCTGAACAAACTTACATTCCCGATTCTCCTTTTTCACCTTCTGTAGGTCTCGCTGTCTTGCCGCTACTCACAGCCAGTAGAAGTATGCTACATCTCTCAAAAATCAGTACCCTTCCTAAGTTTTTCATAAAATTAACCTTTTACTTATTTTTCCAAACTTAAATCAGTTTGCAGACCTATTAGATATCCACACTGAAAACATTACTGCATCAGCAGAACAGATCCCAGATCAGCTGCTTGTTTGGTAAATTGCTCTTTTTGGTCCTTGATGTGTTTAATGTAGATAGTTAGAAAACAGCTACTTTTCCATACCATTTCCTTCACCTGAAGCTTCTAAGATGGTTTTATAAATTGCAGTAGACGCTTAAGTATATTGCTTTTATATGACAGTATTATAAACTGACTCAAAAGATCAGAAAATTCAGAGGAGCTTTTGAAGGTGGGACGCAGCTTTCTGCCAAGTTCTTTGTTTCAAATGCTGGTCTTTTATTTCCACTTGGGCTTCAGCAGCTTGGTTTAGCCATTTCTGTTTATTCCTTCTCCGGGAACAAGGTACAGTAGCTTTCCCTCAGAATTCTGGCATAAAGTGTTCATGTAAGCAAGCAGAGTTACTTAAGGAACGCATATAAAATGCGAAGACACCAAGTAATGCCACTTTGGAAGGAAAGATCAAGATCCACCTGGAATCATCTGGAAATTATTTTTTCAAATTTATTCCAGCAGGATCGAAGGCTAGATATGTTTTCCTTCAGTTCACATAATTCTTGGTTACATTTCTTTTTGCACTGTTCACCTGTTTCTGTATCTTCATTATTATGCATATTTACCTGCATGCAAACCTGAAAAAGAATAGCTTGTATTGTTAATTGAGAAGTCCTTATTCTTTTCATACAGACATCTTTTAAACCAAACTGATTCCATTACATCTCAATAAATAATGGAGGTACCTTACACAGTAGTTAAGTCGGAAAGCTGGGCTACTTACGGAATGTGCCTTGGCAGTACACAGGCTGCATCACTCTGATGTTCCCCCTCTGAGCACAACCCTGCTGCTGCCCTACTGAACTGGGAAAATGTGGCTTTGACAGATATGCAGAGCTGAATACGGAACTGATATGGACAAATATGGAGAGCTGAAATCAGTGTGAGCAACTAAGAACATGTGTCCTGTCAGTGGTTTAAAACTGATCATCATTTGAAGGACTGGAAAACTAAAGCAAATTAAACTGTGAGCCAAACTTTGAAAGATATGACTACAGGTGTGGTACCTTGAGACTGGCAGAACAAGGCAGACCTGTTCACAGGGGTCTGTGCTATGGCCCAGTATTCAGGATCTTGCCCAGAGAGAAGATGACTGTGGCTCTTGTCCATATTCAATGACTGTTCATTATTTGTAATAGATTATTTTAACAGGTCTTTAAATGAAACCAGGCATCCACAAGGTTAGGCATGAGTTTCAAAGGTGACAACCCTTTGCCTTCTATGACTTAACTAGGGTAATTTTTATGGTAAGGCAAATGTTGGACTCACCGCAGGTGGCTAAACAAAATGTAGACGCCAACATTACTTTGAAGATCTGGTCCTGGACTATAACAGTTTCTCCATTTCCAAGAGAAAAGAAAGGGTCAAATGCAGCCATTAATCCAACTATTTAAGCCAGTCATAAAGAATTATATCCCTTGCTACTGTGGAGAGGCTTTTTGACGTTGGTCAATATTTTTGTGTTCAACAGGTAACTGTGAGCCACACTTCAAAGAATGCTCCTCCACTCTGTAGGTCACTAGATTTGAGTGACACATCAAAGAGCAGAGTCTGCCAATGATCAAAAATCCAAACATTTTTACATCCAACTGTTCCCATTGAATTTGAGATATTTTTCTTAAAATAAAGATCAAAGGTATTATGGGAGTGAAAGAAATTCCCACTAATTGTTTGATGAAACAAAGCAAATCAAACATTCACCTTATGGTAAAACCCCAATGAGAAGTAACAAAGTATAATTTTATACACTAGAGAACTTAAAAGTCCTTCTTCGCACAAGTGTGGTCTTTGTCTTCTAGTGGAAAATTAACTCGGGTATTTCAGCACTGAACCATGGTATGTATCTTCATTCTGGACCTCCAGATCATTATCTCAAGTCTTTGCACTGGGCTTAATGTCTATTACAAGATAAATGCTACACAGAGCAAAATTTATCATAGAAACATAGAATCATAGAATAGTTTGGGTTGGAAAGGACCTTATGATCATCTAGTTCCAACCCCCTGCCATGGGCAGGGACACCTCACACTAAACCATATCACCCAAGGCTTCGTCCAACCTGGCCTTGAACACTGCCTGGGATAGAGCATTCACAACTTCCTTCAGCAAACCATTCCAATGCCTCACCACCCTTACAGTAAAGAATTTCTTCCATACAACCAGTCTAAACTTACCCTGTATAAGTTTTAACCCGTTACCCCTTGTCCTATCACTACAGTCCCTAATGAAGAGTCCCTCACCAGCATTCCTATAGCCTCCCTTCAGATACTGGAAGGCTGCTATGAGGTCTCCACGCAGCCTTCTCTTCTCCAGGCTGAACAGCACCAACTTTCTCAGCCTTTCTTCATATGGGAGGTGCTCCAGTCCCCTGATCATCCTCGTGGCCTTCCTCTAGACTTGTTCCAACAGTTCCATGTCCTTTTTATACGTTGAGGACACCAGAACTGCACACAATACTCCAAGTGAGGTCTCACAAGAGCAGAGCAGAGGGGCAGGATCACCTCCTTCACCCTGCTGGTCACGCTCCTTTTGATGCAGCTCAGAATACGGTTGGCTTTCTGGGCTGCGAGCGCACACTGAAGCCGGCTCATGTTCATTTTCTCATCATGCGTGTAACGTGTTCATGATAGCTGTACCTTTGAGAGGTAGGTGTGATAGCCTGTGTTGAAGAACTCTAATGAGTAAGTCACATGCTTACAGTAAACTGCAGGTTCTCACTACCACTTACCTTTTCTTTTTTGTGTCTTTCACATTTGCACTGTAGAACTTGTAATGTTCCACATGAGACTAATGCTGCTCTCCATCTAAAGTCTTTGCTAATTTTTTGCTTATGAAAGAATCTGAGCATGTTGCATGCCATACTCTGTAGTGCTTCTATTTCCTGTAAAAAGAGCAAGAGAAATGTGTCCTGAAAAGTCTGTGCACCTTTAATTCTTTATAATGTTGATCTATCTTTTCTAAAAAAGCTTCATTAGTTGCCATTACTTTATTTTGCTTTCATAGTGCCAATCTTTTCCAATAAAACACATAAGTAATCTGGCCTACCTGACATCTCTTCCTAATATTTAAAGTATCAATTTGTAGTAGTAATAATAATAGCATAAGGAAATCAGCCGATGCAGTTCAGAAAGCACTGAATTACTTTTAGAGTCAGTCCTGTTATCAAGTCATGATAAAATCTGCAGCAAGAGCTGCCAATTGTGCTTTCTGTCATTTAAGATCTGCCCAAACAATTACTAGTAAGGCTTTCAGATCTGAAGTGAAAAGCTTAGCTAATATGAACTTCTGTAGAAAAATGAAAACAGATGAGAAAATTTTATGTTTACTTCCATTGGCAAAATAAAACAAGGAAATAAGATTTCTGACCTATTTTGGATTAAAAATATAAAATAATCTTTACAGTAAGAAAAAAAGAGCATTTATTTGATATGGAATTTGTCATATTTTGATTTGTAAAGTATCATTTTACTTGACAAATTTTATGATTCCAAATTCAAAAAATATCATGATTTGATTATTAAGAGGTAGCATTACTCTCTATCACAATGTAGTTTAAGGGACTGGACTGTACAAAGAACCCACTTGAGTTTGTACAGTCTAAAGTAAATTTTGAGAAGTTTTAAATTTTACCTGAGTATCATTGCAGAAAAACACTTTGGTAATTTCATGTTTTCTCTTGCAGCACCTGTCACGATACTCTGCAGACATATTTACCTGTAAAATATTATATATGTTTAAACATGGGAGTACTTTTAATCAAGTAAGCCAAGTTTCTCACTAAGAGCTGGTGATGTTAACACTAAATTGTCCTGCAGCATCTCCTCAGGGGTCAGCATACAACTCTGAGCTTTTCCTTTGCAAGCAGGCAAAGAAAACCCTAATTCAGCCCCAATTTCTGCAGGTATTAACTGATTCATACAGAATCACAGAATGGTTGAAGAGGAAGGACTTCTGGAGATCATCTGGTCCAACTCCCCTGCTCAAACAGGGTCACCAAAAGCCAGTTGCTGGAACCATAACCAGATGGCTTTGAAATATCTCCAGGGATGCAGACTCTGCTACATCTCTGGGCAACTTGCACCAGTGCTCAGTCACCCTCACAGTGAAAAAGTGTTTCCTGATGTTCAGAGGGAGCCTCCTGTGTTTCACTGTGTGTCCATTGCCTCTGGTCCTATCACTGGGTATCACTGAGAAAAGCCCAGCTCTGTCCTCTTTACCCCCTCCCTGCATGGATTTATAGATAAATCCCAAGTCTTCTCTTCTCCAGGCTGAACGGTCCAGCTCTCTCAGCTTTTCTTTATCGGACAGATGCTCCAGTCCCTTAATCATCTCTGTTGCCCTTTGCTGGACTCTCACCAGTAGTTCTGTATTTCTCTCATACTGAGGAGTACAGAATTGGAGCAAATTTATTCATTTTAAACCTCAACATTCTATCAAATTACTTGATTCTTTGGAATTTTAAAACATACAAGAATATTTAAATATTACACAGACATCAAATACAGTATTTGTCAATGTTTGTCTCAATAAATCCATGCCCCAGGCATCTAAACAGATTGTAGCATGCACTTGGCATATGCACTAACAGTATCACTTGTTGCCTTTTTGTGACCACAGTCTTTTATCAACAGTTTATTCTCTGTGGTTTTTTTCTTCTACTTTCACACTTGTCATCAAGATGACATCAAGATAACAGCTGAACTCAACAAAATTCCTTTGTTTTCTTCAGCCTGTATCTAGATAGCCTAATGCAACCAGAAGGGTTGTTTTAAACAAGCAGCTCATGACAATATTGTGTTAGATCTCCTCACTTAGACATGCATTAGGCACACATTAAACGGTTTAGTTCTAAAAGTTTTTCTGCAGATTTTTTAGGTAATGTTGTCTGCATTTCAGAAATTCACCCCAGAAGAACAGAACTTCATTCTTGAAGTGCTTTCAAAACCAAGAATTAAGGGAGTCAAATACTCAATGAAAAAAAAAAAATGGGAGATAATGCACATCTCTGCTTGTACCACAACAGAATGAAGGTTTGTTGCAGTCACACAGCACTGAGATTTATTAACAATCAAATAAATAAATAAATAAATAATCACCCTAAACCCTATATACCTGTGGCTTCATTTGCTCACTGCTAAGGGATTTACTCATTCTCACTGACTCCCTCAGAATATCTTTAACTTAACACACAGTAACCATTTCTTAAGGAAGTTTATTGGCTGTTACTAAAGCAAACAAAGGGAAATCCTGGCCTCAGAAAAGACATTAGTGAAAATCAAATCAACTTATAGAGGTCAAGTATATAACCCATTAGTTATCTCCATAGCTGTCTCCAAATATCAGGCTGAGAGGCTGAAGGTTCCTGAGTTTGGCTCTGCGATTGCAGCAAAGTGTCTGGTGAGCAGGTCTACCACTCAAACAACGCTGTTCATATCTGCTGCTAAGTTATAGTGACAAGACTATAAACTGCTTTTACAGAGAAGAGGAATGAATCTCTCTTAAACTGAGAAAAAATAAAGACAGGAAAATCAAGAAACTGGAACAGTAGGTGCTTGTGCATGCCTGTTCTATGAAGTAAAATCTTCAGAGCTCATTACATTCCCATTACCTTTGACACACATCAATTAATTACAGTTTAGTTAGTTAATTAGTTATTTAGATAACAATTTTAGTTCTCATACAGTCTCCTAAAAACTCTATCTCCTAAAAATCTCACCTGGAATATTGTGTTCAGTTTTGGTCCCTGTATACAAAAAAAGATGTGGACAGGCTGGAGAGGATCCAGAGAAGGGCCGCAGAATGGTCAAAGAACTGGAAAGCCTGCCATGTGAGGAAAGGCTGAGAGAGCTAGGCTTGTTCAGCTTCGAGGAAAAATGGCTCAGGGAAGATATTACTACCATGTTCCAGTACTTAAAGGGTGGCTACAAAGATGGAGATTCCCTTTCTACAAGGAGTCACATGGAAAAGAGGAGGAGTACTGGGCACAAGTTATTCCTGAGGAGATTCTGACTTGAACACAGGAAAATTTTTCACAATGAGATCAACCATTGGAATCATCTCCCCAGGGACATGGTGGATTCCTCAACACTGGTCACTTTTAAGACTTGCCTGGACAGGATGCTGGAGCATCTAGTCTAGGTCATGCTTTGCCTAGAAGGGCTGGACCTGATGATTTTTGAGATCACCACCAACCTGGTGTTCTGTGATTTATTACAATTAAAAATAGATAATGAAAAGATGTCTGGAAGAATGACATAGCTCCATTCAAATCCTTGATGGCACCCTGGGGCACTGAGTACATCAAGCTTTATCCTGCAATTGGGCAGCCTTTGTCAGAAATAAGATAACAAACTAAAGAGGATACTTATCTTTTCTAATACAGCCATGAATATTTTCCCCAACTTTGGTGCCTTGTTCAGGATAAGATCATTTATCGATGGAGATGTACAGTTCTTATTTCATAATCTCAACAAACACAAAGTGATCAGAATGTTTTTGGAGATTAAATGATCATTCCCTGTCCCTAAAGGTATTTTGCTTCCAGATGAAGAGCTGATGTGTTTTGGTAGAGAAAGGTTGGAAACCACTGGCATAATGTTCTGGAGGATGGTGGTGTATCTTAAGTGTGAAGAAATACAACAGCTCCTGATTTCTCCTTTGGAAAAGCACCGTGTATCACTTGTATTTCATGCAAATAGATCTTGATTTAGGACTGCAAGAGAATGGTGAGTTCTTGCTTAAGCGACTAATGGTAGAAAAATCCCATTTTCATAGAATGTGCCTCTGCTAATCTAGCTATGGAACGTGCTTTCTCCCATGAAAGTATTCTTGACAGGTAATTTAATTGTTAATAATTCATGATGAAGAGTTGGAAGGTAGGTTTTGGGCATGGATTGATAAACTGTTATGATACTGTTTTCAAAGCTATAATAAATGTGGCTGATTGAACATGATCCATTAATAGAGAAAATACAAATCAACTTTTATGTTTGCATGAATTTTGTGCCTCTGTGCATTTGTATTCAATGGGCACTATAAAACTTCAGTCAAGCAGTCTACAATTAGTAGAACAAAATACAGCTTGTGTAATGCTTTCTCCTTTTGATAAGAAGTAAACAGAGATTACTTCAGAAAAGAGTACTTTAAAATGTAATAGACTATTCATGGCCAAATGGTACATGTGTCTAACTAGATGATGCACAGGCACAAATACCTGTATCACAGTATTTGTGCATGCAGACAGGCAGCATCGTCATGCCCACCAGCATTCCACAATGTGATAATGTGTGATCTGAAACTAGTCTTTTATTGTATGTTAACATTAGAGCTTTTTTTTATTATTATTTGCTAGCATCTAAAAATACCCAACATTTTTTGAAAGCCCAAGAGCTATTACCTACCAGCTCATGGATGTCATGGCTTAGTATATTCTCATACTTCACACGGATTTCAGTTGTTCTATTTCCCATTGCACAACTAGATGAATTCACTGGAGACAGAACAAGGAGCAGTGGCAGAACCCGAAAGATAGATCTAAAAAAGGCTGGATTACAACAAGAGCAGTTCAGTACATATTAAATGACATAGAGTGCATTCTGTATTAACAAATGAGTTGTATAATCCATCAAAATAGTTCAAAAGGGATCTCTGTGCAACCAAATTACTTGAACCTTGAGAGGAGGATTCAGCTCCAGATTAAGACACTATTTGTGTGTCTAAACTCCCTCATATTCAAGGATGATTTAGCCAGCATGGTTAAGAGCCTTACTGCTATTGAGGTGACCAGCTACTTGCTGTCTACTTGGGTTGAATTCGTCTTTAGGCTTCACTGCAAGTGCTGATGGTGTCTCTCCTTTGACCATAATTGGATAATAGCTACCTAGCACACACGTGGACAAAGTAAATCTTAGATAAGTATAGACATTCACTCAGTGAGAACAGCTGCTTACGGAGTAACTGGAGTTGCAGCCAGAAAACGCAAAAGGGATGCCATGACTCCAGTTGCTACCTTCCTTCCTCTCTGGGAAGGTACCACCAGTCCAGCACTCAGAAATAGGCATCTCTGGACTTGGGCATCACTAGTAAATCCCAACCTCAGAGAGAAACCTTGAGTAACTAAGAAGAAAGCAATGAAACTTGACCACAATCTTTATTGATTGAGCAATGTGGCAGAGGTGCACAGTCCCTCACAGCCTAGCCCAGCTGGCTCCCACCACACACTGCTGCTTCAAAGCAGAATCTTTACTGCCTTTCCTGATTACAAAAGCCTTTTTTTTCTCCCTACTATATCACTTGTGAGCATGATGGGATGTACACCTCTGTCCTAGAAACTGGACTGGAAAATTTGTACTCATACCAGCTGAGTTCCAAAATTATTCTTCTGGCAAGCTGCCAGCCACATGGGAAATTCAATGGCCCAAATTTTCACACCTTTTCATATACTGATCAGCCAGGGTCTATTAATATCTCAAAAAATCTATCCTGAAGGAGCTAAATGGATCCTAACTAGATCCTACATGTAATAAACATGAAAGCTAGGTAAGGCAAATTTACGATCACCTTCAAGCTCCAAGAGCCTGACTTCCATAGAGCTTTACCTTTGTAAATCTCCATGCTAACTATATCTGTGCTGAGCAAATTATCAATTTGCAGGACTGAGATTTCATATTTTAGAAGAAGTTTACAAAAAAACCTCAAGAACTCAATTACAGGACAACATTTTCCTGATATACTGTTGTACCTCATGATCTCAGTGCAAAAACAAAGAACAGCAGTGCTTGTTTCTAAAGAACAGCGATATAGGCAACAATTTGGACCTGCTGTTTGAAAAACACTCTTTAAAAGACACAAATAACAATTTTCTAAATTTAAATCAATCTCACAGACTCCATCACTTCAAACTGGGTCTGCCCAGCGACAAGTGGAGCGACAGGTGAAAACTGCAAAGTCGCTTCTGTTCATTTTTGCTTTCTCTGTACTGTACAGATGGTGAAACTTTTTTAAATGAGGAAAATACAGAATGAAAGCAGGTAATTCTGAAAGAGGTGTTGTACACTCCTTTAATTTCCTTGACCCACTGCAGGATCACGATGAAACCTATTCCTAAACGAGTCCTCTGGAACCCATTAGATGAGTGTCATAAAAAGTACCAGGAGCTTTCAACTGAAAATTGAAAGGAATTTTCTCAAAGCTGGATATCGTCAAAAGAAGTGGCATTGACAGTGCTCCGTACAACCAGCACTCCAAAAGAAAGAACGAGCATATTACTGGTAATACCCAGTCCCTTCGGTAAACTCCTGAAAACCCGTAAACCGTATCTGGAAACCCCCAAAGCTCTCCCAGAAGATCCAGTTACAGTCAGTATTCCAGTATTTCCAAATAGAAGAAAGCCCCTTTGGAGGTTTTGATTAACCCCCCCCCCCCCCCACCTCCCGTGCAGGGAGCCTGAAGGAGCGCTCCAGACGCACCCGAGGCGCGCTCCCTGCCGCCGCCAGTTGCGGGTCGCTTCCACCCCGCTCCGAACCAGCTGCTCCTGCCGCCCTGCCCCGCTGCGCTGCGCCGCGCTCCGCAGTCCGCGGTTAACACCCAGCTGTCCTCCCTCCGCCCCGCTGAACCCGTGTGAAGGTGTCGCTCCAGCCAGGGGAGGACACACGGCTCCTCTGGCCCCAGGCCGACGCATGCCCGGCGCTGCGCGGTACCTCAGCCGGGCGCACAGGTGGCTGCGGTGAGCAGCGCGGCACGGAAAAAAGCAGTGCTTCTGCTCCGCTCGTCTGTCCTACAGTGTCCCGCTGCCTCCGCCACTCCCAGGTCCCGCTTCCCGCAGCGGGCGGGATGGGAACCGGGCAGTTTTACTTTCATTCTAAGTGGAAAACGAAAAAGAAAAAAAAAGCAAAACTGGGAATTTCCACTGCCGTCACCGCGGGTTTAAAAGGGCACCAGGAGGCAACTCGCCGGCACAGCAGGAGAGGCGGCAGGGTCGTCAGCTTGGAGACGGTAAGGAGACGGCGCGGCCGGAGGCGCGGAGCGGCGCGGCGGAGCCTTGCCCAGCCCGGGCGCAGGTACAACAGGCGCCCCGCGACTATGCCTGCTGCCCGCGGAGCGGCGCGGTGGGGCGCGATGCGGTGCGGTGCGCGCTCCTTACCATGGAACATGATCCGCGGGGGGGGTGCCAGGGAGCTGCGCCGGCGGCTCCGCGGTCATGGTGGCGGCACCGCCTCGCCCATGGTGCCTGCGGCCCGCGGGGCAAAGCGCAAGTGGGCAAGAGGAGCCGCGGCGGCCGGGGGGGACACGGCGGCCCCCACCTCCCGCCTGCCGGGGGGGGGCGCGGCGCTGTCAGCGGTGGCTGCGGGACAGCCGGGCTGTGACAGTCCCATGGGGCTTCCGCCGCCGACAGGTAGTTTCACTTTCTCCTCCGCCGGCGGCCGCGGTGCTCCCCGACGGGCCGGCTGTCCGCGGCGTCAGCGCGGCGCAGCGGGAGGGTGGCCAGCCGCCGGAGGAGGCATCCCCGTCCGCCACGGGGGAAGGTCGGCGAGGACCCGGGCCGGGCGGCAAGGGCCGCCAGTGGGGCCGGGGTGCACCCAGAGCAGAGAGGCAGCGGTGGGCGCGGACGGGATCCCCGCGGGCGGCGCGAAGTGGCTGTGGCGGGGCCGTGCCGTGCCGGCGGGGGTTACATAGAGCCCCGGCTACACGCCCAGTGCCGTGTGCGCGGCCAGGGAGGGAAGGATGGACCTTGGCAGTGCGCGTGGAAAGAGCCGCTCATCCGCGGGGAGGAAATCCTGAAAAAAAGCACAAATAAAAAACAAAACCACCACAAAACTCAGAAAACACCCAACGCAGCCGTGCTGCGGGGGAGAGACACTGGTGCCTCAGCACCCTCTTGTGCTCTCAGCTGTCCCTCGGTGGACAGGGGGAGCTGGGGTTGTTAGGAGGCCTCCCGCTCAAGGTAGAAGGTTACCTCCCGCTGTAACCAGCGCAAGGTTGATGATTTTCTGCAGGCTTCGCCCCCCACCTCCCAGTACATCATCTTGAAAAACTTAAAAGGATTAAGAAAAGACAGCGAATGGCTCAGGAAGGTGTTTTAGTGTAGAAGCTCATGCTCTAAAAGACAGAGCTGCAGCTAGATGTGGTTTTCTAGTTGAATTCAGAATGCAAAACCTGATGCTTTGGTGCAGGCTTGGAATAAAATGGTGTACAAAATGACTTTGGAGCAGCCCTTTCACCTCTCCCGCCCAATGTACTTTTTGAGTTTTGGCTTTGACATCACTTTTGCTGCTCCACGTGAGCAGATAGCTGATTCCAGAACCCCTCTCCCTTCTCACAGAGGTGCTCTTCCAAGTCTGGGGGAGAAATGGGTGTGTATATGAAGGAGCAAACATATGGAGTTGGCTTAGGATGTCAGCTGACTGCCCAGGATGGTTTCCTTTCTTTTCTTCGTACTGGAACTGTGCCACTTCATTCATGTACAAGGAGGTACTTAGCCGTCTTCACTCATCTTTGGCCTAGACTGTTTTGGACTGGGTGTACATGTCTTGGAGGTTTTATTCTGAGGAAAAACAAAAATTTCCAGATTCTCTCCAGAAGTGTTCTGACAGGTCAAGAGCGAGGGTGTTTCCTACCCATTCAGCTTTGACCAGGTTGACTTTGGTAGTAATTTCACATCACTACTATTTTGTTTGAATAAGGCACAGCGATCGATTTCAATACAGCTCCACACAAGAGTAAGCACCTTGCTTTGTGCCAGGCTGGGTGTAATGGGTGGCTCAGATTGTTAATCTGGACAAGGATTTTGCCTCACTAGTAACTACATGATCTAGTTCTTAGATGTGTCTTAAGTTTTCGCTCTTTTTTTATTTATTATTTTCTTTTCCTTCTTCTGCCAGATGTTGACTGAAAACATCCCTCTGTGCACATTTGAATTTGCTGGTACGTGCAGGGCAGAGAATGGTATGGAACTCTGTGGGGGATTAGCACCTGGTGTAATACAAGCATATTTAAGACTAGGTGTTTTTAGGGTCTGGCAGTCAAAAACCATCAGTTTCAAAACTCAAAAGACTTGAAAAAGCTGCCCTGTAAAGATGCAGTCATGCAAAACCACTTCCACAGGATCAACTTTCTTTCTAGGCAAATGATTCTTCCAATTTCTAATGACAACACCTATGTGCTCACAAAATGAGGTATTTTATGCCAATGCTAGTAAATTATCAGGATGTAAAACTAAAGTAAAACTCCCTTAGCTGTTTGGTTATGCTTGTTTTATGACTGAAACATCCAGAGGACTGATAATTTCTTCCATTTATCGTGTGATTGATGGAAGAAGCCAGTGTGGTAGCTTTACGTATTAATGGTAACATGACTCTGAAAAGTGATGCTGGACTGCTAACAGGAGTTTTGCTCTTCAGGGTCTTGTCTGCTAGCTGGTGTGATCTTAGCCCTGATTGTGTTTAGATCCCAGCCGTTCCCTGTTGTGTGACCTAACCCTAACTGTGGCATAGATTTATGATATAAATGTTATTTGATGTATTTTTGTGTGGAGGGTGCTTAAATATTCAAGCTGTGTCTGTAATGTTTATGTGCTTTTTACAATGTCTTAAATTATTCTATGCATTTTGTTTTCAAAGTACTTCTTTTAGTGATTTAGTAATTATTTTTTTCTGAAAAGATTACGTACAGAAAGTTCAAATGCAAATCTTCAGAAAACTATGCTCAACAGATGTAATTGCCTATCTTCTAAAGAAGAAACTGAACACCAAGAACTTGAAATATTAAAAGAAGGAATTTAGGACTGATTATATGAATATCATCTGAACAGTCTATTTTAATCAAGAACTCATGAAAGGAGTTCTGAAGGCATAAAAGTTTATTCAGTCTGAGACTTGCCTAGTCCAAGTGGCTGCTACTGGTTTGCCCATTTTATGAAAAGCAGTTGATACCAGGCTACAGTGGGCTCTCCCTCTGGAGCTGAGTTAAGCTGCAGCTTGACTGTGTTGGAGCGTAAAACCTTTGGGGAGAGAATGAAACTGGAATATTTCTATAGCATTTCCCAGATGTTAGGCATCTTGCTTCTCCTTTGTACCTTGACAATTTATAGGGCTGTCTGGTTTAGTAAGAGATATGTTAGCTTTACCATGTAAATAATTTGACTAAGTAAAATTACAAATACGTGACTTCTGGAAAGATGTAGTCTAGTGCAGGGCATTAGTGCTAATGTTTGCTGTTTTCCACACTGGTTTCAGAAATATGGTACTGCTCATAGCATAGATGCAAATGAAAGGCACCAGTAATTTTATCTATTTGTCTATTATTCCTCTATCTATTTATTTATTTTTAACATAGTCCATGATTATTTTTAGTATGTTTTCCAAGGATGGGTTCACTAAACAAGTTTAAATTTAAAGTTCCAGTTGTCTCCTGAACTGGTCAAATTTATTGCCTGAGAAGCGGCTGTTTTGGTATTGCATATTAACCTCCACCTTAATACCAGTATTACTGGGTAGGTACATGATTGTGAAGAACATGATTTGTTGCTAAGTTTCAGGCTTTGAGAAGACTAAGCACTTCTGGGTGTGTTGCTGACTTTCTGCAGCTGTGGCTTGTCAGCTTGAAAAGGTCTTTTACTCGTGGTTTAGATTTTCCTTCAGGCTGTTTGCAGAGCCATTAGTGAACGCATTACTGGATAAAATTAGTTGAAAAGTTATAAATTTTTTATTTGATTTTGGAGTAAAATGTGCGTGCTGAGGTCCTTGCAAACTGGTGGGCCTCAGGGGAGTGTGGCCACTGTTATTGATGTTCTTATTTTTAACAATAAATATGTCTAGTACTTGAATTATTTTCATCTAACTGTGGGGGCTGGGAAGAAAAAGAGACATATTCCTTCCTACTCCACTTTCTAAAAAAACCCCCAAACCACAGGAGGATCCCTACTTAACTGGGATTCGGAGCTAAGTTTATTGTGCATCCAAACCTCCTATTTGTGAAACTCAGGTCTCGGAAGTTCTAATCTTCTATCGTATTTAAGCGAGCCCGAGGGACCTGATTTTGTCTTTGCACTAGAACACCCATTTTGTCAAATGATGGCTGCCACTTTTTCTTTTTCACAGATCATTTGTCCTGTCATTGGTGCATGTACTGAACAAAACCATGAACCAATAGATTGTTTTTTGTCTTTTGACTTTTTTTTTTATTTATATCTTCTGTTCATTCAAATGTAATTTATATATCTGTGGGGTTTTTTAGTTTTATTTTTTACAATTCAGCATAATTTTCCAATGGAGGTTAAGAAAGAAAATAAAAATTCCAGAAAACTATTAAGATAAGAATTATGGAAGCATGGGAAGTTCACAGGAAATTTTTGTTATCAAGCTGTGGAAAAGTTTATTCCTTCAATAGAAACCAGTAATTATTTTATCTTCCTGTCTTGCAATACAGGAAGATGCCAATAAAGATTCTATCATGAGCAACATGCCAAATAAAGTATTTTGATAAAATATTGGGAGGGGGGAGTTTCCTAGAACCCCCAAACCACAGTGTTGAGGAGATGGTGTGGTATAAGGCAGTAGTGATGGGAATCAGGCTTCTCATTCCTAGCTGCTAAGGGCATTATCCACATTCCAGGCCATGAATACATCTGAGAGCCTGGTCCATTGGTCAGGTGTTGCCCATGCTGGGCTGGTGGTGTGAGGAGGTTTGTACCCCTCTAGGCTTCCAGCTTGCAGGTCAGCTCACTCAACCCAAGTGGCAACAAACAGCCCTTGTCACCTTGTTTGGCAGGCACCTGGGGAGTGTCCATCCATTGGGCATGAGAGTTGTTTCTGATCTTCATTTGTTGGTGCCTGGGGTGTGCCCACTACACAGCCTTATGATGCCTGTGGGTTACATCAGCTGCTCACATCAGCTCTGTGGCAATGAGGGGCTTTGGTGAGGCTGTCCTCTTCCCTGAGTGGAGATTTTTGAGCTTGTTGTTGTTTCAGTTCCTTAGTTGAGGCTTTCAAATGTGGGAGAAATGAATATATTAGCTGGAACAAATCATGAAAATCCTGCTTCTGCTATAGTGAGACACAGAAGAAAGAAGGGCTTGTGGGGGGGTGGGGGTGGCTTTCAGTGCATTTTCTCTTGCTTTTCCTATTTAAAAAAGTGCAGCTTCAGAGAGGGGGGAGGTTTGGTATGTGCAGATTGTCACCTATATTGAAATTATGAAAATGTCATTGCATTTCAGGGTTATGGAGGTTTATTTGGTTTTGGTGCTGTGCTTTTAGGAGTTTTTCCCAAATTATAATCAATTACATTTTATGGATTCTGTGAACTCTTTTAGTGGTAGCTCTTTTTTACAGTCCTATATATACAAGTACGAAAGGACATTCATTGAACTTTCTTTTTACTTTTCACTCTCCCTCTCCACTCCCATTATTTATCTTGAGAAAAAGTGTTTGGTGAGTAATATGCATGGGAAACTGATCCTGAAATATTACTCCATTTCTTTCTTTTCCTTTTTCCATCTACTTTTTATTAAAAAAGTTTTTCCTGATTTTAAAAGCAGGCAGAGGGTTACCCTATGAAGTGACAGCAACTTCTTCAGTGGAGCCACTGTGCCCGGCAGTAAAGTTAAATAGTTGCAGTTTTGTAGAACCAGAGTCTCCACAAGGAATAAATTTCAGGTCTTAAATCTTGGAAATATATTGCAGGGTTCTAATGGCTATTTTATCTTTGCTTTGGATGGATATTAATTATTACTAATATATATTATTATAATATATTTCTTATTAGAATATATTAATGCAACATATTTATATTATATATTAATATAATATACAATGTATAATTATAATAATTATTATTAATTATTATTGTTAATAATCCAAATATTAATAAGTGTGGGTGTCCCATTATAACCATTCCGATGAAGAGTTTAGGTCTGTTAATAAAGTCATTGAGAGACTTTTTTTTCTATCAAAGACATTTTTTTAATTTTTTTTTAAATCCCTTCTCTGAATAAATGCTAATTTTAGGAAAGTATATTCCGTGTCTTTCATGCATAACAAAAAGCTGACTTATTTCTCGAAGTGTGAAAACAAACTTAAATGTGGTGACTTCTGTGAACTTAAGGTATTTTTTTCTTTTACTAACCATGCCTTCCCAGTCTTGACAACTTTTATTTGACTTGCTTGGTCAAACAACATGTTCAAATCCATGTACTTTAAAAACCTCATGAAATGCACTCTTAACCACCAAGGAGCTGCATTTTATTGCATGGTAGTAAGCTGTCTTGAAGAGGAAGTTTGTTCTTAAAATGATTAAAAAAATGCCTAAATGAACCAAAACCAGAAAAAAACCCACAACAATTAATGCAAAGAAATTGTTTAAAACAGGGATCTCTTATTGTAAATGTGGACTTTGTGGGCCTAATCATGCAAACCTGTGCCTGCTTAACTCTGATTTCAGCAAGCCTAACTTGCATGCTTATTTTTAAGCAAAAGAATTGTTTGAAGATTTGAAGCTCAGGTGAAAACAGAGCATCTCCACTTTGACTCCTGACATTCATTTTGTTACTGTCTGGAGTTACCCCAAAATAATTCCAAGCACTTCTCTGTCTTTGAAGATCCTCAGTACAAATGTGCCTTTCTCCCTTGTTTGCAGTGAGTGTGGGATCTGTGTGTGGTCAGAGCGGGAAGGGGCAGTTAAGAAAAATTACAATAAAAATATGGTGTGTTAATGCAATTTACTCAATAGGCATCACCTGGCAAATCAAAACAGTGGGTGCATGTTCAGACTTAAATTTCATTTTTGACAGAGAATGTACACTTGAATATTAGATGAAGACCTAGGAAATGTATTTTATAAGAACAGTGCACAGGTACTGTGTTTTTAGTCTCGTCATAACCATTTTAGAGAGCTGACTTTGAAGCAGTCAATAGGATAGGTGTGTGCTTGTTCTGTGGTGTTTGAGCCTTTCAGCATCTTCAATTTTTGTTCTCTCACTCAGCACAGGCAACAATACTGGATTTCAAAGATGGCAGGTGACCTGAAATGGTGTGAGTGTTCTAACAAAAGAAAATGGACCAAATAATGATGTAAACTCTAAAACTAAAAGGAAAAAAAGAGTGGGCAATAGTAGCTTTTTGATTTTTTTTTAATGTCATTCAGAAATTGTTCAACAGTCACATTTTTCAAACTTACAGTATAGTACCAAAGCTAAACATGGCTGTCCAGACTCTCTCTGCCTCACACCATAGTTAATACTGTCTAATTAATCATCCTTTAATAATCTGTTCTGATTTCAGAAACACATTCTAGAATGACCCACTGTGCATTGAAGATTTGAGTCTTTTTCAAGGCAGATTCCTTAAAAAAAAAGCATTTAATTTTTCAGGAACAACAGCAGTAACAGACACAGCTAATGAATGTTACTTCATTTTTATTATTAAATCAATAATAAAGTTTTTCTGACTCAGCAGTTTCTAGACCCTTCCTCTAGAAATATTGAAGAAATATACTGTACATCTCTTATTTCTTATTCCTGATTTATTTGTTTGATTTCTGGGGCCATTTCTGGGCCATTTGAAAGGAAAAGCAAGTTGCTAGTAATTCACAGGCCATTTCATGGGCACTTTGGCACCTGTTTTATTTGATGTGTTTTTATATGGGTGCAGACAAGCTGTGGCATTTTTAGTGTGTCACACCCAGTGTTGTCTGTTATCGTGTCTGACGCAGATGATACAATTTAGTGCCTTTTTTTCTGTGTATGGGTAAGATTAGGGCATGGCTGTGAGCAAGGCAGCTAATGCTGTGTCTAGGTAAGACTGTGTGACTGGCACAGTTAGGGACATGAACGGGGGTTGCAGGAGAAGGCCATAGGCCTCTTTGTATATGCTGATCAAACTGGGCCTGTAAAATAGACATGGTTTTATGAGGTGGTAGAACTGCCAGATCTCCTTCCATGGAGACAGAGTCTTGCAGACATCATGGCATCTTATGTACTGTCTTCAGTTTATATGCTTCTGAGGAACACCCTAGAAAAAGATCTCTGTGCCACAGGGTTCTCACATTTCTGTTATGATCCCTTAAGGCACTTCTGGTACTGCTGGTGCACCCGCACCTGGGTTACTCCTGAGCAAAATACCAGTATCAAATCCATGTGGCATCCTTCTTGCACATATCCTGCCCCAACTCAATATTCCTGCTCATAAGGGTCTTGCTTGAATGCAAACATTACTCAGTGTTGCTCACAACACAGCTTGTGAACCTGGGCAAAAACTCATCCCACGTGCATATTAGTATAGAACTAGCAGGTCAAACCCTCAACGATTTGGTTCCATATGTCTGGAATGAGGCATTCAGGACCTATACAGACAAATTCCTCTAGCTGCAGCTTCTGGGGCACAAGCTAAAACTGCTGTCACCTCTGTTTCGCTGGCATGCAAACTTCTTCTCCTCACTGGCAACAGCTATAATCAGAGCTCACCATTACATGTGGTTTGGCAAACAGAAGATATGGAAACTTCCTGGGTTTGTATGCTCTTAGGAAAAGAAGTTCTAGGGAAGAATCTCTAGAAGACAATGTACAAAATAAATACCAAAAGCTCTTATTCTGGTAGAAAAAAAAATCTTTACTCTTTTAAAAAAGAAGAACCCTTGGCTTTTAGCCCTTGGAAAGGGTAAACAGAGGCTGTACCCATAAAAAGTAAGACTCAAGGTCTCTGTGTGGTATGGAGAACTCCATTAATCTCATGGCTGCCAGTGACCATGAACCCCTTGACACAGGCAGCCTCTCCTGCTGCCTCACTATAGCACAAGCTGGTGCTATATGAGCAAGTTGGAAAATCGTTAAAAAGCCAAGTCTGTCTCATAAGCAGTATTGCGGTGGATCCAGCAGTGTGTATGTGACTGAAAGCCAAGTTTGGACTTCAACATTGTGAGTATTTAACCTTGAAAGTGGATTGCATAAGCAACAATATGAAGATATAAGGGTGTGTGGCACCACTGTCATCACCACCAGTTAGACTCCACCTGAGGACGGATCCTAGAATAACCTTTGGCCATGTGGTCAAATCAAGCTAACGCTGCTGGAAATCTGCATCTCACTGACTCTGTCAAAAGAAGTCTTCTTAACCACTGCCCTGCAAAGAAGCCCTCCATTGTCAGTAACTTTTGGCAGGCAAATTACCAAGGAGCCCACCAAGAAAACTAACATCCTAAAGTGACCTTTGAAGCTTGTCTAAATCCAAGATGGAGATCTACCCAGGCAGTCAAGAAATTGGTGTGGTCAGAACAAGACAGGGCAACCTTCTGCTCCCTGCCCAGGAGGTGTTTCCAACAGAAGCTTCAGAGAATCAGCAAGGCATTTTCCGTGAGGTATATCTGTAGAGAGTCAAATGGGATGCTTGTTTCCATCCCTTGGCTTTCTGACTTCAGTGGGATACCTACTTGCTGGGTCCTTCTGGTGCTAATTAATTCTTCTCCCTTTTCTAGAAGCATTTCAAAAAGCTTCCAGGTCCAGAAAAGTGAAAAGTGCTCAGGACTGTTGAGGTTGGAGTCAGTGCTACTAAGCCTTGGAGCACAGCTTGGGTGAGTGCCTTAGAAAGAACCAGGAGGAGCACATAAAGGCAGGACAGGGCCAGACCAATTAGTAAACAAACTTATTAATTACTCAGGATTCATTCTTTCCCTTTTCAGCACAGGGTGTGCACCAGGATTGCATTGAGAAGGAGCCGGTTCCGTATGAATGATAAGGTGACCGGTGTTCACAGGGAGCTGGGGTGTAACAACCTTCCTTTCCCAGGTTGTCTGCATGATCTATGGATATAGGGAAATAGAAGGCTACAGTGTTTTCCTCTTCCCTCCAGAAATGCTTTGTGGGAGCACTTTGTGGTTACCTTGCTCCACCACAGGCAGGAATTGAACATCATAAATATGGCAGTTTGCTATTTCCTTTAAAATAAGGTTTTAAGAAAACCCAAATAGCAAGAAGGTGAAGTGGACATGACTCCCTGTGTAACACTAGTTATAAAAATGCTAGAGATACTCTTTGAATAAACTCAAGAGTTAGCCTGTTTCTTTTTCACTGGTCAGCTCTCCTAGCTGTCCCTAGGAGCCTGCCAGAACAAAATCAGGCTGGTGATAAACTTTCTGCAGAGGTAGCCTGAGTGAGACACAGGTGAGTGCCTGACTATCATGGCAGGAGATGGCCTGATGGCTGCATGGGACAGAGGTGGGGTCAGTTCAAGACTTGCCAGTGTTGACAACCCCAGGGGTAACAGCTGTGATGAAGCTCTGATCACGTCCTGGGCTATGTGTGTCTGCCAGGGACTGAGCCACTGCTCAGCCCTTTGACCTCTTATGGTGCATTGGCATCACTGCCCTTGGAGCAAACAAGGGAAGTAGTTGTTTAAGGATAAAATGTCAAAACCATGCATGTATCAGCCACAGCTAGCTCCCATGCTCCTATGTACATTTTTGCTTGTGCATTTGACTGCACAAGCACATTTTGCAGTGTATTTGACTGGTCCTGTTAGAACAGGGGCATGAGGCAAAGGGGAAAAGAAGGAGGGAAAAAAGTCGGTAGATGGGAAATCATCGTCATCTTTCACCCAGGCACGTCTCTGCATGTTGCTGTGGAGGTGAAACAGACTTTTGTTGTGCTACATGTGAAATGACTGCCACGTGCTGCATGTCAATCCAACAGTCAGCAGCTAAACAAAATGGTAAACGAGGTGTTAGATGTACCTGAAAAGCAGGGAGGCTGGAAAGAGGTTGCTAGCATGTATGACATGACGAGCTTGTGTGGCACTATTTTGTGGACCACACGGACATATCTGGCACAAGGCTATAAGCTATACAGTCTGGAAAAGCTAAAGGTGCAATCAGGAATACAGGGTACTTTGGCCCACAGAAAATGAAATTTCTTATATGATGCCATGCTCAGTAGGGGTGATCTGCCTTCTGGTGCTCCCCACAGTGTTAGTGCTCTTTAAAATTAAATTGTCTGTTTCTTACAATTTGGATGTACTCCTGGAAGTGAGGTCTGGGATCCACACATAGCATATACTTTTCAGTGTATCTGTAATAAGTGCTGGAGAGTTAGGAGATTAAACATATTTACATGATACAGGTATGGGGAAAGTAAATAAAGCATGCTCTTCTAACATATCCCTAGCTTGTATTATTACCATGATATCTCACAAATCAAACTTTACTGAAAATATCTTCACAAAAATAAAGGGTTGAAGGTCTTTGTTTCCCTTCCAAGGCTATTTGGGAAGGAGGAAGTGGGCTAGAGTAGTTTTTAAATTGGAAAAAGCCCTCAGGATGACTGTAATGCTTAGTTTTAATAATATGTACAATTGATGATCCAACAACTTCCTGACCTCTGCTTTACCCTTGTGTCCCTTTACTTTTAAACTGAAGAAAAGCATGTCTGTTCCCAGCCTGACAATGCTAGTGATAGATTATTCTAGGAAAAGCCAAGTAAAAACAGGCTGGCTGACTTCTGAAAGGAGGAGAAGTGCTGAAGAAAAGTACTTGTTAAGACACATGTAACGTGTTCACTCTAGCTGCCTACAAGTGGGATAAAGTTTGGCATGGCTCACACAAAGAATTTTTAATGTTCCAGTTAAAATCTGATACAATCTGTCAGCTGTAGCAAATGTTTGTGTTGGCTTTTGTAGATATATATCAGTGTTTGCTGGCTCTGTCTGTGTGTGCAAATGTTAAAGGGTGCCCTTCCCTCACTCTTTGAGGGTGCTTGCAGTAGAACGGGAAAGAAGGACCTCAGCTCCGAAGTAGTGTGGAATATACATGGCAAATGCTCATGGAAAGTGCCTTACTGCTCCACATAAATAGGGTCAAAATAAAAGGTGTTGCATGTGATGTAAACATTTCCATGCTGTTTCCCCTGTAATTATTAAAAGAATTTCCCTTCTTTCTTTCTGATGACATCTGAAGATTTTGGTTGCTTTCCCCTTTCTGTGCCGTTTGTGAGACAATTTTTTGCCCTTGTAGGGGCATTAAAATAGTTTGATTTCAGAGCAGCATACTTTTGTGTAAAATAAGCAAAAAAAGTAGTATTGGTAGAAGTGCCAAGACTGAAAGATAGTGTGTTTGAACTTTAGAGTGATAAATTGCTATGTGTAATGCTAACTGAATCCCATAGCATGCACCACAGTGATCACTACGCAGTTAACTGCTTCAGCTAAGTGCCACTGTCACTCAGTACTGTCATGAACAATTAATGTGGTGGTTATAAACTTAAAACTGCCACTACTAAGTTTCTTCCTGATCGTTCCTTTGACATGGAAAAAGAAGCATGAAGATACAATTATTTTTTATCTGATAGGTCATTTACCCCTTGCCCTGAAGAAAATGACCCATTAGGTAGAAATAATGCCTTACAGTTTTACAAAGTAGAAGATAATTATGGGATATGAAGACTTGTTAGAAATCAGAAGATAATCTAATATAGGCATTTATTATCTCTGGTGGAGTTTAAAGTCAAGCAGGTTAGTAAGCCAAAAACTTTTGAACTCTGCCACTTAAGTATTGAGTAATACTGATGGTCATAAAGCAACCGATACTTTTTAATTGACATGAAAATTTGTACATCTCAAGAAGCCATGTTATTTCCAATGCTTTTGTAGAAAGAAACCTGTTTGAGCTCAGAATAAAATGGTTTATTGAATAAATACGCTTGTTGCTTTGACTATCCTCCTTCTATAGTAAAGATGAATGCAGTTTCGATCTTGCCTAAAATTGCATTTGAGAATTCTGTAGAGGTTGTTAACAAAGAAGGTTGTCTAAATTCACCAACTTGCAAAAATGAGAACGTATCTTCAAGTCTCATCTCCAAAGCCACAAATGCCTGACAGTTGTTCTGAGTCCTTGTCTTTTGTCTGCTGATTAAGGTAATTGGCGCCCAGCTCAGAGGTTGGGAGAGACATATTATGCAATGCTTATTTAGTGTGACAGATTTTGGCCAACACATACCAGATGAAACTTGGCAGTCTAGGTAGACTGCAAAGTTAAAATCTGCATAGACATGTTTATATTTTGTTAAGTACAAAACATGTTTGGGGGACTACATCAAATATTGTGCTCTGATAACATGATATTTAAGTTGCTGACGTTTTACACATGGAATTTGTACACTGCAATGGATATGAAACACTTCTAGTAGCTCATCACAGGCTTAGACCAGTAGATGCCAGTTTGAAGGTCAGATATGCTGTGTCCTTCTAGAAGTATGAATAAGTATTTCTATAGCTGCTCATTTATTTGAGATTATAACATTCTGACCTCATGCTTTATGTAGCTATCTGAAATTGTATGTGCCTTCTGAATGGATTAGGTGACTTTTTTTGTAGTTTAACTGATTCCCTCCAAACACACCAAACTTTGCTAATGTGTCATATTTATGTCTTCTGGATTTATATTCTGTATTCTTGGAAAGAATGCAGTTGCAGAAAGTGATGAGTTGTGCAACTGTTTGTCAGTCTCTGGAATGCCTGTTGTCTTCCTAATTAATCTGGAAGTTCTGGTCTACACATCTATTTGGGCTACTACTCTGACAAGTGGTGCCCTAAAGATTTTTTTGGTTTAGATATTTTGATATATGAAGGTATGAAGTAGTGCCAGTGAAAGATGTAAAATCTTTTTTTTTTATAAACTTCAGTGATTTATTAAATCATTAACTTCCTTGTAGCACTAGGTCATACTATAATGCAGTAGTTGTTGGACTCAGGTCTGGTAAGCTTGTTTCAGAGTTAGACACATCTGAATATCACAAAGGTTTCCTTCAGTGTCTTTTAAAAAGTGCAGGATTTACTTTCTTATTTGATAGAGTTCTGTTAGGGATTTTATATGTTAAGTATTTTTAAGTTATTCTACAGTTGGTTTTAAGCCATTTACCAATATGCAATCAAAACTGTCAGTGTGCCAGTAGAATTTCAGGTGTAGTCTCAGACTATGAAACACCTATAATACGTTTTCCTTTTGAACTTACTCTTTTAGTAACAGGGTTATATAAGAATTAGACAAACCCCATTATCAACCTTTTTCACTGCCAAAAATAAGAGATATTAGTTCTTGTGGACAGGAGAAAAATTTTCAAAGGCTCAATAGATTAAATAGGATTATTAGAACCAAGATATACAAAACTATAATCAAACCAATTCTGGAAATGTTATCTGTACTTCACTAAAGAGACACTATTTAAATGAGCCAGCTAGTGTTTAGCTTGTAAGCCAATAGGCTATGGAAGGAGACCTTCCCTATACACTACTGTCACTGCAGTCTCCTCTTCTTAGCCAAACCTTACCTTTCCAGCAGTGCTCTCAGTGGATTTGTACCTTCTTATCCCAAAATTCTGTGATCAGCAAGTCAGCAGTCACAAAGATATGCAGTTCCTTCAAGTTCTGTGAAAATTGTTTGCTGGCTGGAAGAAACCCAGTGCCTTGACTAAGGGAATGGCTTTAATATGAATTTACACCTTGTTGTATATCAGATAGTCAGCATAAAAGAATTATGAAATCTTACAGTTTGCAGACATCCTGATAGGCAAAGCTAGAGAAAAGGAAGTGTAGTTTGGTCCCTGGCCATTTGTGGGTGTTTTTTTTCTGTACGTGGCACCATACAAAATCGTGCCTGACAAATCTGGTGGCCTTTTACAACAGCATGACAACATTGATGGATAAGGGAAGAATGACTGATTTCATTTACCCGGACCTGTGCACAGTATTCTTGTCTCTAAACTGGAGAGGCATGGATTTGGTGTATGGACCTCTTGGTAGATGAGAAACTGTCTGGACAGTTCAACCCAGAGCTGCAGTCAACAGTTTGATGTCTGAGTGAAGACCAGTGACAAATGGTACTCCTCAGGGATAGGTATTGGAACTGGTGCTGTTCTTAGTTGGCGACACAGGGGAATTGAATGCACCCTCAGCAAGTTTGCCAACGACACCAGGCTTTCATTGCTATGACTAATTAAGATCAATTACATATATAAAAATATATGAGTTTGTATGAACTTAAAAGGAAGACTGCTGTTGAAATGGTGTTTTCTGGAGTCCTTTTGCTGGCTGTCGTGATAGCCAGTTGGTAACTCAGAAGTGGCTGAACCCAGGACACTGCCTTTATGTCCCCCTGAAGATTATTCTGTGGGTTTGAAAAATATAGTGAGAAAATGTTTTTGCAGACATGGATGCTCTAAATATTTATTCATTCAAGGGTTTTGGAATTGTTGGTCTGCAGAACACTTGCCTTGGGACAGTCACTGATAATGATGAGCAGGCACTGCTCCAGACACTAAGTGCTTAAAGGAACTTACAAGTATCTCATGCAGTTCAGTGGGGTAGGTATGGATCTTCTGTGACTGCAAATGGAAGTAGTGATTTCTGTATATCTGTTGAGATACAGCCCTACGATAAAAACATTTGAGAAATTCCAATTTAATATTAAATAATGATAATGCCCCCTGAAATAAAAGTACAGCCACTCCAAGCTTCCTCTTTAATGAAAAAAGCAACTAAACAAATTTGAACAAACTATTAATTTTGTATGAGTTTAATTTTCTCTTTTGCATATCCACTCTATTGTCAGGATTATCTTTTATTTGTTAGACTTCATCTTCTTCAGAGCTATGACATGGCATCATGGTCCTCTAATATATGAGATATATTTTAAATAGACTCTTCCCCAGCCTAATTAGTGGGAATAATGTTATACAAATAAAACTCCAAGATACTGAGTCTTTGCCTGTATTGTCACGGTTCTTAGTATAGCCATGTCTGAATGATGTGGATATTTTTAGCAACTCTTCAGCTTGAAATCTGGTGACAATAAAACCCCCAAGTTTCTGTAGGCTGGCCCTATTTTATTTTTTTTTTTTTCATTTTATTATTCTGAA
The DNA here is from genome assembly GCF_012275295.1 of Melopsittacus undulatus. Classification (NCBI taxonomy): domain Eukaryota; kingdom Metazoa; phylum Chordata; class Aves; order Psittaciformes; family Psittaculidae; genus Melopsittacus; species Melopsittacus undulatus. The sequence goes on along the minus strand of NC_047527.1, from coordinate 30,339,058 downwards.
CGTATCACTGTAGAAAGAATGACAAAGCAGCAAAACAGCAAAATTACTTCAGGGAACTTTCTTCCAAGAGGAAGACAGGCACTGATGTTGCAAGTAAATAGAAGAAGTAGTGTAAGCCCCTGTTCCAGTTCTGTGTATTGTATCAGCTTCACCGAACAGAGTTCTAGGTAGGGATGTTTGGTCCGGGGGAGGATATGTCCTTGTCCTTCTTACCCTCCAAGTTCTTTTCAGACAGGAAAGGATTTCTCTGACAAGCTTCCTTTAAATAAAGGGTAAAAAAATTGCACTGAGAAGAAAGAGGCGTAAATGAAAATGGATTTCATACCTCAGTGGAATCTCATGTACCAGTGTTATTTATAGATTTTAGCTTATTAATCAAAATCAAAAAGCAAATCCTTCCAATCTTGGATATATTGCAAGATCAGCATCTCTCAGTAAGAATTCTTGGGAGAAAATGACAAGCTGTCAGCACTGAGTAAAAATTTATATTCTTGTTTGAAAGATACATGAGTGAATGGTGCAATGCTGAGTACCTGAGACTTCCAGGAAAGAGAGAGTCAAGAAATGAATCAGCAAACATGAAGAAGAAATATTTAAAATTTCAAAGACTAGACATCTGTTATGAGGTATGGATTTATTTCTTGTCTTCAATTTCAGCTGAGACTCTTCTTTCTCTGGCTACTCTGTGGTCTGCTTTTGGGAATGTAGAGATTAGAAGCATCTGCCTATTAAAGTACCTCCATTTGGAAATGAGGAAAGAGAATAAAAATATGAGATAAATTATCTAGTACCCATGTCTTTTTTTTCATTACTTTCGCTAGCATAAATATAATATCATATTAATATTTTTTGCTTCTTCCATAGTCTTTTCTTTCAATTTTTAAAGCAAAGTGTCTGGTACACCTTTAAAAGATAAACAGATTTCTTACTGATTATTTTAACATATTGCATTTATTTTTTTTACTGCATGTGAACTGCAAACTACCAGACTTTATACCAACTGTCTTAATTTCAACAGGGGGTTGGTTGTTTGTTTACCTCTGTTTCTGCCTCTGATTTTGGCATGTCTGTTATTTATGCTATTAAGGGTTGTTGTCCTTTACCAGTAATATAATTCATAACAGCAATGAAAGAAGCAGGATGTTGCATCTGTCAACATTTTAGGCACCCCCAAATTAAATTTGTTTGAAGTTGATTGAAAATCAGAGCTGCTTGCACTGTCTGCAGACTTGGAAGGTGGGAAACGTACGGAGAAAAGAGTTGTGGTACTTATTTTTAGTACGAAAGAGGGGGAAGGCAAGGGGGAAGACAAAGGGTGGGTAGCCAGTGGCAGACGTAATTAGTTACAAACTAACTCTGATTGTCAGATAAATTGTAGAATAAAAATTCCAAATACGTGTTAAGTATTTGAAAGATCAAAATGAGATGAATTACAATCAACAAGTTGTGTCAAGTCAATTTCTGTCTTTCTAGAATAGCATGTCTTTTGAACAGAGAGGAAGCAGTAAAATTTCTATCTTGGCATTATTAGGATTCTTGATAGTTGCATATGACATGCTCCTACACTAAGTAAGGTAGAGAAATATGGCCAAGGCAATGTATAAGTAGCTGAATGCAAGACTGATAATTCAGATTTCAAACCAAGGCTGCTGCCAGGAATACTATCAAAGAAGTAAAATACATATTGGCTGGGGCCTTGCAAGGTTTGTACTCCATACTAGTGCGTGTTTTGCCTACGTGATGGACAGTGTGCTGTTGAGATTTCAGATGCCCATGGAGCTGTAAGGGTATGATGCATGTTGGAGCATGAGATAAACATTGAAAATAACCTTGATGAGCTAGGGTGGTTTTGGGGCAGGAGGAGACAAATAAGCATTTCGATAGGAAGATGGGAAAGATCTGCAGCTGGTAGGAGTAAACCAGTACAAAAGCAAAATATGAACTTGTGAATGTGACTCTAAAACAGACAATGAACAAGCATTGCCTTTTAATGTACCATCTCTTTCCATCTTTTCCCTTTACAATATGTGTGGATACGTGTGGACACAGTGTTTTCTTCTGTCCTTTATGAACTTTGACTGTTGGATCTGCTGTTGTGCTTTGGACAGCCTCATTCTGTCCTTTATGTTTCAAATTTTTTTTTTGCTCTTTATTCATTTCCTGTTGCATACTTCTTTGTGAGTTCAGATTATTGAGGACCCATGACTTTGTGAAGCTGATCTCTTTAAGTTTCTTCATTCTGTGTGTTTTGTTTGCTTGTTTGTTTTTAATGTGGTGCAATTGCTTCATTTTTTCTCTGAAGTGTACTACTTTTCTTCCAGTGAAATCAGTTCCTTGAAACTGGTGTCTTCTATTTTCGCATTCACTTCTTCTTCCTCTTTTTTTTCTAGAAATTCTAAACTAGCATTTCTAGGAAATAAACTAGCATGTAATGGTTCTGCTACTTGAGCTGCCTGTGTAGGCACAGCTCATTTTAGAAACACTGCTGACTATGAGTCACTCTTCTGTCAGGATGCTGGGTCTCCTCACCTTTGCCTGGTCCCTTCCAATATCTTCCTCTACTACCCCTATGCCAAGTGGATTCTCCCCTGCCACAAGGTAGCAGCGTGTCTGTTCCCCACCCCAGCTGTCTTCTCATTCAGCCTGCACAAATTACCCCACCCATTCTCAGTTATGCTGTCATATGTAATCACACATACTATTTAATGTGTTCAGGGTCTTTGATTTAGTTTCCTACATTTCTTTCACTGGTACAGATGTCTGAAGTGTTCTGTAGAAGAGCTGTTTGGTTTTGTTTCCTTGCTACCTTGCATGACTTTATTTTAAGGAATAATCATGCCAGATCTCTTTTGTGTTTCTAGTCAGGCAGGTTATCAGGAAAGACAATTCCGTTGAGGAGAGGAAATATTAGTGGTAAAGCATTGTAGAAATACAAATCTGGAAGAAGGGCTTGGAAGCATATTAAAAAAAAAAACAAAAGTTGACAAGAACTGATGCAGGCATTTGAGATTAAGGGGACAGAGATACTCTAGAGCAAAAGGAAGCTAACAGGCTGATCTCTTCCACCTGCCAAAGACAGAGAATGGGATCATTATTTATAGGTAAATCTAGAGACTGAGCACAATGGGAAAGAGCCAGCTAAACAAATGAATGGGTGATTGATGCCAGAACAAATGCAGTTACAAATAACTTCAAGCTAGACACTGGAGGATGACTGCTAACCAAGGGAGAAAACATTTCTAGAGCAGTTTCCAGCAGAAGAAGTGTTTAAGGCTATGTGGTGACAAGGATGAAAAGAATAATTAAAAAAAAACCCCACATCCAAATGTAGCAACAATATGAAAATGCTCTTTGTAGAAGATTGTAGGAGACATGGCAAAATGGCCCAATGGTATCTTTCTGTCCTGAGCTTTAGAAAAGATTTCAAGATACACTAAGTCTGTCTCTCATACTTCCATTTTCTTTTTTGATATAAACATTTTTATATCCCTTACATAACTAAAAGTAGCAAAACCACACAAATGTACCTGCTGTGATTCTTTGAAGCTATGAGATAAAAGGAGTAGTTTTCTGGGTAAGAAAAGAGCAATTCTGTTAGATCAGGGCTAACTGGTAACTCCTGGTCATGGTTAGCTTATTCTTTGTCCCCAGGAACTGATTACTCATCTTAAACTCAACGGCTGTCTAGTGACAAGCAATTAAGGTATAATTTGATTACTTGTTTACAAATAAAATATTGTCTTGGCCTGTAATGACAATAACAAGCCTAAGGTTATGATGTTATCAGAGCTTTGCAGGTTTTAACAAGGCACACACATCAGTTTTGGCATTTCTGTGAGCCTCTTGTAAATTTTAGTTAATGTGTAGAAAAAAGTGAATGATATACTTTATATTTCAAGAGTAGAATAGGGAGGCACACTTGGGGTTTCGTTTTGGTTTGGTTTTTTAAATCCTGTCATATCATATATTAAATAAATATTTTTGACATATAAAAAATTCTCTGTGCAGGTCTTCTTTACTGGGAACTCTGGCTGGCTGAGTGCCACCAACCCTGTCAGAATCAGTGTTTGCCACTTATTTCCTCCAGTTATCCTGAGCAGGAAGGTAAATTCCTGGTGGATGTGAATTTGCTGATCGTGAGTTGCCTCAAAATACTGAAATAAGATATTGCAAAGATCTGTCACAAGAACAATAACGGAAGTATTTTATTCTTGCTTACAAAGTTTCATTTGTGCTTCCACAGGTTCATGTTATGGTAAATTAGATTGTTTACAAGGGGTAATATCTGAAAATTTAAGTGAAAATAAGAGACATAACAAATGTAAGAGAAGATGCATTACTACCTTCTCATCCTCAATTTATGAGGAGCATGACTTTTCAAAAGATTTTCATTGTTTCTGTCAGATTTCACTAGTACAGAAGTTTCAAATCAGAATTATTGAACTCTCAAGGGAGATTGTATTCAGCATTATTATTATTCTTTACAATACTGCTGTCAGGAGTGTTCACACAGTGACAAAGATTAGGCTGTTCAAACAGTTGAACCTAGGTTAGTCAAGTAGCCTGCTGCAGAGTGGATTGGGACTGCAGAGACATTTTCAAACCTTGAGTACAGGGCAGAGGTGTAGGAGGAAATAGTAGGAGGCATCTACTATTTCTACAGAAGCATCCTTATTTTGTCTTCAATTTCCTCAGAAACAGCTGTTATATTTGTTTTCTTTGCACCCATGAAGCTGAAACTCAACATCTCTCTGTGCTGGAACAACTTCACTGGTTCAGCAGATGCCAGTGGAGACTGGGAAAAATGCAAGTAACTTTATCCTAAGGGATGCTTCTGTGTAAAAGCATCCACCTCTCTTTTGGCAGTCTTGTGTCTGATTTTTTTTTTACTTACCAGTTGCAATATCTAGTACAAGTATACAGATAAAAATAAAACACATAATATAAGAATTACTTGGGTTAGTTTATCAATGAACAGCAGGGGTAGTGAATGGTATTTTAAGTGCTACAGAACTCTACTGTTATGCAAGCACTTTCCTTTTTGTATCTCCAAGGCTATATGGCTTCCTTTTTAAAACATAGTTTTCATACAAAAATTAACTTCTTGCACATGTTCTATACTTTAAGTGCAGTGTAGTGATGAACATGATGTGGTGGCATTCTGGACTTAAAAAAGAGCACTTATTTTGATATGCCATATCAATTAATACTTTGTATAAATAGTGTATGGAAAACTTAATGTAAAAAAGAAACAACAAGGTACTTTCTCACCAGTCAGACACAATGTGGGAGCATCTTGTTTAAGTCTAGATGACCCTTTTTTCCCCCTGGTTCTTGTTTCACTTTGTTTTTTCTTCAGTTTAATGAAGAAAGGACTTCAGATCATGAAGGACCATCAAATAAACATGAGCACTTAGTAAGATGATATCATCTTCATTTTTTATGCATCCATGGAGAAATGAATAGAAATATGAAGGAAGAACAGGGAAGTGAGTATTGCTCTTGTGTGTGGCGTCAGCTATTCTCTTACCAGATTGCAGTTTTACTTTTTATATCACTGCTATGAAAGAAACACTGTAAAAAAAAAAATTGAAACAGCTCAGAAAACAACTCCAGGAATGAAGTATAAAGGCTGTCTTCAAAAAGAGCTCAGTTGGTTCAGTTTATCCTAGAGGTAGTTGTCATTTGCATGATGCTGAGTGCTGAAGGAACACTCTGGCAAGAAGGGCATCTTCCATCTGCAGGTATGGTGCAAGCAGGAGCTAGCCGTCAGTTGGCTAGGTGGATGTCACACATGCACAGTTAGCGAAATTCTGAGGAAAGAAGTCTGGTGAAGCTTTGCTGAAGTCAGATGAAGAAATGGAGTATTGTGCTGATATGGTGGTTTAGTGTAGTAAGACAGTGCATATAAAACCTGTTTTTTTATAAATAAGAGTGTGAATTCCTTTTAATGTATTTAATAATTTATCTTATTAGTATATGAACTCTGGGGCCAGGAATATATAAATGTGTAACCAGTATGCCTTGCTCAGTTGAACACATTGCCGATGGCTAATCCTCCACGAGAGGGAGCCAGAACTGTCTTTAAAATATTGGCGACAAAGCCTGTGAAGTAAGACAGTCTGAACTCGATCGGAAGCACTTACATTATTTTCTGTGAGAGCCAGCATTTTAGCTCAAAAGCCGTATACAGTAAGCTGCTGCTGTATAAGCTTTGCCGACCACCGTCTTGGAGCAGACGAGCCTCTCGGGGCTGGGTGAGTCCAGCATCCAGGGAACTGCGCTCGTGCAATCCAGCTGCAATTGCCACCACCTCCTCCTTTTTCTTTTTTTTTCTATATATTCACTGTGTACTGTGCCAAGGAGGAATTACCAGAGCAGAGAATTCTGTTGTGGCAGTGTAGAGGCACAGGAGTCTCACTGCTATTAACCCTGTTTGGACAATTAGCTAAAACTGCAGTTCCTTATCTGCAAGTGTGGTTTATTGTGCTGCATATCTGAGGCAGTAAATACAGGGGATTAAACTGGGGGGTGAAACTGGAAAAAATATTCAACACTTCACTGAGTGTTACAAAAGAATAGTTTTGGGATCCTTGAGCCGGATGTGTAAAGCTGTACTTCCTACTCACTCAAAACCAATCAAAACGACCAAGCCACTAATTGGAACCCTCTTCTAGGAAAAAAAACAGGCTTATGAATCAGCTAGTGGATGATAATGGATTTCAGAATAGCATGGAATTTTGAAATCAACTGCAATAAAAAATAGCTGGCCTGAAGGAAGAGTCAAGGATACTGAAAAAACACTGGCTCCAAAGAAACTTCCTCTGACAAGTAAATGTCCCCTAAAAAGGTCAGCTGGAACTGAGCTGACATGAAGCTTGAGCCGAATCCTATGCTGGTAGCTAACTGAGGAAGGTGTATGCTGAGGGAAGCCTGTGAAGAAACCTTTCCAGGAAGATTCCTGGTCAGAGAAGCGTTCAACATCAAAGGCAGAGGTCTGTGAGTACAAAAATCTTGATGCACATAAAGAAAATGAGAAATTATGGAAAACAAATGTGAAGAATAAAGAAATACCTTTGGTTTTAAGTCAACAGTATTAAGCAAGAACAGTCGCATTTTTGCAGTTGGAAGAACCATTTGGTGAATCATTGGATGTTACAAACCAAGTAACACTCTTCTTTGGGCATGAAGTGGAAGGATTTCAGGATTTGCCATGTGTACATGTGACAAAGGTAGAGAGAAAGCACAACACTTACAGTTCACTCGAGGCAAAATGCCTTGAATGCTGCACACAATAACTGATCAGTGGCTACTTAGACTAGTGTGCAAAGCAAGCTGCTTTGCCACTAGGATCCATGCTGGGTTTGCTATGTGTGAAATCAGTCTTGTTGGGCTGAGCCTGGTATCTGATGGACCTGATGGCCAGTGCTGAGGGGCGGTAAAGGCTGGTTAAAAGAATCAGTGAAAAAATCTGATTTAAGGCAGGGAATATGTTCTGGATTGTAAAGTGTTGTTTCTATTTATTTGAGCATGTGAGTGAGGGCGTGTGTGGATGTACAGACACTTGCTGTATCACTCCCTAGGGTGGAATTGTTAGTGTGCCTTTCTTTTGTGCTGAGAGTAATGGGGGCTGTGGCGGTAGTGTGAAGAGCTAGGAAGTATCTGGTTTGACTCCTGGTAATTTCACATGGCATATGTAAAGCTGATCTAGTTGTAACCAGAGACTAAATTTGGTAACTTTGGTTTTGCCAAGGCCAAAAACTTTTCCTGTTTAAAGGTCTCTCCTAATATACATTATTGCTGGTCTCTCCACCACTTTGTCCTTTGGTCTCCTAGAAGCCACCAAATACTGAAACGTGGTATTCTTGAGGATTATGCAAACAAAGGGAATATTTCCATATAGAGAATAATATTGACATTTGCATGTGATTCACAGTTCCTCTTCAGTTTATACCAAGCAAGGTTATAATTTGCATGCTGTATAAATTATTACTGATTCTTAAAAATACAAAGTACATTACTAGAGAGCTCAGATATGAAGTGATGTGTGGCTAAAACTTATAATCAAGGCTAATATTAATAGCCAATGCAAACAACTGGAAGATTATATAGTACCAAAAGCAGTTAAAATATCTAGTGCTCAACAACTGAAACTGCACTCAGATTTTTCTTCAGCCAGCATGTTTTATTGAAAACATCCTTATGAGTTGGTGCAGTACAATTACCCTCTTTTTGATGTTAGCAGTCATATGACAAAATAGTTGTGTCGGAAGAAATATCTTCGAAGAAGCATCTTAGCAAGTGCCTTAATTGTTAAGTAAAAATAACTTTCTGTCTGTCAAAGGAAGAAATACTTGCCAAATACCAATATGGGATTCTTTTTAAGATTGCTTTTACATAAATATTATGAAATCATAAAGCAAACATTTTCAGTGTGAAGTATCTTTCTCTCATTTATTCTTAAAACTCAAAACAATATTTTCAGTGTATGCCTTTTAAAAAGAGGGGCGAAAAAAACCCCTAGGAACTCAAAAGTTAGAGGATATACTGGCATACTTACTGACTTCTTTGTTTTAAGTGACAAAGGCAAAGCTGAGGCTGTGCTGACCTTTATGAAGGAATAGATCCATGGGGAAAGAAGTTTTTTTAATATTAGACACAAAACTATCCTACTCACCATTTAAGGGTAGTGAAGGAGGATGTTTAAGTCAGTCATCTGTTATTCCAGTGACTGAAATTCAATCTCAGGGCTGTTGTTTCTCTAAGAGTAAAGGCATACTTACACAGACCATCTCATTTACAGAAACAATAAAATACTGCAATTAGTTTAATCCAATAAACTAGCTATCTGGTAGTGTTCCAAAGTAATTTTTTGAGTTTAAAATATGTATTGTTTTTCTTTCAATGTTTATTTTTCTCACTGTGCACATAATCCTAAATTTCATATTCTCATTATTATACTACATAAATCTCCATGTCTGATCTGTTAATCATTGTATTACAATTCCAAAACCCTAAGTAAACTTTTTGTTTGCTTATGCAAAAAAGATTTTCGGGCTCCCAATGCACATCTGGATACCAGAAATAGTTACAGATAACATTTGCTAAACCAAAGTTAAAACTAGACATCTCTGATGGACATAGGTGTAAACACAGTACAGACTCCGAGTACTATAGCAACTCACTATGTAAATGCAAATGATTGTACTGTATGATAGGTGATTAACCTATGAAATTTAGGAACCCCACCTCAGTGTGGTACATCTTTACATAAAGAAAAAGAAAATACATATCATGCAAAAAAGTCACCAATCTTTAAGCTAAACTTGGTCATAACGTTAACACTGTGGCAAGGACTGACAGTTAGTACAAATTTGGCAGAACATTAACTGTGTAAGTTTTAATCCAGATCAGACAAAAAGCATAAATGACAAAACATGTATTATTCTCCTTATTCTTGAGTTAATATGATTTGACCTCCATTGTAATATCCACTGTAATATAGAATCATAGAAGCAGGGGCGGAGAGGGGGGGAGGGGTGGGTACTAGATGATCATAAAGTCCTTTCCAACCCTAACTATTCTGTGATTATATAATTCTATGACAGAATAGTTAGGGTTGGAAAGGACCTTAAAATCATCTAGTTCCAACCCCCCTGCCATGGGCAGGAACACCTCACACTAAACCATGTCACCCAAGACTCTGTCCAACCTGGCCTTGAACACCACCAAGGATGGAGCTTCCTTCGGCAAACCACTCCAGTACCTCACCACCCTTACAGTAAAGAACTTCTTCCTTATATCTAATCTAAATTTACCCTGTATAAGTTTTAACCCATTATCCCTTGTCCTATCACTACAGTCCCTAATGAAGAGTCTCTCACCAGCATTCCTATAGGCCCCCTTTCAGACACTGGAAGGCTGCTATAAGGTCTCCATGCAGCCTTCTCCAGGTTGAACAGCCCCAACTTTCTCAGCCTGTCTTCATATGGGAAGTGCTCCAGTCCCCTGATCATCCTCGTGGCCCTCCTCTGGACTTGTTCCAACAGTTCCATGTCCTTTTTATGTTGAGGACACCACAACTGCACACAATACCCCAACTGAGGTATCACAAGAGCAGAGTAGAGGGGCAGGATCACCTCCTTCGACCTGCTGGTCACGCTCCTTTTGATACAGCCCTGGATACGGTTGGCTTTCTGGGCTGCAAGCACACACTAAAGCTGGCTCATGTGAAGTTTCCCATCAACCAACACCCCTAAGTCTTTCTCTGCAGGGCTGCGCTGAATCTCTTCTCTGCTCAGCCTGTAGCTGTGCCTGGGATTGCTCTGACCCGGATATAGTACCTTGCACTTGGCATGGTTAAACTTCATGAGGTTGGCATCATCCCACTTCACAAGTGTGTCAAGGTCCCTTTGCATCTGGTGGCATATATTTGCACCTAGTGGAAGGCCAGTGTAACTGCAATGTAAATTTTGTGCAAACTCTTTGGTATTACTGTATGGATCCTTACATCATAGCCATCAGTGCATCCCATTGCCAGAATAAGATGTGATTCTGCTCATAATTTTGTGGTGATATCGACTTGTAAAGAGCGTACATAGCTGAAGCTCTGTATTCCCTAAACAAAATAAATACATACTGTTGCAAATAGGTTTTACAGTGGTGCCTGAGGATGGTGTAAATTCCATGCTTTTTAGCAATTAGAATATAGGAACTGACTGTTCAGAGCCTGTATCATTAGCTTACCATAAATAAATTATTTGACAGGGAAGACATCATTACTGTATGCAAATACATTAATTGTTACAATATATTTGTTTCAGTTTACCTTCCAAGGCGAAAAAAAAGGTACTAAAAAACCAGTTGCATTGCAGTACAGAGATGTATGGTTATATTAAATAAGAGAAATTCAGTATTTGAAGTAAAATAATATGTCTTCTTTATATGACAGTAATAATCAAATTCCAGGAAATGTCTGTACATATTGTTTATGAACACATATGTACATACCTACATAAAATCGGATGCTAAATCACAGAGCCAGAGATAGTAAGGCTGAAAGGGAGCTGAAGAGAATATCTTGTCTGTACACTGAAACTTGTGAATTCTCAAAAAATTAATCTTGATCTGCAGCTTTCTGCCCCTCTCTTTATTATGTGAATTGGAACAAAAGAACCTGTGACCCTCCCAGGAATTTTCACAGGACTGGTACAAACTAATAGAGATCACTGTGATAAAAACCAGCATTTCAATACTTATCAGTGGTGTTGATATAATCAGAAACTTTCCAAAATTATTGGAGTTTGACTGTGTGGCATAAAAGTACATGAAAACTGAATACAAGTAATAACACCGAATTCAAGCAATCTGAAATCTGAAATAATCAATTAAGGCAAACTTAGAATTAAAAAATATCTCAATTGAATATGAAAAAGGTAAGGAAAACAAGGTTTTATCCAAAAGGAGATAAGGGAATACAAGCTGTTCTGGAATGTATAAACTGTGTCTCGATAGTTTGCTTTACTGTATTCAGGAACAGAAGAGGACTAATAGGCAAAAGCTAGTGAAAATGATAGTGAAAACTGAAGCTAAATATTCTTTGACAGTCATGAATTCATTGATGTAAAATTTTATAAGTGTTATTGAAAAGTATGGTTTTAAATAAATTTCCCAATAAACATTCCCTAGAAAACTCTGAAGTACATATTTAGTGAATAACATCTTAAGTAGGATGACATTTGTTAATGATTAGTAAAAACAATCTTAAGCTAGAAAGCTGCCTTAACTGATGCATATAACAAAAGGAGACAGTGGTAAAGATGTATAAAACTACTTAATCTGTTTGTTTGGAAATGTATCTCTTTGTTTTGGATACTTACTGCAAATGATGAAAAAATAATCTAATGAAATGAAAATAAATGATGGGTCAACTGAATCCATGATATAAAGTTCTCCTGTAAGTTCTTGACTGTGTGGCTGATATTTGCAGGATGAAATTCTGCAGAGTATTGACAGTTAGATGAATTCCTGCTGTCATGCAAAATTCAGCTGTTTCAATTATAGAGCTAAGACTATGTATATATATATATATGTATATACATGCATTTGTACATACTTTTTTTTCGTAATGTAGCATATACTTTGTTTCAAGTGACCATTTGCTTAATTATGGCAATGGAATATAGTAAAATGAGTATGACATGGATTTATCTGGGAGCATGAAGTTAATTTTATACTGCACTATTTTGTATCTATTGTATCACAGAAAGTTGTAATAGCCTGTCATATTTGCATCTGAAATGGGTATTTTCCTGTTTGCGTGTTTAAATGTTAAAATCACATTTTAATTAAATATTGTGCAAGAGATTTTTTCCTACTATTTTTAAGAGTAGTTGAAACATGAAAGCTGAAACATGAAAGATTGTTTCATGTTATTTCAGAGTATTCATGACTCCTTATGTACTTTTTTAAAAAAGGAAATTATAGAAGTCAATTTCTGTGAAAAAGATTGAAATAGAAATGCAGAATAGTATATACATAACATTTGCAGTAATAATTTCTTGAAAACCTGCTTGAGGAGGGATTTGCCTAATTACTGAAAAATAACCTATTAAATATGGGATTTTAATCTTATAATTTGGGCTAATGAAAAGTAACAGACCAGTTAAAGATCCTCTGTAGCAATGAGGCTGGTTTAATGGAGTTTGCACAATTCCTTTTTCAAAATCCCTTTTGCATTTTGGTCACATCAAGTGGATCAGGAATAAGGGCTTCTTTCACTTTTCAGATGAGCGTGTCCACAGCTTTATGCTGTTGATTTGACATAATTTACAGCACTTCTAAAACATGCTAGAGAGCTACTGACCTAAAAAAAAAAAAAAGTGGAAGTATGTAATTACATCCTTCAGACTAAAATTATGCTTCCGTGCCTTCTCCTTTCTGGTGCTTTGACCTGAAAGGCAGCATAAATGCCAATTACTGGCAACACTAGACATTGTCTGCTCCTTATGGCATGGGGATACCTATGTAAGTTTCTATGCATACACACATAGTCTTTTACCTTGGATTCCAGTTTCTGGAAGCAGCTAGGAAATTCTATGTAATCTGTCTCAGTTTCTTGTTTGTCTTATCTGTCATGCATTGGAAAAGACCTTGGGTCACTGTCCCAACGGATGGTCACAGTCCATATCACACAGAGAGACAGGAAGATATTGCACAGCATAAGCCAGGCTGCTTATTCGGCAGTACATAGAGAGCTTCACCTGAAATTATATCTTATTCATGTGGAATAGTTCTTGCATCTTGCTCACCTCCTGGAGGTGATACCAAGCTAGCTGCCCCCAGCAAAGCATTTGAGAGTCTTCCAGCAGCAGTGGGAACTGAAGAGGAGACACAGTGAGACCCTTCAGAAGGCTGCCAGCTGGGAGAATCATCCCTGAGGTAGAGGTGAGGGATTTCCCATGCGAAGGCAGCCCCACTGCCTCCTGAGCTGTGTTACTGTCTCCCCCCATAACTGTCACCCCTGGTGTGGAGTGAAGGAGAAGGCAAGGGCTTGCTGCATTCGCATCTGTTGCAAAATTGGAAAGGTCCACCAGGAATCAGCCCTTTGGGGTAGGAAAGAGGTTTTCACTCTTCTCCAGATTTTTACGCAATTGAACATTCCATGACATTTGTTTTCCATGGTTTCTTTTTTTCTTTCCTTTCCTTCCCCCACCCCCTTATTTTTAACTTTTCCCAGCTGCTCTGCTCTTTGAATCCATTACGTTTGTGAAGTCAAAATACAGAGTGTGAAATAAAATAGGTTTGCAAGTTCTAGAATATATTCAAAGTGCTGAAAGGTTTGGGTTTTTTTTGTCCAGATGTTCATTATAGAAATTGGCTCTTATATTACAGAACCACGTAGTTTCAGTGGTTTCAGTCTCCAGATCTAGATAAAAACAGTTTTTTTCTTCTCCTTCAGGGCAGTGGAACTCAATTGCATCCTACAGAACTGCAGATGGCAGAAGGCAATAGTACTCATTTAAAAGACATGTCCTAAAAATCTTTCAGTCCTCAGAAAAATTCATGTGTCATATGAAGAGAACTTTTCAGATTTCAGCATGTGGTTCTCCAGTATTTGACCAAGTTGACCAGAACACACTTTTTTTTTTCATCAGAGTATCACAAAATATACTCCAGAAGGCCTTTTACTGTGACTATGGGAGATGATCTTAGGCCCTGGAGGGGAGAGAAAGTATATATGTGTCCCCTCTGAAACTTTAAAACCACATGAAAATTCCCATCTTTATCTAGACTTTTGCTTTGTAAACCTGGAATTTCCTAGGTTGTAATGTAGGTCTGCTTGCCAGGAGTATGCTTGTTTAGCACAGTTCTCTCTTTGTACATTTAAAAAACTGAGTCTCCAGTCAGAAGAGTGTTGGCAGCAGAGGTCAGCCATGTGAAACATGAGGTGTCTTTTCCACAGGTTGCTCCCAGGCTTTTGTTTAGATTCTATAAAACAGGCTCCCACCAGCAGCAATATTTAGCTACACAACTATAATTTGAAGCAGTACAAGATAGTGTCCTGCGCTCTACAACAGTTGTCTCACTCAAGTGAACTTCCAGTACATTTTTAGGCTTACAAGGTTGGGGGTGTATACTTACACTGCTGCACTTACACTGCTGCACATTGGAGGAGAAAATAACATGAATTTTTGCATATTAATTTCTATAATATTCTTTGCATATGGCTTTAATTCATACCAGACAGTCTTTGCCTTAACATCCTCATGCTGATTCTGGCTCCCATGAAAGAAAGGCCACTGTAAACATTCAGTATACAGAGGTTATATACCACTACTGGCAGCACAGCCATTTCAGGAAGTGTAAACTTAGTTGGTATTAAGTTGCCTTTTATAATTTCCAGCAGTAAATGCGCTGATTGTTCCTGAAGCCCGCCTGGGAAACAAACTGTGAGGTAACTTGTGATTTAGCTCAAGTCTGCAGAAGAGCAACTTTTGTTTCTTTTGTGCAGATTCTCCTGGAAGGCACATGAAAAACAACAAGGTGCTTAGTGACAGCCAACATGGCTTCACTGAGGGGAAATCCTGCCTGACCAGTATGGTGGCCTTCTATGATGGGGCTACAGAACGGAGGGGCAGGGGTAGAGCAGTTGATGTCATCTACCTGGACTTGTGCAAAACATTCGACACTGTCCGGCATGACATCCTTGTATCTAAATTGGAGAGACATCAATTTGATAGGTGGACCACTCAATGGATAAAGAACTGGCTGGATGGCCACACAGAAAAGAGTTGTGGTCAACGGTTCAATGTCTGGCTGGAGATCAGTAACGAGTGGTGTCCTTCAGGGACGGTGTTGGGACTGGTCTTGCTCACCATCTTTGTTGGTGACATGGACCGTGGGATTGAATGCACCTTCAGCAAGTCTGCCGATGACACCAAGCTGTGTGGTTCGGTTGATACACTGGAGGGAAGGAATGCCATCCAGAGGGACCTTGACACACTTGTGAGGTGGGCTGATGCCAACCTCATGAAGTTTAGCCATGCCAAGTGCAAGGTCCTACACCTGGGTCAGAGCAATCCCAGGCACAGCTACAGGTTGAGCAGAGAAGAGATTCAGAGCAGCCCTGCAGAGAAAGACTTAGGGGTGTTGGTTGATGAGAAACTTCACATGAGCCAGCTTCAGTGTGCACTCACAGCCCAGAAAGCTAACCGTATCCTGGGCTGTATCAAAAGGAGCGTGACCAGCAGGTCAAAGGATGTGATCCTGCCCCTCTACTCTGCTCTCATGAGACCTCACTTGGAGTATTGTGTGCAGTTTTGGTTTCCTCAACATAAAAAGGACATGGAACTGTTGGAACAAGTCCAGAGGAGGGCCATGAGGATGATCAGGGGACTGGAGCACTTCCTGTATGAAGACAGGCTGAGAAAGTTGGGGCTGTTCAGCCTGGAAAAGAGAAGGCTGCGTGGAGACCTCATGGAAGTCTTCCAGTATCTGAAAGGGGGCCTACAGGGATGCTGGTGAGGGACTCCTCATTAGGCACTGTAGTGATAGGACGAGGGATAATGGATTAAAACTTAAACAGGGTAAGTTTAGATTGGATATAAGGAAGAAGTTCTTTACTGTAAGGGTGGTGAGGTACTGGAATGTGTTGCCCAGGGAAGCTGTGAATGCTCCATCCCTGGCAGTGCTCAAGGCTAGGTTGGACAGAGCCTTGGGTGACATGGTTTAGTGTGAGGTGTCCCTGCCCATGGCAGGGGGGTAGGAACTAGATGATCTTAAGGTCCTTTCCAACCCTAACTATTCTATGATTCTATAAAAATAAACTTTACCCGGACACGTTTCAGTGATGTCTTACCTGGCATTCCACCAACCTTGCCACAGGTGCTTTTTTTCCTTGAGTCCTACAAGAAACAAGGAGCAATGATTTTCAGCACATGCCCTACTAAAACCTGTAGATGTCTGTGGAGTGGGCAGCTTCACTGTGTTACTTGACCATGTAACTGCACCCTCTGATCAGCTCAGCTTTGCCCTGGCTAGGCATGGAGGGCATTTTTCCCCAGAGCTGCCTCCCATCAGGGTTGCTTCCCCTGGGGTCTGACTGGGCTGCAGCATTACTGGTGTTGGTGTGAAGTTGTTGCAAACACTACTTGTGTCACTGAGCACCTTCTCTCTCCTCAGGTACCCACTGCTCTCTTTTTGTGCTGGGTACAGTTCAGGTCAGAAAGCCTCACGCTTCTGAAGTGAAGTCCTGACTGTGTCAGACTACAGAGGGACAGGGGTTTGCTGCAGGTAGAGGGATTGCAAATTGATTTCCTGGGGAGATGGGTCCTTCCTTTCTTCCTTCCTTCCTTCTTTTTCTTCCCTTTTTCTTGCCTGCCTGCCTTGCTTTGTCTTGCCTTGCCTACCTGCCTGCCTTCTTTTCCTTCCTTTCCTTTTTTTTTCTTCCTTTCCTTCCTTTTTTTCTCTCCTGTTTTTCCTTCCTTTCTTTTCTTCCTTTCCTTCCTTTCTTCTCTTTTTTTTCTTTCCTTTCTTTCTCAAACCTGTATCATTTTACTGTTACTATGTGATAACTTTTTTTTCTAATAACTGCTTCCCAAGAAGGGGTGATTTGATGGAAGTGCTCATTTCTATCAGTCCCTTAAAGCCTATCGAAAGAAAAAAATACCTGAACAGGATGGGAAACATTGGAAACAAACTGGAAACAAACAAGATTTTTGTTGTGTCTGGGTACATGATTTAGTATTTAATAAATGGATAATTTTTCAATCTGTTTTTTTCCTTTGTAGGCAATACTGGTGTTTTACTAGTCTTTTTTTTCTGTTGACATACAGTTGGGGCCAAGCAATTTGCATAAGTATTACTATGATTGGCACACCTAGAGAGTTTTCTGATATTGTCAAGATCAAAGCACTGTAAAGGAACACATAGCCAAAGATGATAGAAGATCTGTGCGCATGACGTTAATAAATTTGTCAGCAATTAAGTTCTTAATAGAAGTCACAATAAATAGGGAATTCTTCTAAGATATGCTATTGGAAATCCTGTTGGTATTTGAAATTCTTGAACACTCTGTTCTGTAGCAGGATTTTCATGCATGTATCTTTGTTCCAGTAATTCAGTCTGAAGAGCAATATGTTGTTTTTTTACCTCCATTCACATAAGGCCTTGAAATATTTTGATGGCAATACCAAGAAGACAGTCATTCCACCAGTGTCTGATTCATTGCACTGCATGTGAGGGGGCAGGTTATAGTGGCTTAATGGTAGTGTTGGATCCAGATGCTCTAGCATCTCCCAGCTTAGGGAGCAAGTAATCCCTGCCACTCACATGGTTCTTCTGATTAAGTGCCTCTTGCTCTTTTTAGGAAATCATTTGCTGCCCTGCAGTGTTCTCTGATTCACAAACACTCATGTGCATCTCTATGTAATTTGTCTGTCCTCTATTTGGGCTGCTATGTACCATAATATGGAAGAGCAGATTTAACCCCACAGTGATCTATTATGATCCAGTATTTCATAGGCAGATGCCAAGACTGCTGCTGCCTCTAGTAACACTACTAACAAAATACAAAGGAAACATTACCTACTTTTTCACCTTCAGACTGATCTCAATTAGAAAACAAAAAAACCCCATATTGTGTGATAGAGTAGTCCTCAGCCTCTTTTAGCAAAACCAGGGTTAAATATTGAAGTAAAGGGACATGCTTTTCCTTTTCTATTGTGGAAGTACAACTGGTGACTGTGATGACTGTGTATCTCAGGAGGTGAAAAATGACCAGCTGGTGATGAGCAAACACTGGCAGAAAACGTAAAAGCAGACACATAACTCACAGGCCAGACAGCAAGAGATAAGACACTGCATACGAATAAGATTATGTGGGTGTGAGAGCAAACGAGTGCTGAAGGAGAGGATTTAACTGCTTTACTGAAAGTGCAATTACACAAACAGCTCTTCTGACTGCATTTCATCAGTAGATGCTACCCAGTGGCATAAAACAGTTTAAAAAAAAACCCCAGCAAACTATGAAAATGGTAGGCTTGCTCCCAGCCACAATAAATAGCAATCAGTTAAAAATACCAATATTTTACATCTGCCTTTTAAGCAAGCAGCTAGGGTTTAGTTTCTGTTTCTTCCTCAGAATGTGTATTTTGGGCTTGGATTTAGAGTTTGTTCTGCTTTCAGCAGACCCATTGAACAAGACCATGCATTCTGGACAACTACCACACATAAATTTTAGCTGGCTGAACATACCTTAAATTAGATAAAAATAGTGCTTCCTCCATTAATTAGTATTATTCTTCCATTAATGTCCTTCAAAAAAGATCACTGAAAAATAGAGTATTGATATTGCATGATTTCCATGAACACCCTATGCTGTAATAGAATATAATCCTCTGCTTAGCCTTTTGGTAAAAGACCTTTACGTGATGCAGGTCTGACCTGAAATAAACACACTATTCCAGGTCCTGAGGACTTTATCTGTGGCTCCAGTGAATAAAACAAGAGACTTCTTCCAGAGTCAGATAAGAAAGAGGATGGGGCCCAAAATGAAGTTGAGGGGAGTTTGTTCCACCAAGAAGCTTCAAAATTTTAAGTTGATGTGAAAAGTCAGTTGATGGTAAACTTCTCATTTTTTCACCAATCTCTAACTTCATCCTTTCAGGTTGATCTCTGTAGCTGATTCCCAGAATCAAACTGGAAAGGCTATGGTGTAGCTCAGGTCTCCTAAGAAAATTTTGCATGCAGGGTTAGCATTTGAAGGCTTAGAGAGCTCATGTCTGAGGACCCCCGCACAGGGAGGACCCTTTTCCTCTGCTGTGGAAATTCAGGCTGTGCTCAGCTGTGGCGGGCTGAAGCTGAGGATCACTCTTTTGTAAAGCAGGTATAAGTGGATTTTCAGAAGTGACAAGTTTAGGTTTTGCATGATCCCCGTGCTATAATTTTAGATCCAGACAAATGAGAGTTCAGTTTTCACCCTGTTCAGTACTTTTGCCATTGCTGTCAGTATTACGTATCCATACTGCCCTATTTGTTTCAGTGAAAGCCCCTATTTCCATGTTAATGTATTTAACTTCCTAATAGACTTAAAAATTTATATTTTTATGGAGTAAGAATACTTGTTTTCCCAGCGTCAGAAACCTAGAAGCATAACACTTTATTCCCATGACCCAATGATTGTGTGAATCACAGAATCCCAAGGGTTGGAAGGGACCTCGAAAGATCACCTAGTCCAACCCCCCTGCAAGAGCAGGGTAACGTAGAGTACATCACACAGGAACTTGTCCAGGCGGGCCTTGAATTTCTCCAACACAGGAGACTCCACAACCCCCCTGGGCAACCTGTTCCAGTGCTCTGTCACTTTTACAGTAAAGAAGTTCTTCCTGATGTTAACGTGGATCCTCCTATGCTCCAGTTTACACCCATTGCCCCTTGTCCTATCACTGGATATCACTGAAAAAAGCCTAGCTCCATCATCCTGACACCCACCCTTTACATATCTGTAAACACTGATGAGGTCACCCCTCAGTCTCCTCCAAGCTAAAGAGACCCAGCTCCCTCAGCCTCTCCTCATAAGGGAGGTGTTCCACTCCTTTAATCATCTTTGTGGCTCTGCGCTGGACTCTTTCAGGCAATTCCCTGTCCTTCTTGAACTGAGGGGCCCAGAACTGGATGCAATATTCCAGATGCAGCCTCACCAAGGCAGAGTAGAGGGGGAGGAGAACCTCTCTTGCCCTACTAACCACACCCTTTCTAATGCACCCTAAGATGCCATTTGCCTTCTTGGCCACAAGGGCACACTGCTGGCTCATGGTCATCCTCCTATCCACCAGAATCCCCAGGTCCCTTTCCCCTTCACTCCTTTCCAGCAGGTCAACCCCCAGCCTGTACTGGGACATGGGGTTGTTCTTCCCCAGATGCAAGACTCTACACTTGCCCTTGTTGAATTTCATCAAGTTTCTCCCCGCCCAACTCTCCAGCCTGTCCAGGTCTCGCTGAATGGCAGCACAGCCTTCTTGTGTGTCAGCCACTCCTCCCAATTTAGTGTCATCAGCGAACTTGCTGAGGGTACACTCAGTTCCCTCATCCAGGTCATTGATGAAAATATTAAACAGCACTGGTCCCAGCACCGACCCCTGAGGGACTCCACTAGTCACAGACCTCCAGCTAGATTCTGCCCCATTGACTACAACTCTCTGCCTACTTCCTTTCAACCAGTTCTTGATCCACCTCACTACCTGATCATCAAGCCCACATTTTCTTAGCTTATCTATGAGGATGCTGTGGAAAGACTATGAGTAAAAAGGAAAAACATTTTTCATAGTTTTTATTGTTGAGTTCTGGGCCACTTACACTAGCTTTGTGGAAGTAGCTGATTGTGCTTTACGTTTGCAAAGCCAGTCTGGATTTCCTGCTTATTTGTTTAATTTAACTGCCTTTAATGATCCAGCACATATGGCCTGATGCAGTAATACTGGATTACAAGCCATCTAGTTTTTATGCTGAAGAAAGGTTCAATCACCCTGACTGTTTCACCCAGACGTTATAAAACTTGGCTAGAGTTTTTTAACTTTTAAATGAAATCAGACTCCTTCAGTGAAGGCTTTTTCATGCTCTTGCAAATTTCATGATGCCCCTATGCATATATTTAGCTCCACAGACTTCATCTGAGTATTTAAGAAGGGATATAGTCCAGTGCATCCTCAAACATACTTCTATGGAGTTCTTTTTTAAATTTATTTTTATTATAGTAATACTTCCCAGCTGGCAATACTTATATTGTCTGGCTCTGATTTAGGCAGATGACAAACAAACACATTCTTAAGTGACTAGCTCTCCATTCAGAAGTTTCATAGCTTAATTTTCCAAATTATTTGTCTGAACTGTTCAATTTTTAGTAGCATGACTAACATCAGATTTTGCAAACTATTTGTAAAACAGACAAGAGTGGCTGAATAAAAAATAACTATAGTATATAAACATAGGCGTTTCAGTCAGGATCTGGTATTGTAGCATTAAACTGCAGTGCAAATAGGGACTTAGTTTGCAGAATGTTTGTATCACAGAAAAATATACAGGCAAAGGTTATGTCTTTATGTCATGCCCCTACACTTCCCAGGTGGCAGGGAAAGCATGATCAGGACACTAATTTACGAAGTAGTATGTTCATTCAGGTGAATTAAATTATTTCAACACATTTTTACAATGTACATATATAATACGTTTTGTATCTTTAGATTATTTGTACCATTGAGTCACTCGTCTTTTTGAGATAGCCAAAATAGTCTTATCCTTCCAATAGTTCTATATCTACTCTTGGCTGTGAATTCTGGTTGTAGAAGGGTACATTACTCTCCCTAGAGTGGAAAGCAGCTGGGAAAGCCATTCTTTTAACAGCTAACATCTTATCCAGAAGTATGAAAGCAGAGCATCCCTTTTGTTCGCTTGCAAAAGTAAGCCTACCTGCAGGCCATCATGCATGGTTTTAGCCTTTCAGATTTCATTGCCATTCAGTGCTCCTCTTAAGTGCTTGCATTTTAAACCAACTCTAACTACAATCCAGGGACCTATACAATTGCACTTAAATTTAAATGCCATTAACTGACTGAATAATTTATCAGTGTATACAGCAAAGGTTAATTGATGGTAACATTAATTCTGTGGATGACAGAAGTACTTCAACATTTTCTGATGTTCTGATTAGCTTTTGAAAAGCCCTAAAGTTTCTCCTCCAAATCAGCCTTCTGATCTATAGAAACATCTCAATTTAATTTTGCATCTCTTCGTTTCAGGAAGGCAGCTCTACCTTTAATGTAAAAATTACATATTTTTCCTCATAAGCTTACAGGACCCTAAGAAAATACCCCTTCAGGTGCTTTTGTTCATTCTGCTTCATTAGCTAGTAGCTATGCACTAGCTTAAACTAGAAAAATACACAAACAATCCCTGCAACCACCAAGAATATTGGTGTAATTTAAGCCTTCACTGCAAAACCTGAGAACTCTGATCCACCAAGGCTAGCATAGAAGTGAAGGACAACATGATGCTTTTTGCTTAAGAAATTACACAAAACCAGTACAGCCATATTTGCATGAATCTTTAAGGAAATTATGCCATTTGGGCTTAACAAAGTGTTCTCTTGCAAGCTGAGAGAATGGAAGTAACATACCATGTGCCTAACCCAAAAATTCCAGGTTGCATCTCTGTAGCATTTCTCTCCCCAGGAACGACAGCCTGTCTAGATTTGGTATAATGAATGTGAGTAGTGCCATCATATGTTTACACGTTTTACAGTGTGTTAAATGTATGATTAGCTCTGCTTTGCAGAAGGAGAACTCAAAATGGAGAAAAATGAAGTAACTTGACCAATGCTTTGTGGAAAGTCAATAACAAAAGACTGAAAAGCTTTGGAGTCTGTCATGTTTCTCCGATAGCTACTGCTACAGAGTAGAATAGGCAGTTATAAGTACCCACTTGTTTTAAATTACTTATACAAGTGCATTCTGTGATGCCCTTTCTCAATACAGTTACAATGCTCAGCTCTTACTGAGACTTTAAACAATCCTTAAAGTTTTATTAAGCATAATGATTTCAGCACATTTGCTTTGATGGCTCTTGTTAGCCACCAAAGCCTATAGAGAGAGAAGGTGAGTTTATAGGGTGAAGCAGTATCTTTTATTGAAAAAACTTACTGAGCAGGAGAGGAAGACACAGATGAACTTTGTGGGGCTGAGGAACTCTGAAATAACCAGTGCTAGAACTCTAACTGGGTGTGAAAACTTGATATACAGTAGCACGAACTCTATTTCTTTTCAGCAGAGTGAAACCACTGTAAAAGTATTTAATCTTAGGGAGATTGCTTTTCCTTATAAAGCATGTTAGCTGCTAGAAGTGCTGGATGAATGACTAAAAAGCAACAAGGGCATCTATACATAGTACATTATGTAACATTCATAAATAATTATCAGACAATAATAATAAAAATCCTATCCTAATTTATTCTGCTCCACTGGGTTAATTTTAATATTGTACATTCTGAAATATTTGTCAATATTTTCAATTAACTTTTTGTAATTTGTCCAATTTAACTTCTGTTTTAAAGATAGGGCTTAATAAAATACCTTTAATATTTTGCTTTTGCTTTATATTTTTATGAAAAAATAGATTGTCTCTTAAAGTAACAGAGTTGTACTTCATGTTGAGCTGGAAAAAAATGTTGAGGGAAATTAAAATAGTTAATGTGTCTGAACTACTAGGGTGAGGGACATTTATAGCTTCATTTTCCAATGCTTGCATAGGCAAGGGAAGAAATAAGTAAATTGCTGAGTAGATTTAACCTGGTGTGGTTAGAGACAAGTAACTGCAGATGCACATAAGAAGTGTACTTGTGTATGGAATCGGTTATACATTTAAATTTCTCTTTCTATATATGGGATATCCAGACAGTCTGTGAGCAGGCATGTTTTGCATCTGTAAGACCGTTTTAGAATCGAGGTCGGAATAAGTAATTGAAGTCCATATTGATGCCAGAATATCAAATGACACTCTATTCCCTGTCCTCAGTTTTCCTTCCAGATCACTTGGTTCTATCTGCCCCAAATAATTAAAGAGTGGAAAGGATAATCAGCACTGTAATTGTAATTCTATAATGAAATTATAGTCTACAGATAAGGAAACCTAAATATTCTTTAAAATTAAAAGGAAACTTGATATGGTGGAATAAACAACAGTTATTAAACTAATTACAAACTGGAATATATTTTTGACAGTTTGAAAATTACAAATAAAATGCAATTAATGATTGGAATAGTAACAATCAAATTTTACTCACTATGCCAAACATAATTTCCTATCTTGTAAACCAGACAATCCTCATAAACAGGCCAATTGCTAGATTGATGTGATTAATCAGCTTTTATTAATATGCTGTTCCTGGGTGACCAGTTTTATGCAGTGAAAGCAGAAAAATCTGGCAAATTATAAATGAAAAGGTTCCATCTTATATGAATGAAGAGTGATTTTTTTCCTCTAGCTATGTAGGGTAAAATAACCTTACGGAAGTCACTGTAAAGGAGCTGTTTCGTAGTCAGCTCCTGGCATATTCCTGTGGCCAATGTCATGATCTCTAATACTCCATCTGTAAAGCCTCTGATGCTGCTTCTTCAGCTGTGCACCCTTTTAGCAGGGACCTCCAACTTGCCTCTGCACCCCAACGGCAAGGCTGGTGTATCTCAGTGCATAGATTGGTCCTCCTGTGATCCACAGCTGTCCTTGTGCTCTGACCTCACAAGCAAAATTTGTTCTTCATAGAATGAATTCAAAGAGAAAAAATGTACAAGGTTATTTCGTTTTGTTATTTGGGGTGTTTTTGTGGTTTTTTTTTGTGGGTTCTTTTTTAGGGTTTTTTGTGGTTTTTTTATTGTTTTTTTTGGTTGGTTGGTTTTGCTAGGGTTTTTTGCCTTTTTTGTTGCTTTTTTTTTCAGTTGAACCACATAATCTCAACTGTGGACTCTGGTCAGAGTGAAATTATGGAAAGGGACATGTAGAATAAATGCATTTGCATATCCATTATGGCAATGGAATCACAGAATCATTCAAGTTGGAAAAGACCCTTGAGATCAAGTCCAACCATTAACCTAATATTGCCAAGTCCACCACTGAGCCATATCCCTAGGCCACATCTACCTTTTAAATACCTCCATGGGTAATAATCATAGAATCATAGAATCATAGAATAGTTAGGATTGGAAAGGACCTCAAGATCATCTAGTTCCAACCCCCCTGCCGTGGGCAGGGACACCTCACACTAAACCATATCACCCAAGGATTCATCCAACCTGGTCTTGAACACTGCCAGGGATGAAGCATTCACAACCTCCCTGGGCAACCCATTCCAGTACCTCACCACCCTAACAGTAAAGAATTTCTTCCTTATATCCAATCTAAACCTCTGCTGTTTAAGTTTCAACCCATTACCCCTTGTCCTATCACTACAGTCCCTAATGAATAGTCCCTCCCCAGCATCCCTGTAGGCCCCCTTCAGATACTGGAAGGCTGCTATGAGGTCTCCACACAGCCTTCTCTTCTCCAGGCTGAACAGCCCCAACTTTCTCAGCCTGTCTTCATATGGGAGGTGCTCCAGTCCCCTGATCATCCTCGTGGCCCTCCTCTGGACTTCTTCTAACAGTTCCATGTCCTTTTTATGTTGAGGACACCAGAACTGAACACAATAATCCAAGTGAGGTCTCATGAGAGCAGAGTAGAGGGGCAAGATCACCTCCTTTGACCTGCTGGTCACGGTCCTTTTGATGCAGCCCAGGATACGGTTGGCTTTCTGGGCTGTAAGCACACACTGCCGGCTCATGTTCATTATCTCATTGACCAACACCCCCAAGTCCTTCTCTGCAGGACTACCGTGAATTTCCTTTTTGCCCAACCTGTAGCTGTGCCTGGGATTGCTCTGACCCAGGTGTAGGACCTTGCACTTGGCATGGTTAAACTTCATGAGGTTGGCATCAGCCCACCTCACAAGTGTGTCAAGGTCCCTCTGGATTGCATTCCTTCCCTCTAGCATATCAACCGGACCACACAGCTTGGTGTCATCGGCAAACTTGCTGAAGGCACACTCAATCCCACTGTCCATGTCAGCGACAAAGATGTTGAGCAAGACCAGTCCCAACACCGTCCTTGAAGGACACCACTCGTTACTGATCTCCAGCCAGACATTGAACCGTTGACCACAACTCTTTTCTGTGTGGCCATCCAGCCAGTTCTTTATCCATTGAGTGGTCCACCTATCAAATTGATGACACTCCAATTTAGAGACAAGGATGCCATGCAGGCCAGTGTTGAACGCTTTGCACAAGTCCATGTAGATGACGTCAACTGCTCCACCCCTGTCCATCACTTTTGTAGCCCTTTCATAGAAGGCCACCAAATTGGTCAGGCAGGATTTTCCGCTAGTAAAGCCATGCTAGCTGTCACCAAGCACCTTGTTGTTTTTCATGTGTCCTATCATGCCTTCCAAAAGAATCTGCTCCCAGATTTTGCCAGGCACAGAGGTGAGACTGACTGGTATGTAATTCCCCAGGTCATCCATTTTCCCCTTCTTGAAAATGAGCGTTATATTTCCCTTTTCCCAGTCATCAGGAACTTCACCTGACTGCCATGATTTTTCAAATATGATGGCCAGTGGCTTAGCAACTTCATTCACCAGCTCCTTCAGGACCCGCAGACGGATTTTATCAGGTCCCATGGACTTGTGTACATTCAGGTTCTTAAGATGGTCTTGAACCAGATCCTCATGTACAGTGGGCCCAAGGTCTAGGTTTTCACAATCCCTGCGTCCGTGTTCCAAGACTTGGGTGCTGCGGTCAGAGCCTTTGCCAGTGAAGACCGTGGCAAAGAAGCCATTCAGAACCTCAGCCTTCTCCAATAATATCTTTGCATAGCCAATTGAAACATCACCTGAAAACTTGTCATATGAAGTGTTAACTCTACATATAGTTATGAAAAGTGAGATGACAACACGTCGTCTTATGTAAATCACCAGCATGGAAGTAGTATGGATGAATGCTTTGTTGATGTGAAACTTACTTTCAGGCAGTAAATTATGGTACTTAAAAGCATTTCCAAAATATGGAAGTAATCTATACGTTTTTCTTTGGAGAAAAAAAATAGTATATTTTTTTGGCTGGCTAATTATTATATATGTAGTATATATAAATAATATTTTTTTTATTATGATGATTAAATTGATTTTTACACTAAAGTCTTCTGCAGTGTTTCTGAAATGTTGCATTTATTTCTAAGTGTGTCTTTGATAAAGTAGTGGGTTTTTTTCTCTACTGTTGGATTATTGCCAGGTTTTAAGAGGAAATGCAACACCAGCGCTTACCTTGCTGAAGCCTTGAAGAATAAAGTACTATATTACGCAACACAGACAATTATGGTCTTACCAGACCAGGTAGAAGTGATATTTTCCACATACTGCAAAAATGCTTTACAACAATACACATTGTCGTTGAACTAGCAAGTGGCCCTAGTTTTTCTGACAACTCTCTTTCTAGAATGCCATTATAAATTTAAGATATTGCAGTGCTAATAGTTAACCTAAAAGCAACAAAGCATTGCAAGAAAGAAACCTGCAAGCCCACCAAACAAAAGAGCCCATAAAGGATGATGCCTTTCAGTATCAAGGAAAGCTGGATTTAATATAAGTCCTTAATTAATAATTCCAGTCATCATGGAATATTTCTAATCATGCTGTTTCACTATTTCTGTTCTCAAACCCTGATCTTGACTGGTGACCATGTATGAATTCCAGCCCAATCTATCTTCACCAAAGTGCATTTAATAGATAATTTTAATAATGCAATTTGGAACTGCATTTAATAGATCATTTCAACCTATTAAATATCACTTCAGTGACACACTCCCTATCACAGACTTTCATGTGTGGAAAGCTCAAATATATTGAGGGGTGAAGGCCAAAGCCATCTAGCAAGGCTAAGGTAGCAGATGATTTGCTTTCTGGTGCCTAAGGGTCTGACTGGACTCTTGTATAACTGATTTTAAAAACTACTGGGCTAAATGTAGGACCTGGATACATCAAATGAATCTTCAAGTGTAATCAGAAAGACAAATCTAATATGCATGAAAGCAGGAAGATTTTTCTTCTTGAAAAAAGAAACCTTTGTAGGTCCGGTCTGGGAGCTCTTCCTTGGCTGCCCCGGTGGTGGCCAGCGTAGGCACCCAGACAGAGCCAGTAAGTGGGGAGGTTGCGGTGCAGACCTCGGAGCGTGGAGAGTGCCTGCACTGGTCTTGTGAGGGAAAGGTGCAGAATGGGCAGGGCTGCACTAGCTGCTCCCTGATGGAGGTCCTCCTCCAGCAGGTGGCTGAGCTACGGGATGCTGTCAGTGAGCTGCAAGATGTCAGGGAAGCTGAGAGGAAGCAGGACTGCTTGCTCCAGGCTCAAACAGCACAGGGGCCTCAAGCTTCCCCTCTAACTCATGGAGGAAGGAAGGAAGCTGTTGATCAGGGAAGCTGGGAATTAGTAACAAAAAAAAAAACAACAAAAGGAGGAAGAGAACAATTAAAAGCAAGGGGCTTCCTCCTAAATCTGCTGTACCCACCCAGAACCACTTTGGTGTCCTGCAGGGGGCTGATGAGGAAATGCACTTGCATCAGAAACAGTTGGCTGGTGCACTGGTACAGAAGATCTCTACTGGTGCCACCAGGAAAAAGCGGCGGGTTGTAGTAGTAGGGGACTGTGCCTTGAAAGGGACAGAAGCGCTCATGTGTTGGCCTGACCCTGTCTCAAGGGAGGTGTGTTGCCTACCTGGGGCACGGATCAGGGATGTTGCAGAGAGGCTGCCTGCTCTAGTAAGTTGCACAGACTATTACCCGCTTCTAGTGATACATGTTGGTGCTAGGGATATAGATAGTAGTAGCCTGAGGAGTATAAAGAAGGACTACAGAGCTCTGGGAGAGGTGGTCAGGGGTTCTGGAGCTCAGATAGTCTTTTCGACAACTCTCCAAGACACAGGGGAGGACCTTCCGGAGGCAAGGAGGATTGGACAGGTTAATAAATGGTTAAAAGGGTGGTGTCATAGTCAAGGGTTTGGGTGTCTTGGACAGGGGGCCCACATTTGTAGGCCAGGACTACTGGGGTCTGGTGGAGCTGCTCTGATGAAGAAAGGGAAGAGTGGCTTTGCTGGGAGGCTTGCCAGACTTGTCAAGGATGCTTTAAACTAGTTGTGTTGGGGGAGGGGAGCATCATTCCATCCCAACACACCCAGTCAGTTGCCAGCACCTATAATAAATACTCTGAGCACTGTAGTAATATTCTAGCCGCTCCAGCCATTGAGCCGGCTTCATTTGGAGCTCGGATCAGATGCCTCTATACAAATGCCCGTAGCATGGGGAATAAACAAGAGGAATTAGAGGTGTGGGCACATCTATGGGGCTATGATATAATAGGCATCACAGAAACATGGTGGGATGGCTCCTTTGACTGGAGTGTTGGAATGGAAGGTTACAGGCTTTTTAGAAAAGAAAGGCTCGGTAGGACAGGAGGGGGAGTTGCCCTTTATGTTAGGGATAGGCTGGAGAGTATGGAACTCTGTCTGGGGACAGGTGATCAGTTAACAGAAAGTTTGTGGGTCAGGGTTAAGGGGAAATTGGTGATGGGACACATTACTGTGGGGATATGTTACAGACCGCCTGATCAAGAGGAACCTGTGGATGAAGAACTCTACAGACAAATAGGAAAAGCCTCACGCTCGCAGGCCCTTGTTCTCATGGGGGACTTCAACCACCCTGACATATGTTGGGGCGACGGTACGGCCCGGCACAAGCAATCCAGGAGGTTTCTCGATTGTGTGGAAGACAACTTCCTTCTGCAAGCAATAAAGGAGCCGAGGAGGAGAGGTGCCCTGCTTGACCTCGTGCTCACCAACGGGGAAGGGCTCATTTAAATGTGACTCTCCAGGGAAGTCTTGGTTGCAGTGATCACGAGATGGTCGAATTCAAGGTCCTCAAGACAGTGAGAAGACCGTGCAGCAAGCTCACTGCCCTGGACTTCAAGAGAGCAGACTTTGGACTCTTCAGAAACCTGCTTAGTAAGGTTCCATGGGATATAGCCCTAGAGGGCAGGGGGGCCCAAGACTCTTGGTTAACATTCAAGGATCACCTGATACAAGCTCAGGAGTGTTGCATGCCGCCTAGAAGGAAGTGCAGCAGGAGGGCCAGGAGACCTCCTTGGATGGATAAGGAGCTGCTGAGAAAAATTCACAGGAAAAAAGAGGCTTATAAAAGGTGGAAGCAAGGACAGGTGGCCTGGGATGAATGTAGGGATGTTGTCAGGGTAGTTAGGGACCAAGTTAGGAAAGCTAAGGCCCAATTGGAGCTAAACTTGGCAAGGGATGTTAAAGGTAATATGAAGGGATTGTATAGGTATGTAGCGGCTAAAAAACAGACTAAGGACAATGTAGGCCCCCTCCAGAAGCTTTTGGGAGAACTGGCTACACAGGACTTGGAGAAGGCTGAGGTTCTGAATGGCTTCTTTGCCACGGTCTTCACTGGCAAAGACTCTGATCACAGTACCCGAGTCTTGGAGGTTGGACGCAGGGACTGTGAAAACCTAGACCTTGGGCCCACTGTACATGAGGATCTGGTTCAAGACCATCTTAAGAACCTGAATGTACACAAGTCCATGGGACCTGATAAAATCCGTCTGTGGGTCCTGAAGGAGCTGGCGACTGAAGTTGCAAAGCCACTGGCCATCGTATTTGAAAAATCATGGCAGTCAGGTGAAGTTCCTGATGACGGGAAAAAGGGAAATATAACACTCATTTTCAAGAAGGGGAAAATGGATGACCTGGGGAATTACATACCAGTCAGTCTCACCTCTGTGCCTGGCAAAATCTGGGAGCAGATTCTTTTGGAAGGCATGATAGGACACATGAAAAACAACAAGGTGCTTGGTGACACCCAGCACGCGTTCACTGAGGGGAAATCCTGCCTGACCAATTTGGTGGCCTTCTATGAAAGGGCTACAAAAGTGATGGACAGGGGTGGAGCAGTTGACGTCATCTACCTGGACTTGTGCAAAACATTCGACACTGGCCTGCATGGCATCCTTGTCTCTAAATTGGAGTGTCATCAATTTGATAGGTGGACCACTCAATGGATAAAGAACTGGCTGGATGGCCACACAGAAAAGAGTTGTGGTCAACGGTTCAATGTCTGGCTGGAGATCAGTAACGAGTGGTGTCCTTCAAGGACGGTGTTGGGACTGGTCTTGCTCAACATCTTTGTCGCTGACATGGACAGTGGGATTGAGTGTGCCTTCAGCAAGTTTGCCGCTGACACCAAGCTGTGTGGTCCGGTTGATATGCTAGAGGGAAGGAATGCAATCCAGAGGGACCTTGACACACTTGTGAGGTGGGCTGATGCCAACCTCATGAAGTTTAACCATGCCAAGTGTAAGGTCCTACACCTGGGTCAGAGCAATCCCAGGCACAGCTACAGGTTGGGCAAAAAGGAAATTCACGGTAGTCCTGCAGAGAAGGACGTGGGGGTGTTGGTCAATGAGATAATGAACATGAGCCGGCAGTGTGTGCTTACAGCCCAGAAAGCCAACTGTATCCTGGGCTGCATCAAAAGGACCGTGACCAGCAGGTCAAAGGAGGTGATCCTGCCCCTCTACTCTGCTCTCATGAGACCTCACTTGGAGTATTGTGTTCAGTTCTGGTGTCCTCAACATAAAAAGGACATGGAACTGTTAGAAGAAGTCCAGAGGAAGGCCACGAGGATGATCAGGGGACTGGAGCACCTCCCATATGAAGACAGGCTGAGAAAGTTGGGGCTGTTCAGCCTGGAGAAGAGAAGGCTGTGTGGAGACCTCATAGCAGCCTTCCAGTATCTGAAGGGGGCCTACAGGGATGCTGGGGAGGGACTATTCATTAGGGACTGTAGTGATAGGACAAGGGGTGATGGGTTAAAAGTTAAACAAGGGAAGTTTTGATTGAATATAAGGAAGAAGTTCTTTACTGTGAAGGTGTGGCATATCAAAGATGGACTCCAGCTCTGGTGAAATCTGAAGACCTTTATTTCACATCTCGCATCCCTTTTGTAGTCTACTAAGTGCTAAGCAGTAACTTTCCGCTCTTTGACTCCCTTATAATCCTGATTTAGCAAAACTACTAAGGGTTACAAATATTCACACTATTTGGTCTTTGAGATGCACATCCTGCTTTATCTTGCAAACCATCTGCTTTGTTTTGCAAACCGATCTTTATCCTTCATCGTTCTCTTTACAGTTCCCAAGGCTTATGCCCAAGTATGGCATTGACACCTGGTGTTTTCTTTACTCTTTCCAAGGTTTAAGCCAGATCAGGTTGGTAACACTGGGATCCATTTCTTTAACTATTTCTATCCATCACCCACATGAAGGTGGTGAGGCACTGGGATGGGTTTCCCAAGCAAGTTGTGAACCCTCCATCCCTGGTGGTGTTCAAGGCCAGGCTGGACAGAGCCTTGGGTGACATGTTTTAGTGTGAGGTGTCCCTGCCCACGTCAGGGGGGTTGGAACTAGGTGATCTTAAGGTCCCTTCCAACCCTAAGTATTCCATGATTCTATGATTCTATGAAATGTTTTAAATGTCTGAAGCAAGATACAGTGTACTTCAGTGTTTATAGAATCATTGAGTAGAATCAATTAGGTTTGAAAAGACCTGTAAGATCCTCCTACTGTTACCCCTGGACTGCCAAAAGCACCACTAAACGCTATCACTGAGGGCTTTATCTGCATGGTTTTTGAACACTTCCAGGGATAGTGGTGATTCCTCCACTTCCCTGGGAAGCCTGTGTCTTTCTTCATATATTACAGTTGTC
This sequence comes from Melopsittacus undulatus, assembly GCF_012275295.1. Lineage (NCBI taxonomy): Eukaryota > Metazoa > Chordata > Aves > Psittaciformes > Psittaculidae > Melopsittacus > Melopsittacus undulatus. The sequence goes on along the minus strand of NC_047527.1, from coordinate 30,306,157 downwards.
TGAAATAAATTCAGTGTATCATTCTGAAAAACAGCTGAGAAGCCAGTCCTATTAAACCATATTTCTATTGTAAACTACCCCCCTGATTATATTCAACACCATACTCTTTGTTGAGTTTCACAGCTCTGACTCTGGAACAGTGATTAACACTTCAATATACTAGCTTGGTAGAGGCCTATTTATGGACCTATTTTACAGAATTACTTTCTGCAAGGAAAAGTACATCATATTTGAAATTAAAAAGACCTGTCACATTCTTTCCTGTTCAACCTCCTACAAAAGCCAGTTCATTTCTACAGTATACCAACTGTTTGCTCCATAATGTGTTGCATAAAACTCTAGGGCTTTACATCTCTGAGAAAACTGCAGCAGAGCAACACTTTTTCCTCCCACTCTTAAGACATTTTCCTGACTTAAAAATTCTTCCTAATTAGCTGTGCACATTGATATGCTCTCGTACCATTCTGTCTTCCATCTTCCTTCTTCACAAGTAGTCTTTACAGAACTTTTCTCAGTACCTATTTTTAGCTCTTACCAAAGTAAGTGAAAAATGACAGTGAAAATGTTGACTCCATTTTTTTACCTGCTTTATTGTTTCTTTTTAAGACCAGAACAACTATATTTTCATATTCACAAAAATGTCTGTCACCTTCACTTGACGTCTGAACTATCATGATCTCAAGTTCTGAAAAGCTCACATGCACATCTTCTATTTCTTTAATATGCAGAAATGCTTGTTTATGCCAAACTCTGCTCTTTTTACATACTCACACTGCTGCTTCCATGGAGTAATTCATCCAGCTTTCCCTGATCGTTCTCATGTGTTCATAAACATATACTTGTGCTGAATGCTGTTCTTGCTATACCTCGAAGTGTAGGTTCACACACCTTGGCAACAAACAAGAATTTTACTGCCTCTGGAGATTTAGATCAGGTTTTGCAGTGATTTTCCTTTTATAGTCATATGGAATCACTGTGAAAGTGGCTCCACACATAGTTTTTTAAATCGAATGGGTTGCTAGTTCATTCATTTGCAAATGTAGATTGTTACAAGTATGCAGCTGCTCATGTCAATATAACAAGGAAAATTGTGACAAAGTTGACATATTTTTAAAAACTCAGCACAGTAATTTCTTTTAGACATATCCTCATGTACAAATAAGAAAATGGTCTTAAAATTTTCATTTTAAGAAATTAAAAGTTCCAAGATTTCTAGAGAGACTGTTTGTCTCAGCTAGTCTTTCTGTTGCATGCTTTGAAATGCTGACCTGCAGCATTCGGAGAGTAAGTTTCAGAGAAAGAGCACTCACTGAACCTGATTTCCCAGAATGGCCACAGGCAAAAGTCATTCTTATTTGCACAAATGGGTTTCATGACTGTGTGCACAAATTGTATCCTAATGTGGCTATAAAGCAAAGGTTAATAGTGGCAATCACTACAGCATTGCAGAAGCATCTGGAGGGCAAACGGATGTGTGCAAAGGATCTGACATTCATACCATGTGCACTTAAACGGAAGTGTTCAGCTTTAAAGTCTGTGGGCTAAATATTTTAGGGTTTGGAGAACCATGCTTTGAGGTCAAGTCTTATGGTTTGGTTTCATCTGAGAGGGACTGAGGGTGAGCATGCAGAGCCTGCTCCCTCTGTGAATCTAACTGGTAAGCGGGGATGATCAGAAGATTTATCTCAAAACTGCACTCCTGAACTGAATATTAATTCAGGACACCCAGAGCTGGTCAAATATTCAGTTGTTCTCTTTAGCAAACTTGTCATACTCAATCCAGGAAGATAATTATTCACAAAAGCAAAATATTCCAATGTCTATATGCTTTTATTTGCCATATATAGTAACTGGTGGCTTGGGGGGAGTTGAGTGTGTTATTTGGTTGGTTTTGGATTTGTTGTTTGTTTTGGTTTTGGTTTTGGTTTCTTTCCTTTACTTTTTTTCCTGGGATTTTTTTTTTTTGGTAATTAAATAATTGCTAACATCTTGTCTTTTGTAGAAGAGGGAAGTGTCCTGAGGGACTTACAGCACCACTGTGATCAGGCCTCTCTCAGCCAAGATTCTGGATGAGTGCTCTGAAAAATAACTTCCTTTCTTAAAACAGTGGATGTACTCCCAAGCAAAATTGTGCAATCCATCATTTCTGCATAGGTTTATAGATTGAAAGCAAGTTTAGAGAGAGGGAACAAACAGAAGAGGAGGATTTTAAATAGGCAATAAACACTATTAAAACTCTTTGATACAGTTTGAAATTTGCAAAGTGTAAGATGTGTTGTTTAGTCATATATGCACTGTTAAAGTGCTCTCAGGGAGAATCAGTCTGGCACTGACAAGAAAAAAGTCTGAACCAGATAGGAAACTAAGGGCATTGCCAAACTGTCACAAACCCTAAAGGACTTTTTTTTTCTAACAGTTTTTAAAGAACTCCAAACTGAAGCATTGTATTTTGAAGTAGAAAGGAGAAGAAAGCAAGGGAGAAAAAAGATACTCATAGATGATTTTCTTTGTATGTTTTCTGATAGATTATGTAGTCTAAATTAAGCTTATATTTTCACGTGTGGCTTAGATAAACTAGGAAAATCCTAGCTTCTGCCTGCATTTTCCTCCATTCAGCTGAAGAAAATAATTTTCATAGCACAGTGCTTGAATTTGGGAAAAAGAAAATAAAGCATGCTACACTTTTCCTCAAATTTAATGGAGCACCAATCAGCAAAACATTCAAGCTTTATCTTACTGAGTATGTGCTTCAGTCTTACCCTACATCAAGGCAAATAAATTGTGGTGTTCAGAAGTGCTGCCTATCTTTGCATGCGCTTTTTTTATGATAATACACCTCTCCAATGACACTGTATTTTTCTATTGTAGCACAAAATTTTGTGAGTTCATAATATTGTAATTTAATTTTAATATTAAAAGCACAAAACATTTTAAATGCCCTAGTATTTTTTTAAACACAGAAAACTATCATCTGTTGCATACAGAGTTGTTATTATTCTTACTTAAGAAATTTTTAGAAGTACAAGAAAAATCCAGCCAAAAAAGTCCTAAAAGAAAAAAAGGTCTTGCTGAAGACATAATGAATATGGGATCATGCATTAATTATTGTTTTAAGTAAGTAATCACTTTTGCAAAGAGCAGACAGTGTCCCAGGGAATCACTGAGTTTCTCAGTTTTCTGTGGTTAGTCCCTACAGAAATAATAGTTTTTTTCCTGTGATTATCTGAGTATAAAATTAAAAGTTAGTTTTATGGAGATATGTATCTGAGCCTGTGTATTCTGAATGGCAGATAACATTTGAACTTCAAAGTCTACAGTGATTTGGCAACTAGAAAAATAATCTGTGTTTATGAAAGTAAATGTAATAAAATCTGTAAAACCTCACTACCTTAGTAATTGTCTTCTGGGATACAACCTGTCTATCAGGAATTAATAGGTTAAGAAATAAAGAATGTATTCTGCTTTTCCTGTGACGTGTCTGCTCTGGATTACTTTTCTGTCAGTTCTGTGTAATCTGTATTTTCTATCTGTTTTGCTAGTATTTAGTCCAATTATAACACTACTTCTGAGCCCTTCAAACACCAAGAAGTGATGTGTGGGGAGTGAAGGCAATAAGATTTGCATGAAAAAGAATTTGGGAATGAGCTCTGAAGCTTTGGTGCTTGACAAACCCTGGGGCAATAAGCTGGAGGGTTGAAGAAGAGGAGAGGTCGAAAAACAAGCCTTGGGGGTATGGGCCAGGATGTAGTTGTGGCTGGACTCTCAGTTGACGTTGTGGGGGTTGTCAGAGGGTCTGCAGCATTGTGATTGGACTATTTACCTGGGGAGTTTTATAGGGACCAATGAGACTGAAGGTATCATGTTTGAGCATCTTGGGAAAGTACTGAACAGGGAGATAAAAAGGGCTTGATTGTAAAAAGTTGGATTTGTGTCTCCTCATCAACTTGAATCCGTGTCATGAAACGCCACAGTGATGCCTTATGCCCTGAAAGAAATTAAGATTATAGAAGACTGATAGAATTGTTCCTGGGGATAGATTTACAGAAGATATGGGGCACTGAGATTTCACCTAAACTCCCTTCTAGGACTATGCAACCCTTGATAACCTACAATGCAGTTTGACTCTAATGTACTTTTAGATCTTGATTCAGCTCTATCATGCCTTGAACATAGAATCATTGTGTCTCTCTCAAACTTTAAACAGTAAATTGTATAGAAAACAGATACACGTAAATCCAAACTGATTCTACTGTCTCATCTCTTCAGAGTGACAGAGGATAGAAGTTGGATTGTTGATGATATTTTTCATGAAGTAAATTATGTCTAGAAGCCTGGTATCTGCAAATCTGCTCATCTGTGTCATTCATCATTCAGATTAAGAATGTAATAAAGAATTCAGATTTCTTCGTGTGTATTCTGCAGCTCTTCTTGAGATGCTGACTTTACATCTACAATTCTCTTACTGTTCAGTAAGATCAGAATCAGGACTTTTTTTTTTTCCAGAAACCAATAAACTCCTGTTGTAAAGAACACAAAGACTAGTGTATATATATTGCACTAGTGTTTCTTTTGCCAGGACTGTCTAAATAATGAAGGCTTCTTGCTTTCAGGTTTGGCTACTATCAGGAGTAAAGTTAGTTTCTGTGACAACTTTTATCATAATTGTTACAAATGTTAGAGAAGACACATCTTGCTCTAATCTAGGCAATTATCTTTGCTAGGTTGCAACTTGTAAATAAACTACAATTTTGAGTGCAACACAAGTCACTGAAAATGTGTGGAGGAAATGTTGAACACATCCTTACGGAGAAATGTGATGTAGGTCAGAAATTGCCAAGGGTTATTACTGTTTTGGGCTATTCTGATGTTCAGGATAGGAAAGGGAACTGAATTTAGACTCTGGGGCTACATCTCTATCAGCACACTCATCATGGCCTGTGCTTGGGATTATGCATTATTCAGAATAGTTTATTCTTTTAAATTGTTAACATTTTCCAAGAAACAGTTTTAGTCCATATTTGATGAAAAACCTCTCTGCCTAGGCATGGAAATAACAGCACAGGGCATGAGAAGTAAGCTGTGGGGTTGCTTGCACTTCATTTCATTTACTGGAGTAGCTATAGTCGCAGACTTTACATGTAGCCCTCTGAGTATTGCGTGCTTCTGAGGAGAAGTCAGATATGATGAGGACTTGACAGATATGATTGCATTTAATTGTAGATTTGATTGGGAAGGAGCTATAAGAAGCAAAATATCAAGATTCATAAATAGCAGTTTGTAAAATCCATTAATTGCTGCTAATTGCACTAAGGAAATATATGGCAGAGCTCTCCCGGGGCATGGAAAAGCCTTCAGTTTTGAACCAGAGGGCAGGTATATTGATTTTTTTTCGTAATTGTACAATACTATTTGCTAAGCGACTATGCTCGCTCCACCAGGATAGATCTTGACTACCTTTTTGTTCAGATGAATCGATTTGACCACATTTTCCAATAGGTTTGTGCATATGGAGTTACTTTCTTTGTGCAAAAGACAAAAAGGAAGATCATTCATTTCATCTTACAAGTTTGTGGGTTAGTTTGATCTTGTTGACATACACTGTAGTCAGTAACATACAAATCACTAGCATACCAGCTCTAACAACGTGCTTTGGATTCTCCTACTTTTTTTATAATCAGCAATGTGTATGTACTTCTTTTGTCAATAACCAGAAGAGACATGACTTATTTTTGCTGGTTAAGCTCTCTAGCAGCAGTAATATATATTGCACACATTCAAAGAATATTCATGGTGCATATAGGTTTCATCAAAATATTTCTAAAAATTTCATAGCAGAGCTGTCTTTCATTTGGTTTTGATCATGTTGAAGAACATGATGTTCCCTTTCAAACTGAAAAACTTTGAATAGTACTAGCATAGGCACTGAATAGGCACTGGAGCAGGTTGCCTAAAAAGTGGTAAATGCCCCATCCCCAGCAGTGTTCAAGGCCAGGTTAGACAGAGCCTTGGGCCACATGGTCTAGTATGAAGCGTCCCTGCCCATGGCAGGGGAGGTTGGAACTAGATGATCTTAAGGTCCTTTCCAACAAATCGTTCTATGATTCTATGATCTTCGTATGAGACCAAACAGCAGGGTTTTTTCCTCCTGGCCTCTTTTGCAGAAATGGTTGGCAGAAACTGGGGGAAAAGGTATAATTCACTTAATAAGGTAGAATAGAAAACTTTCATTTAAAGCTGTTAACATTTGGAAAAGTTCTAGCAATTGGACAAAAAGCCTTTTCACACAAAATGGAGTTCTGTTTAAGTTTGCTATGGACAGCTTTGCCTGTAGTTAGCAACACATAAGGACTTCTTACTTCTGTCAAATATTTCATACTGAATGCTTGATGAATTGTTTATATGAATAACTCCCACCTGCAGGTTGTTTAGAAACTGCCCAGTGTTATTAGTTCTCTTGGGTTATTTATCATGCATTACATAGAATAAAAACAAGCCAGAATCAGTGTGCTGTTGGTATGGCCAAGTATACACACACTTTGCCCATTGCAACTTACAATACAAAACAGGTCCCAACAAGCCATGGGAACAATAGAAGACTGTGGAGAACACACCACATGTGTCAATGAGCATAACACGTGGGCCTGATTCTGCCCCTTTGCCAGTAGCTTTCAGTGGCGCAAGTCCAGGATAAGTATATTTAACTTGGAAGTAGTAAATCATTAAAGATTGTTTTAGAGGCAAATAAATACAATGTGTGGGTTCAGTGGTAGATACACATGCATCCAAGTATCTCAGTTGCATTCTCAGTCTCCATTTGGCATTGTAGTTTCTCATTTTGCTCCCCTGGCTGTGGCGGTGCTGGCAGGAGGCAAAGCAGCAGCCCTAGCTCCTCAGCTCCAAATACTCTGCAATTAGTAGTTCCTGGAGTTTAGACATAACTCAGTAACAGAGGTTGTAGTTAACACTTACGAGCATTTACACAGGCTTGTCTGAAGCTGCTGAGGATTCACAAACTGTCCTGCAAAGGGCTGCTGTCACAATAATTGCAAATAAAAATCATCCCATGAGTAGTAGCAGGTCCTTGTTCCTGAAAATATTTGAGTCTATGTATTCAGCTACCCTAAATGACTTGTGCAATGAATAAGCTATTAACTTTTATATGGAGAATTTAGTTAGCCACATGTGTTCCTTTAGTGATGTTGTAATCTTCTTGCTCTGTAATTAAGATTTACCACAACAGTGTTAACTATTAAGGGAAATCAGTTTGCTGAGGAGTAGGGGAAAGAACAAAATTGTTCTTTTTGCTCATGGTTCTTAGTTTACACATGAACTTTGTCCTCTTGGAAGGTCTATTCTCTTTTTGACAATACCCGCCCTGCCTGATTAAAAGTGCTGTTTGAATCCAGTGAAGAACATCTGCTGTGCTGGCTCATGATTTGTCACGTTGGGCACAGTCTTACTCTGATAGGGTCAGAATTCCTGAAAGAAATAGAGGCAGCAGAGATCTGAAACAACAGTCTTCAAATCCTCCAAATGAAGCAAACTTGGGACCAAACAGTGTACTGAACAGAGTATCTTCAAAGCTTACTTAAACAGTTCCTGCAGCAAAAGGCAGTAGTTGTCCCTGCACTGTCTTTTTTACTCTTTTAGATACTTGTGATTGTAAGCAACCGACAAGCAGTCACATAGACTGAAATAGGTCATTAAAGTATCTGTATTAAAGTTAGTGTAGAAATGTAGCTCAGCACAATGCTAAGGGAAATGTTGCTGGAGATTCTTTGCTAGGTGAAAGGTAAAACAAAGGCACTTCTACTTTTTGCCAGACTCACAAACTAGAGAGCCCAAACACACAGCTTCTGAAATTGTGGCATTTTGCTTTCTGCAGATTCATTTTCTTCCCCAGGCCCATAAGGAAAGCAGAGTAGTGCTTTACTTATTTTGGTTTGTTACCTGAGGAATAGCAAGTTTGGGGAAAACCATCATAGGCATAGAGCATGTTTTAGAGCCAGTTATAGCTATAGGAAATGTTTTATTTGTGCAGGTATATGGAGCACTAGTGATTGCCAAATACTGAATCAGGCAATAACATGATTTTGTTATATTTCTGTGTGATGACTCAGCTTCACATTCACCATGTTACACTCCAAAATATTGTGCATTATTGTCTTATGTAATTTACCCATGTATATATACACAAACATACCTGGTTTTAAATATACATATATAGACACACATATATAATTTATAAGAGAATCTGATTTTTATTGATCCATGAATAAATTTCTGCTTTGGTCCTGGTTTAAAGATGTTGTAGATTACTTGAAACCTTTTCCTAAAAAAAAAACCAACAACTGAACCAAAAACAAACCCCAACAAAAAAGCTATAGTATTTTATGTAACACTTTTAAAAAGTGTAAACTGTAATTTCCCATTCAACATCTGTGATTTGGTCATCAAAAATCCCTGTGATAATTTGGTGAACACATGACACACCCGCTTTTCTGCTGCCCTGTGTTAACAGAAGCACTTATCTTGTATCTGGACAATCTGTCAATCTGGAACATGCTGTTCACTGTGCTCTAACCAGGCACATGATGAATAAAGGTATCATTGCCCTGCTGCTCTGCAAGCAATATGGTACCTTTGTCCATAAGAGCATTTCTGTAACTCATGCTACAAGGTACCCTTCATCAACATTTATATCCAGGGAAAGTATCCATTGCTGTGCCTGACTTTACTGGCAAAAGAAATAGAGGTTTCGATGTCATGAGCAGTTGACCCACTTTCTCAATCTATACTGGTGCTATTGGAAGAAAATAATACTCAGGATGTGTCCAGTTACTTTAAAGAGGAGCAAAAGACATTCAGGAGTAGGCAGGTAGAGGCTGTCTTTAATGGGAGACAGAATTAGTACTTTTCCAGAGCCTTGCACATCAGTTACTCATCACAGTTCCCAGTTATGACTCAGACATATCTTTGATGAGATGCATCAAAGAGTACTCTATTGCAGCCATGAGCTCCACATCTCATTCATGTGGTGTGTTTTATGCTATTCCACATCTCTTCCTATGAAAGAGTTTGTTCCTTTGTCACAAATATTGTTAATTTCCCTTGTTCTCAGGACAGTAAAAACCTCTAAAAACAGCTACTTGCCTCCAACCCTGTTCTGGCTGGCTTGGGTATATCAGTTTTCTAGTCAAGAAGGAGACAACATTTTCTAAAGGTATTTCTTCTCAGATCAGTAAGGCTTCAAACTTGGACAGTCTTGCATCTGTCATCTTCTTCTCAGAGTGTGTGTGGGAAAAAAAGTGTTTGCACCCTGTGCAGATGACTTGTTTTTTTTTCCCTTCCCGGTGTTACTCATGACATATCTGTTAGCCAAACAAGGCAAAGATGACTCAGTGTTGCAATTGTTTGCAAATATTGAATAACCAAACTCACAGAACTGTCAGAAGGAAGTAGTATTACTGGATCTAGATTAGAAAGTCTGGAGGATTTATATGCAAGTGCATGTTATTTTCACTTGGTCAAAATCACCAAGACAGGCTGTGATGAAAGCAGAGCCAAAACACAAACATGTGTGCAGTTTATTTCATCCACATATCTCCAGGTTTCTGTGACTTTTTCTTATTACCAAAATAAGGCAAACAAAAATTCCAAGAAACAAATAAGGAATTAATTATTTTTTTCCATGTTTTTCTAGTGAACTTTTATTATGACACAAAATGTGTCTTTGTAACCATTAATGATCTCTGCATTGATCTGGTTTATATCTAATCACAAATACTGAATGTTATCTCAAAAATAGTTCCCATTTCTCAGGTTAAAAAGAAGTCTCCTGTGGATAATAGCCTAGATGAACAATACAGGAATTATAGGTCTCTGTAGGAGAAAATATCATTATATTACAATTGGAAACTGAAAATAGATTACTGGTATTATTCAGCCTGGAGCACAGAAGAATTAGAGAGCACTTGACTGAGACACTGAAAGTGATGTAAGACTTCAATTATTTTTACGTTTTTTGTGCTTTACTTTGCCATATTTTAGTGAAACACAGTAATATATTAAATTAAAGTGCACTAGTCTGGAGATCAATAAAAGGACTTGTATAAACCATGCATGGCTTCTCCTTTTCTCTGGCCTTAGTCTATCAAATTATATGCTATTATGGCAGCTCCTCTTTCTGTAAAATACAGAAACACAGGAGATCTTCAGAGTCACTCCTTAATAAACCCTCACGCCCATCATTAGTTTATAACATAAACCAGGTCAATTCAACATATCAGTAAATAGGGGAGGAACAACAGAATTCCCATTAATCCATGTTACTAGGCCATCTCACAACAGTTATAGAATCATGTAACTGCTAATTTGGCATCTAGGATATATAAGGAAAAGTTTTGACAGCCAAATATTTTTCTTTGCTTTTGTAAGCAGAAGATGAAAAGAAACACTTGGACTGCCAGCTATTTGTTGAGCTATTTGTTACCTAAGAATGAGGGCTCAGATCTTCAAAGAACTTATGTATGCGTAATTTTGTGATTTGTTGCAATATCTATCCCTTAAAGATTTTTTTAGTAATTGTTTTCTAATACTAAAGTGTTTCTTCCTTGTGAAAATTATTTCAATATTGACACGAAGATGCTTTGATTTAAGAAAGAAGCTGTTTCAATCACTGTTAGGCCAGCAGCTGTTTCAGAGATTCTAGTTTTTTAAACAGCAAAGCATAGACTATTTAAAGCATTTTAACTGTCTTAAAAAGCTTGCAGTACTTATGTGCTTAATATGCATAGAAGAGACATGCTTTCAAATAATGGAAAAATAATGTAAGAAGACAAAATAAATGTTCAGAGCTCTGTAATGAATCCCTTTCCCCCAGTATTTTTTGAATGTTCATTTTAGAGTGAAAGCTGAAGATAATTTCTTTCATTCTGCATCATCACAAGGCTGTGTTTTGCAATGTTGGATTTTCCACTGTGTGTAAAAAGGAAGTTTTAACTCATTTAACTCTAAGGTGAAAATTCAGAGCATGCAGTGAGCTGTGAGGCAGCATGAGCCTGGTTTGGTACAGCTGACCACAGAAAGGCAGTTCTGCGAGCATCAGCAATGCTCAGCTGTTAACAGTGGGTATCTTAGGACTTTTGAAGCTCTTGCCTTTCCTAGGAGTAGAGTACAGTTTGTAAGAAGTCCCTACTTTTACAGTTAGGTTTGCTATTTGTGAGTTTTCATCCTACTTTTGTCTTTGCTGGCCTTGCTCTGTGCATTTGGTATTCATCACCTATGAATACGCTGAGGACTATAGCGCTGGATGGAGTCAGTAAACTGTCAGACCAGTTCAGTGATTCAGCTAAAACACCTCCGTTAAAACCTATGGCCAAATAGCCTTCCTAATCTACTCAGTGGTTTCAAACATGTTTCATAAAAACTGCTATTTGCAGAACAGTTACAGTCACAGATGGCTCGTGCTCAGAAATAGTTTCCTTATGAGTTTGCTTATCTTGAGGGATTCCTTTTACCTTGCACTGTGTCAGTTGGGTGCAGCCACAAATTGTTAGTAACCCACAGCTCTTAGTCCTTACCACAGTCCTTAGTCCTTAGTCCTTACTGAGTAAGGGACACTCATACTTTTGTTAGCAATGATGAAGAGAAAGCTGTAGTCATTTGGACCCCATCTGCTTGTCTGTCTTTTTATACTGGATAACAGATTGAGCTAGTGCCCACTGGTTTGCTAATGTAGCTCTTTGTACTCCCAGTCTTGTGCCAGTTTTGTTGTGCCTGTAGCTGAGCACTTATGACCCCATATTAGTCAAAACCAGCTTTAGCTTGCAGTAGCCATAAGTAATACTATTCTGGCAGTTTGCAGAATTGGCTATTCTGCAAAAGCTTGCATGACCAAATGTCTGTGCATCATCAGTAACACACGGGCAGATGAGATGGATAATGCCTTCCCCCCCCCTCAACTATAGTGCACACAAGCATTGAGTAGTAAGGATCTATGTTTTCGTTATCCCCAATTATCAGCTACAGATTCTGCCATGAAGAACAGGAGCCACATTTGGCTTCAGGAGTAAGCTGAAAATTGCTTAAATCACAGCCCTCATGTACTTGTAAAGAGTACAAAAATGCATTAGCTGTGTTCCTGATGTTTACTGTGGGAGCATGTAAATTAGTATGAGGCTGTTGCAACTGATAGCATATATAGAAAAATATTAATTTTAATTGACTACAATTATCAGATGCATTTTATATGCACATAGAACTTTTTGTGAGTAATAAATTATGAGATGCTTTTTCTGTTCCTTGACTCAGTATGAATTATAGGAGATTATGGTGAGTTAATGACTACCTAGTTTGCATATTTTTTCGTTAGAGCCCACAGACGTAACTTGTGACTAATGGATAATAAGATTTTGGGAGCCATGGCAAAATGCAATAGAAGTTTTTATTGAAAAAAAAAAATTTTTAACCAGAAATTGGTTACAATTTGACCCGCTTTAATTGGAAAGCATTTTTTCCAGTGCTGTAACAAATATACAACTAAGAATATAAGAGGATTTTAATTATATGCAAAACTGAAAAATACAGTTGCTACAGTAAGTCTATGTTATAACAGTGTACTACTTCAAAAGCTAAACAATCTTTCTTCGACAATTAGCTCACTTTAAGTATCATTTGTTTGTAAATGCAAAACTAGCACTATCTTAAAATTCAAAGAAATCACAATAGCTACATTGCAATCAAAGTTATCTTGTTGTAGAAAGCCTGAATATGGAGCTGACCCATACAGTGAAGTCCAGATAATGCAGCACCATGTGGACTTAACAGCTCAAATCCAAGCCAGTATAGTTATGTTTATACTGCAATATTTGTAAGCTGAGTAGTCCTGCTATTCATGTTTGTCTGTGGGCATTTCCATGTGGTGAGCTTGGGTGTCTCTGTGCTGTTTTCAGTTCTGGAGTTACCTCAGGAGGAATTAGTTCAACTTTGGCTATAGGTTGTTCTTAAAATAGCTATTGCTACCACACCTTTTCTTTGAGGTCCACTCAGGCATCCTGTTGTGTACCTTGTGAGTTCCCTCTTTTACTGTCAGAAAATCATGTTGAGGATAGACTAATTCAAGTTTCTGAAATAAATAACTAAGGTTTAGGTCTGATTCTGTGTATTACAAATGATCCTTTTCCTTATAACATGACAGAAGATCGAGTAATTTGATGAACAGGTTAGGGAAGAGTTTCTGAAGACCCAAAAGCTAGAAGTTGGGCTTTGCCAGTGATGTTCTATATGACTCTCAAGAAATAATTTCTCTCTAATTTCCACTTACATGCTCTTTGTCTTCAGGTGGTATCTCAGTGGGAATAGGCTGCATCTTGAAATGGTGAATACAGTACCTACACCCTCTGATTTTGTTTGTGGTGCTTAACCACCAGCAGAATATGAATGCTAGGCAATGATGACATGTAATTGCTTCAAAGGAAAACACACAGAAGTTCAATTGAAAATACTGTCAGGAACTGAATATACAGAATGAATGAGAATTATATGCCAAGGTTTTGGAGAGCCCCTTTTCAATTTGTTCATGGAGATCTGAACTTGTATCTTAATGAGGGTGAAAGTAAAAACCCCAACAGGTCCTATTTACAAAGAAATGTATTAGAATTGTATTGCACCCAAAACACGGTGTATCTGAAGTAGCTGTAGTAAAGCAGGAATTTACAGCTGATTTCCAAAGGAATTTCCATAGAAATCAAAGAAATCAGACGCATGACTTAAGCTAGGCACTTTCCTAAATACTGACAGACATTTAGCTGCATCTTTAAGCAATGTTTAGAAATCTGATCGTACAACTGAGACGTACAGAAGTCCTTTGTTTATGTAATTATAAGGAGCTGCTGAGAAAAATTCACAGGAAAAAAGAGGCTTATAAAAGGTGGAAACAAGGACAGGTGGCCTGGGATGAATACAGGGATGTTGTCTGGGAAGTTAGGGACCACATTAGGAAAGCTAAGGCCCAGTTGAGCTAAACTTGGCTAGGGATGTTAAAGATAATAGGAAGGGATTTTATAGGTATGTACCAGCTAAAAAACAGACTAGGGACAACGTAGGCCCCCTCCGGAAGCTTTTGGGAGAACTGGCTACACAGAACTTGGAGAAGGCTGAGGTTCTGAATGACTTCGTTGCCTCAATCTTCAATGGCAAAGGCTCTGGCCACACCACCCAAGCCTTGGAAGGCGGACGCAGGGACTGTGAAAACCTAGACCTTGGGCCCACTGTACATGAGGATCTGGTTCAAGACCATCTTAAGAACCTGAATGTACACAATTCCATGGGACCTGATAAAATCCATCTGCGGGTCCTGAAGGAGTTGACGAATGAAGCTGCAAAGCCACTGGCCATCATATTTGATAAATCATGGCAGACAGGTGAATGGGTTTCCCAGGGAGGTAGTGAATGCTCCATCCCTGGCAGTGTTCAAAGGCCAGGTTGAATGAAGCCTTGGGCGATATGGTTTAGTGTGAGGTGTCCCTGCCCATGGCAGTTGGGTTGGAACTAAATGATCTTAAGGTTCTTTCTAACCCTAACTATTCTATGATTTTATGACTATGTTAGTTCTGTAAGGTAATTTTTGAGGCACTGTCAACATCCTTAAAACACCATACAGCTTTTGTTCATGTGCGTGAAGGTCCTATATGTCCCATGTCTAAAGTCCATGACTGATAGGCAGCCACAAATGTGGTGGTAGTCAGATCAGTATATTTGGCCCATTCTATTCAGTATTTCCTATCATACAAGCTGTTTATTGATACATAAATCTTTCTGTAAATTGCATGGTGCCAGGGCATTTAACATGGGATTGGTGTTTCTTTCCAGAACAAGACCCCTTTTAGCCTGCCAAAGTCACTAACAAACCTCTAGTTTTGGTGTCTGTCTGTCTGGCTTTGTCTGTCACCCCTCATGAACCCAAATCTGAAAAGCTGCAGCAATTTAGGCTGTTTCAGGACCTCCCTTTCTTTCCTTTTTCTCTCTCCAACCCTTGTGCCTGCATCCCAACTGTCACAGCTTGGAGTGTGAAAAACTGCAATGGGTTAAGTCCAGAAGATAGATTCAGGGAAACAATCTCTGTTCATGCTGGCCTTTTTCCTATGGAAATTGTTGCATCTGAAGAAGCATGGGATAGACAACTAAGGGTGGTACCATCTCAATTGAGTTGTGTAACAAAGGCTCTTCAAGCCTGTTACAGTCCTAAGTTACTGAGGCTTGTTTATGCATTCTGCTACAAATACCCCAATACTTACCAATTATTGTCAAATGCATATTTCTGAATTTAATTTCTAAATGTCTGTGGCTTTAAAGCTACAGTTAGTGCAGAGGTGAGTACTGTTGCTGATGATGACATTTTATACAGCCACCTTTGGGACTTAGAGTGGAAGGAAGTGGAACAGACAAAGAGGACCCAGCTCACGTAATTTCACAGAGAAAAATGGACTTGGGGAAGTCATGGAGAAGTCTTGTCAAGAACAAACAATGTAGTTAATAGTGGCTGCTGGCAGGCTTTAGGTGCTTTTTGCCACCTTTTTCTAACTGAATAGAACACAAATCAAAAACTGAAATTGGGAGAACCTTGTCCTTTCAGAAATAAATTATTCTCGGATACTTTTCTGAACCTGGACCTAAGCAGTGTTTCTGCTGAGTACCAGAGGTGCCACTTTTCCTTTTATTTCACACCTATAGATACTGTAAAGCCCTTTTTGTGAATGCTCTGTTTTTGCTGTGAAGTGTTGTGCAATGCAGGATTCTTCATTGCACTTGTAATGTCCTTCTGTCATGGACTTTCTGCAAAGTCCACTGACAGCTAAGGACCAGTAGGAAAGTATGATTTTCAGTTATTAGTGCCTTTTTGTATATGTGTGAATGCTAATACCTTTCTACCCTAGGGGGAATGGATGATTCTGTCTTCACAAATTTGGCAAAGGTTTTTAAATACCAAGCACAGAAAGAGAACTTGTTTTTTCTCCTCTGCACAAGGGTGATTTTTCATATGAATCATCTACTTATTATTTTCACCAAGACACAAGATATTTTGTTTGCTAAGTATCTTTTTACATAAACAGTTTTTCTAATAAGATTTTCTCTTCTTATTCATATTCTATGAGGGGCTGGTTCTCATCACAGATAGATTAGTGTGCATTCCAACTCGATGTGGAATAGCTGGGTGGAGAGAACAGCTGTTGATGCTTCCATGATAATTTAGAAAGCCAGTGGGTTGTAGCTACAGAATAAATGAGCCAGATTGTACACCTTAACCATGTTGAGTTTGAATTTACAGGGAACCAGTTTTGTTCCATTACACAAAGAACATTACCAAGAGTAGTCTCATTGATCAATGAAATTAGTCACAGAGCACAGTGCTGTCGATAGGGAGCTGGCAGAACCTGATTATTTTCTCTGAAATTTCCATCTGCCCCTAGTGAACTGTTTTTAATCCCTTCAGGAAAGCTAATCTGAACTATTAGAGTGGTGCTCCAGTTCAGCTGATAGCAGTGGACATTTTTTTGCAAACGATGTGTTATATTGCAGAGATTACCATTCTCAGTTTGTATGCAGCTATGTTAATTGTAGCATTAGCCTCAATCAATAAATTAGTCATGTAAGGCCATTTATTTAAAGAAAGATACATTAAATTTATGACTTACTGTTCCCATCACTGGAACTGCTAATAATTGCAGAATTGTGTAGGTAGAATTCTTGGTATTACACTTTGGACATTTTAAAAAGTTAATACTATTTCTTGTCTGCCTCTGCCCTGTGCCTGATCAGTGCAGTCTGTTCTATCCTCTTATTAAATTCCTTTCCAGCTGTTTCCTGGACATTTCTGTTCTCTGTGCATGTGTATTTAGGGATCGCTCTCCCTGCCCCAGTGGGATGGGGAGGAGAATTGGGAAACAAAAGCAAAACCTGTGGCTTGAGGTAAGAACAGCTTAAAAATTAAAATAAGGTACAATATATTACTAACACTAATACTAACAAATACTAATACTACTATAAATAATAATGAAAAGGGAAATAAAAGGAGGCATATCAAACTAAAAGGGGAAAAAATCCCCAAACCAGCAGTGGTATACAATGCAGTTGCTTCACCACCTGCTGACCAATACCCAACCTGACCCAAGCAGGTCAGGCCAAGCAGACCAAGAGACCAAGCAGATCTCTTCCAGGTAACTTCCCCTAGTTTATATACTGGGCATGATGTGCCATAGTATGGAAAGCCCCTTTGGTTTTCCTTCAGGTCAGGTGTCCTGTCTCTTCTCCCTCCTGCTTTCCTGTGCCCCTCCTCACTGAAAGAGCATGAGAGATGGAAAAGTTCTTGATCAGGGTAAGTGCTTCTCAGCAACAATTAAAATATTGGTGTGTTATCAGCATTGTTCTCCGACTAAAGCCAAAACATAGCACTGCACAAGCTACTAGGAAGAAGATTAACTGTATCCCAGCTGAAACCAGGACAACGTGCCTGCTGGGAATGCATCTTCAGCCTCACTACTGTTTGGACCTGGGGACATGGAGCTGCAGTAGCGTCACCTCTCTTGAGCTGTTGAATGTGGCATGACACACTTTTCCCTAAAAAAATGTATCCACATATATCCACTGTATTCCCCTGCGTGCTTAACCTATGGATGAATTTTGTTGATGGATCCATGCATATTCTTTTACCACCTTAAATTCCTTCATATCACATAATGATTCATAACACTAGAGGTTATTTATGATTTATTTTGAATACCACCACACTGTTATGAGCAGGGCACAATTGTTTGTTTTCTGAATGCCTGTAGGAAATGAGTGCTAATGGCTGCTGCTCATGGAGCCTCTTCTGGGGAAAAAGAGCTCCAACCTCTGCTGAGTTCCCATAGGCACTGTGGACACTGGTGTAAGCCCGCACCTTGGGCAGGGTCAGGACCAGGGCACTGCTTACTTGGTAGTAACCTTCAGCAGGATGAGAGGGCTTGTATCATGGTGCCCCCAGGAACTCACCTCAACCCCACAGAAGTCAAGGGCAGAGCATCCCATAGTGTTGAACTATGGGATGAATCATGAGGCTGAACTTCTTAGTGTTCATGAAAAGTGGCCTTCATTGCTTTGCAAAATTCTATACCCTTGGTTAACCTGCCTGAGGCCCACTGGATAGCTATTAAATTTTCCCTTCTTACCTCTCTATAAATCCCACATTTCTGAAAATTGTGAAAGGAAGAAACGAAGCTTGTGAGGATCTGAATAAAACGCTTTATATTACAAGTTATGTGGCTTTTCAGCCTCGTAAGTGGTTTATCTATTTGTAAAAAGGCTCTATGTGGATGAAAATACATGTGTAGTAATGTATATTTGCATTCTAGAAATAGCATTGAAATCTAATAAACAAAATAAATAAAGTTTCGACAGCAGCACAAGATTTCTAGTCTAGGGTTGCTAATCTAAGTTCCTCAATTCATTTGAAACTATGTTTTGGAAAGAATTTTGTTTTTATAAAACCAGGGTTATTAGAATACAGATTAATGGCATTTAAGAATATTTTCTAAAGTGGCAGCTACTGGAACAGCAGAAATTCCCACAGTGGCATGCATTTTCAGGCCCCATTGCCATTTAACAGCTTCCTTCTGATGAAATGTCATGACCTTTCCACATTTATACTCCACATCAGTTTGTGATTGTTAACTTTCCGATAAACTGAAACTAACCCTTAAGAACAAGAAGTTACAATGCCTTATAGTTTGGAAGCTTTTAGTCTTGCCTATAAAAGATTAAATGATCGTAAGGATACTTTGATTACCAATATAAGAAAAAACAAATCTTCAGGCAAAAATACCCACTCTGTATTTACAAACCATTGTCTAAAAAGAAACAGAAAATATTAAGAAAAACTTTTCAAAATTTTATTTTACTATCCTCAGCTCCTAGTCACTGTTTTGTCTGAAGTTACCTCTGTCAAAAATTCCCTTTCTGTCAGATCTTGCTCTCTATCCTGAGATGATTTACGATACTATTTAAACTTGACATCTGAATAGTAGTGGCAGTGGAAATTATAAGGTGTTAACTTTATTCTGTTACTTTCATTGCTATTGATTCAGTTATTTTTTTCTGCTGTGTTAGCATGAAGATGTTCTGTTTCAATATGCAACAACCATGTACCTATTGGAATTTACTTCATGGATTTTTCTTTTGATAAAAGCTTTCTAACATTTTCAGAAGCTATATCCTTTGATAAAACGAAAAGCTTCCTGACCAGTTTTACAGGAAATACAATTCATATTAGCTCAGTCTTTCATGAGCTGGTGTATGGCCACTTTTTCTACAGAAGTTTCTGCAGTTTTTATTGTGTTTGATTCATAAATGTATTACTTCACATTAGACTACAGCAAGTTACCATCAGTGAGTTTTACTTGTGTAGAAAGTATAACCTCTTAAATATAATTTTTGTACCTGATAACAAAAGTAAGGGTTTCTAGAACCCTGAAGCACTACCCCTTAATCCAGCTTTCTGTTGTCTTTGTAGAACCTGTTCCTTAATACATACGTGTAGCTCTCTTCTGCTACCTCACTTGTGACCTCGGTAGACCCATTTTTTTTGCATGGCAGAGGGTTTCTTACAGGTATGTACACTTTGTTCTTTCATTTCCTGGTTTCAAATAAATGCAAAAAGAGCTCCAGCGATTTGCAGAATCTCATGCCTGTTACTCTGCATATTTCTAAACAGTGTATTCTCTTTTTACTGTACACACATTCACCCCTTTTGCCCTCAGAAAAGTCAGAATGATACATATATGTGCAATAGTGTACATTATTTCCTTTCACTAATTCTTCAGCTTCCTTGATATTTCCTTGTTCCTTGACAACAACTAAAAGTCTGTTGATGCCAAATAATTCTGTCTGTACTTGCTTTTTATTTAATATTAAAAAAAAAACAAACCAAAAAACCCCCAATGTGTATTTCATTTGGTTCTGGTGCTGCATCTGCTTTAGGCATTACTTCAAAGTAGCTTTCCAGGTAGACAAATACCAGCAATGTGAGATGAGATATGGTGGAAACTTTTGTCTTCCTTAAGTCAAGTGAAATCTAACCCTTTTCTAAAAGTAATTATCTCAAGACTTAAAGTCTTCCATCTGTGCTCAATAATAACTAAAGACAGAGGTTTCAGCCAATGAATGAACATTGGATTAGAAAACTTGAGATGCGAGACCATAGAATTTTGAGACTAAAGCTACTGTCAAAGTGGCACTTTTTTTTGATCTCCCTAAATATTTTCTGCCTTAAGTGAAAATTTAAGTTGTATCTAAAAAAACTACTTGGTTGAGATTCTGCTTTCCTCTTGCATCTTTGGTGCTTCATTTTCCCTTTTATATAGAGAGATTTGGGAAAGGAAAAATACAAAAACCCTCCTCAAAATGTGAGGTGAACTTTGTAGAGCTTTTCTGGTTTGCTTCAAACCCTGACAATCTATATCCCTCATTTGTTTTGCTGTAAAGCTTTTCTTCTCCAAGTGATCAGAAGCAAGAGTGCATGATTAAAATTATTCTACAGTATAACTCTTGAGAAAATGGATATCAAAAGTGTAAAAACTTCAAGTAGATGAAAAATAACTTTAAGGATGTCCTTCTCTCAGAAATTCACAATAAAAAATTAAGAGTATGTTTTGGGAGGAAGATTTAGAAAAAAAAGGTAATTCATGAGGCCTCTCACATTTGATGCATGACATTTTAATTTCGGGGCAGCCAATAAAATGTTGTCAGTCATAGAATCACAGAATCATAGAATAGTTAGGATTGGAAAGGACCTCAAGATCATCTGGTTCCAACACCCCTGCCGTGGGCAGGGACACCTCACACTAAACCCTATCACCCAAGGCTTCATCCAACCTGGTCTTGAACACTGCCAGGGATAGAGCATTCACTACCTCCCTGGGCAACCCATTCCAGTACCTCACCACCCTAACAGGAAAGAATTTCTTCCTTATATCCAGTCTAAACCTCTGCTGTTTAAGTTTCAACCCGTTACCCCATGTCCTATCACTACAGTCACTAACGAATAGTCCCTCTCCAGCATCCCTGTAGGCCCCCTTCAGATACTGGAAGGCTGCTATGAGGTCTCCATGCAGCCTTCTCTTCTCCAGGCTGAACAGCCCCAACTTTCTCAGCCTGTCTTCATATGGGAGGTGCTCCAGTCCCCTGAGCATCCTCGTGGCCCTCCTCTGAACTTGTTCTAACAGTTCCATGTCCTTTTTATGTTGAGGACACCAGAACTGCACACAATACTCCAAGTGACGTGTCATGAGAGCAGAGTAGAGGGGTAGGATCACCTCCTTTGACCTGCTGGTCACGGTCCTTTTGATGCAGCCCAGGATACAGTTGGCTTTCTGGGCTGTAAGCACACACTGCCGGCTCATGTTCATTTTCTCATTGACCAACACCCCCAAGTCCTTCTCCGCAGGACTACCATGAATTTCCTTTTTGCCCAACTTGTAGCTGTGCCTGAGATTGCTCTGACCCAGGTGTAGGACCTTGCACTTGGCATGGTTAAACTTCATGAGGTTGGCATCAGCCCACCTCACAAGTGTGTCAAGGTCCCTCTGAATGACATTCCTTCCCTCTAGCGTATCAACCGGACCACACAGCTTGGTGTCATCGGCAAACTTGCTGAGGGCACACTCAATTCCATTGTCCATGTCAGCGACAAAGATATTAAACAAGACCAGTCCCAAAACCAAACCCTGAAGGACCCCACTCGTTACTGATCTCCAGCCAGACATTGAACCATTGACCACAACTCTTTGAGTGCAACCATCCAGCCCGTTCTTTATCCACCGAGAGGTCCACCTATCAAATTGATGACACTTCAATTTAGAGACAAGGATGTCATGTGGGACAGTGTCGAACGCTTTGCACAAGTCCAGGTAGATGACGTCAGCTGCTCCACCCCTGTCCATCGCTTTTGTAGCCCTTTCACAGAAGGCCACCAAATTGGTCAGGCAGGATTTCCCCTCAGTGAACGCGTGCTGGGTGTCACCAAGCACCTTGCTGTTTTTCATGTGCCCTAGCATGCCTTCCAGGAGAATCTGCTCCAAGATTTTGCCAGGCACAGAGGTGAGACTGACTGGTCTGTAATTCCCTGGATCATCCATTGTCCCCTTCTTGAAAATGGGGGTTATATTTCCCTTTTTCCCGTCATCAGGAACTTCACCTGTCTGCCATGATTTTTCAAATATGATGGCCAGTGGCTTTGCAACTTCATTTGCCAGCTCTTTCAGGACCCATGGATGGATTTCATCAGGTCCCATGGACTTGTGAACATTCAGGTTCTTAAGATGGTCTTGAACCAGATCCTCATGTACAGTGGACCCAAGGTCTAGGTTTTCAGTCCCTGCGTCCGCGTTCCAAGACTTGGGTGCTGCGGTCAGAGCCTTTGCCAGTGAAGACCGAGGCAAACAAGCTATTCAGAACCTCAGCCTTCTCCAAGTCCTGTGTAGCCAGTTCTCCCAAAAGCTTCTGGAGGGGGCCTACATTGTCCTTAGTCTGTTTTTTAGCCGCTACATACCTATACAATCCCTTCATATTACCTTTAACATCCCTTGCCAAGTTTAGCTCCAATTGGGCCTTAGCTTTCCTAACTTGGTCCCTAACTACCCTGACAACATCCCTACATTCATCCCAGGCCACCTGTCCTTGTTTCCACCTTTTATAAGCCTCTTTTTTCCTGTGAATTTTTCTCAGCAGCTCCTTATCCATCCAAGGAGGTCTCCTGGCCCTCCTGCTGCACTTCCTTCTAGTTCGGATGCAACACTCCTGAGCTTGTAGCAGGTGATCCTTGAATGTTAACCAAGAGTCTTGGGCCCCCCTGCCCTCTAGGGCTATATCGCATGGAATCTTGCTAAGCAGGTTCCTGAAGAGTCCAAAGTCTGCTCTCTTGAAGTCCAGGGCAGTGAGCTTACTGCACGCTCTTCTCACTGTCCTGAGGACCTTGAATTCGACCATCTCGTGATCACTGTAACCAAGACTTCCCTGAGTAGTCACATTTCCAACGAGCCCTTACCTGTAGGTGAGCACGAGGTCAAGCAGGGCATCTCTCCTCCTCGGCTCCTTTATTGCTTGCAGAAGGAAGTTGTCTTCCACACAAACGAGAAACCTCCTGGATTGCTTGTGCCGGGCCGTACCGTCGCCCCAACATAAGTCAGGGTGGTTGAAGTCCCCCATGAGAACAAGGGCCTGCGAGCGTGAGGCTTTTCCTATTTGTCTGTAGAGTTCTTCATCCACAGGTTCCTCTTGATCAGGCGGTCTGTAACATATCCCCACAGTAATGTGTCCCATCACCGATTTCCCCTTAACCCTGACCCACAAACTTTCTGTTAACTGATCACCTGTCCCCAGACAGAGTTCCATACTCTCCAGCCTATCCCTAACATAAAGGGCAACTCCCCCTCCCCTCTTACCGGGCCTGTCTTTCCTAAAAAGCCTATAACCTTCCATTCCAACATTCCAGTCAAAGGAGCCATCCCACCATGTTTCTGTGATGCCTATTATATCACAGCACCGTGGATGTGCCCACACTTCTAATTCCTCTTGTTTATTCCCCATGCTACGGGCATTTGTATAGAGGCATCTGATCCGAGCTCCAAATGAAGCCGGCTCAATGGCTGGAGCGGCTAGAATATTACTACAGTGCTCAGAGTATTTATTATAGGTGCTGGCAACTGATTGGGTGTGTTGGGATGGAATGATGCTCCCCTCCCCCAACACAACTAGTTTAAAGCATCCTTGACAAGTCTGGCAAGCCTCCCAGCAAAGCCACTCTTCCCTTTCTTCATCAGAGCAGCTCCACCAGACCCCAGTAGTCCTGGCCTACAAATGTGGGCCCCCTGTCCAAGACACCCAAACCCTTGACTATGACACCACCCTTTTAACCATTTATTAACCTGTCCAATCCTCCTTGCCTCCGGAAGGTCCTCCCCTGTGTCTTGGAGAGTTGTCGAAAAGACTATCTGAGCTCCAGAACCCCTGACCACCTCTCCCAGAGCTCTGTAGTCCTTCTTTATACTCCTCAGGCTACTACTGTCTATATCCCTAGCACCAACATGTATCACTAGAAGCGGGTAATAGTCTGTGCAACTTACTAGAGCAGGCAGCCTCTCTGCAACATCCCTGATCCGTGCCCCAGGTAGGCAACACACCTCCCTTGAGACAGGGTCAGGCCAACACATGAGCGCTTCTGTCCCTTTCAAGGCACAGTCCCCTACTACTACAACCCGCCGCTTTTTCCTGGTGGCACCAGTAGAGATTTTCTGTACCAGTGCACCAGCTGACTGTTTCTGATGCAAGTGCATTTCCTCATCAGCCCCCTGCAGGACACCAAAGTGGTTCTGGGTGGGTACAGCAGATTTAGGAGGAAGCCCCTTGCTTTTAATTGTTCTCTTCCTCCTTTTGTTGTTTTTTTTTTTGTTACTAATTCCCAGCTTCCCTGATCAACAGCTTCCTTCCTTCCTCCATGAGTTAGAGGGGAAGCTTGAGGCCCCTGTGCTGTTTGAGCCTGGAGCAAGCAGTCCTGCTTCCTCTCAGCTTCCCTAACATCTTGCAGCTTACTGACAGCATCCCGTAGCTCAGCCACCTGCTGGAGGAGGACCTCCATCAGGGAGCAGCTAGTGCAGCCCTGCCCATTCTGCACCTTTCCCTCACAGGACCAGTGCAGGCACTCTCTACACTCCAAGCTCTGCACCGCAACCTCCCCACTTACCAGCTCTGTCTGGGTGCCTACGCTGGCCACCACCGGGGCAGCCAAGGCAGAGCTCCCAGACCGGACCCTGGTCATACCGCGAGTGCTCACCATCCCTCTCGCCTGCCCTTGCGAACTGCCACGCAAACTGCCTCGACCCGCTCTGTTTACCGGCTCTGTTCACCGCGCTCCCTGGGTAGGTTTTCAACCACTCGCAGCTGGTGTCACTCCTCCTGGCTCCGCCCCTGGTGTGTCAGCCCCTCGTGTAGGCTGAGCAGTCGGCTCCTGGGCAAGTCCTGTTGAGGACCTGAGGCTCCCTCCTCAGTGGCTCTTGTCACTCTGTGGTGATGCTCCTGGATGCTTATCTCCCACCACTTCACTCCGGTGCTACAGGTGTCCTCTCTGAAGCTACTCCCCTCAGCAAGTGACTGAGAATAACACTGATGCCTTCTACAGACTAAATCTTCATGGATCAATGAATAATATTGTGGGTTGGCAAAAATCTCTGACTTTGTATCTTGGCATAGTCAGCTTGGTTTTGAAGTACTTTATTGTAATAAACCATAATCTGTTTCTGAGAGTGTTGGCCAAGCATGTTAGTATGCTGTTTTTTTTTCTCTTCTTTTTTTTTCTCTCACTGCTTACCTCATGTCATTTATTTATAGGGCATTGGGGTAGTGGATTGCTATTCTCATACTTAGAGCTTTAGAAATGGTTATCTGTGGATGCAGTACCTTTATATTTTTCTCCCTTTGTGCATCAAAACCTGTGTAACTTATAATTGCATTATGTAATTACATTATGTATGTGGAAACATACAAGTGGCTTTGGTTCACCACTTAGTTGGCAGTCAGGTGTACATAGTCATGAGGAAGTAACATTTCAACATTAATTGATCAGAAGGCTGCAGTCATTTGTTCAGATTGCTTTTGTTATTCATATCTCTTGCCTTGAATTTAAATTGCTTCAAGATCCAAAAGGTATATAGACTGAGGAACATAAATCTATTGAAGTTGATCAAAGCCTGGCACATTGCTAATTGTCACTAAAACAGCTTTAACAGTTGTTTAAGCACAGTAATTGTCAAAACTGGGGTTTGATTTTTTCATTCCAGTGCATCATCTATTGGCACCAGTGTTGCTACACTTATATCTTTTTATGGAAATATCTTTCTGTAGAAATCAGGGTGCTGGAGATGAATGAAAAATAAAGCACTAGTTAATACAAAGTAAATAAAAAAGATGGCCAGAGGCAAATGTTTCCAGTAGCAGGAGGATATTTTTTAAGCATGCTCTGATGAGGACATGATGATGACATGATATGGGAATGACCAACAGAAATTCTCTGCTAGGGAACACTGGCATGAAGCCATGATTTCAAGATGATTGTAGAAGGAGGTTTGCTCTGGGAAGATGTCAGAGGGAACCCTGTGCATAGCACTAAGTGCTGGCAGGCAGAAATGGTATTTGTTGATGTTAAATGTTGTTAGAACTTGGAGGAAGATTATAAAAGATACCAAAACCAAATGGCAACAGAGAAGTTGTCTCCTTTGCAAAACCTTGTGTCTCATTTGTGTGGAAAAATACTATTTAATTATTTTACTTCCCTAAAAACTGTATCACTGGTAATTTTGTGTGGCTACAAACACATAGGCTTTTGCAATGGAAATGGTAACTAGAACACATTTAACAGAAAAAGTAAAAGGCAGAAAATGAAATATACTAGAAGAAGAGTAGTATCTACAAATTATAGTGACTACAGCTAAAAATGATCGAGTGCGTTAGAATGTGATTTGCTTTGGATTCCACAATCAATACCAATTATTCCTACTTCCCCTGTCATTTATTATAGATATCTGCTGTTCTTTAAATTTCTGTTGCACTGGAAATTGAAAAGAATGAAATGCAAAATCTTTTTCTTTTAGCTTCCCCAAATCTACCTTTTAAGCATAAGGACATTATATATCATTTGGTCTTATGGTGATGTTTTATTTAATGCTGAAAGCTTATAAAGATCATTAAAACCAACAGCATACCTTCAATGAAAATGCAGTGATAGAGCCTGTGCCTTTTTTTTTTTTTTTGCCTTCTTTGGGAGCATTATTATATTCTGAGTGATAATCCTACAACTGCCAAGAATTTTGCAACCTAATAGCTAGCCAGTTGTGTGTATGACTCATGACCCATTCCTTGTTCCAGTGGAAATTTACAATAAATAGATGAGCTTTAAGAAGACCAACTGAGGGTGGTCTAGAACAGGACACCAAACTAACCTAGAGCTTAATGCCTTGTTCTGACAAGTAGGAGATTTTGGTTCAGTTGCTGCCATTTTAGCAAATGCAGGAGAAAAGTCATCTTTCTCTACTTGTGAATTAACAATTAAGTCGCTGAACCATTGGTAAAAAGACTGGTATCTTTCTTTGGAGCTGTGGACAAAAAGGGGGAAGTGATTATCTCATGCCTTCAAATCCTCAGCAGGAGAAGTTGTTTCATTCCTGTACAGACATTTGCATTCAAAACCTGGAGAAAAGCAAGATTGTGCAGATCCCCCACTTCCTACAAGAATCATACATGTACAGTGTCCTAACCTTTGTGAATCCCATGCTTAGGTTCTGGTTTAATATTAACCAGGTATTAATTAACCAACATTAATTAATATTAATACTAATACCAGTTTAAAAAAAACTGGCATCTTTGCTTACTTGCAGCTAGTTATTCTTCACTTTACTCATTTGTTCCTCTTCACTTATGCTTATATCACTCAGTAAATCATTAAAAGAATGGGAAGCACTTAGATGGGCTTTGCTTTAATGAAATTACCATGAAGAACAGGATTCACAGGCAACTTGTTCTTCCTCTGTCACAGAAAAAGCCATGAATGATGTGAGAAGGCAGCACTGGCACTGTGAAGCTGAGCCTTCATCTGAGTTATAATTCCTGTATGAAGAACAAGAATAATCAGTAGCAATAATCATCCTAGAGAGAAAATTTCCACCATTGTACTCACTTTTGTAGCTGTAGCATGGTCTAACGTAGCACATTTTGTCGTGGGTATGTTAAAAAGCCTGGAATATCTTCTGTTGTTGTACAAAAAGCAAGAGTATTCACCATGAAGAGCTTGCTTCTGCATTCAGTTCAGTACAAACTGAAATCTTTATTGTACCTTCATGTGACATGGATTGTGTAAATAGGACTCTCCTGTGACTTCTGGTCTGAGTACATAGGGTGCCATCTAAGGTCTTCTACTATAGCATTGTGATAGCTTACATAGAAGAAAAGAATGATGGTGTTCAAGTCAAATATAAACATTTTATTTCTAATCTGCATAGAACTATAAAACACTTAAATGAAGTTACATCTCTTATGTAGTATCTTGATGAAGGATGCATGTAACTTTAATAAATCTAACCAGAGCAAAAGCAAGTGTGCTGTTGCACATCTTATGAGTCATGTTTTAAACAATTATAATTTCTAACTTATTTTGGAACTTGACATCAAAATGCTAGGATTTAGCAATCCCAGTTCTGTTTGCCAGTCTTTTAAATTCTTACTAATTGGAAAAAGGAAAAAAAAATTGTTTTATCATCCTTTTAATTTTATTTTCTTTACAGATAATGTGTTTTATAAACTAATTTTTTTAAAGTTTCAGTTATTTCACCATTTTATATTTCAGGTTCTAAACGCTGACATGTGTGACATAATTATACTAGAACTTCACTGTAGTGAAAAATATGTAGGGTGAAACTGAGGATTAAAGACACAAAAGGGCTTTTTTACAGATCATATTTTGCAATCCCTATTTCAGACCATTCAATCTCTTCTTCACTGTTTGTGTTCTTCATTTAAACTATCAGAATATGTATTTGAATTGCCTTTTCATGTGAAAATTAACAAGGCATTTATCCTTTATGAGAGGAATAATATATTATCATAGAATCATAGAATAGTTAGGGTAGGAAAGGACATTAAGATCATCTAGTTCTAACCCCCCTGCCATGGGTGTTATATTATATTATATAGACATTAATAAGTTTAACAATATCCTGTACATGTAATGACTTGAATTAAACTTTCCAAAACTGGATGGAGTTCTAGTCAAGCTCTATGTTTACTGTTTCTGTCAGAATAATTAATAAATCACCACTTCCTTGTTTAATGACATCTTTATCCTGTATTTATGCTCTGTCTTATATTTGTTTTCTCTGTATTTCCTCTCCAGTCCTATTACTAGCAAAAAAGGAAGAATAGGGAGTTAGACATACACAATTGCTTGCCCTTGCAGGAGAGTAATGTATATTTGTGAGAACTGATTAAACACCAGACTGTTTAAACAGTGAGGTGAAAAACAAAGTTTCCAACTTCCAGTCTTTTTTTTCTTGATTTCTATAATGAGGACAAAAACCTATTACAAAAAATGACTTACTTACCACTGTTGTCATGTCGAGTCTTGATGGCTTACTTTACAAAGATACCAAAGACAGGATGGTTTGCCAGGAGGCTCTGCCAAGTGCAATTCATGGCAGACTTCTGGCATGGGATCCCATTTGTTGAATACATTTGTGCACGGCAGGAACACATGATTCTGCAGCGTAAGCTGTAACTACACTTGTCGTGGTTTAAACCAAGTCCGCACAGCTTGTTCACCCCCTCCCCCCGCTTTGCTCCTCCGACTCCTGGAGAGTTAGGAAGGAGAATCCAAACAATGTAGCCCCCATGGGTTGAGATAAGCACAGTTTAATAGCTAAGGTATAACATAAATCACTACTGCTACTACTACTACAAATAATAATGATAAAGCCAGTAACAAGTGAAGAGAATACAACACCTCACCAGCCACCGACCCATAACTCACCCCACCCTGCCCGACTGAGCACTGACTGATACCTCCTCCATCCCCCCAGAGCTCCAGCCCTTCCGGATCTCTCCCGGTTACATCCTGGGTATGACGTGCTATGGTATGGAATACCTCTTTGGCTAGCCTGGGTCAGGTGTCCTGTCTCTCCCTCCTCCCGGCCTCCCTCCTCCCTGGCAGAGCATGAGCTCAGAAAAGGCCTTGAACAAACCAAATACCCAAGCAGTAACTCAAAACATATTTGCTATCAGCAACCGTTCCCAGCCCGAAAGTCAAAACACAGCACTGCACCAGCTACCAAGGAGAAAAATGACTGCTACTGCTCAAACCAGGACAACACTTCACAGTACCTGGGCAGCAGACTGTTATGGGAGTACTATGTACTGAGAAATATAAGTTTACATTATATGTATGTGCAAATGAGGGGAAAAAGTTGGGTTAACCTTGTCCTCTGTAAGACCTAGGATGAGCTGTGTCCTCACAATATCCACTTCCACTCAAAAAGGAGTGAGGGAGCCATTCTAATAAGCAATCCATACTAGTCCAACTACTTAAGCTTAGAGCAGATGCTTGTGTAACCAGATAGGCATATGTTCAATGACTGCTGTTCTGATATTTGTATATGTATTTATTTTTTCTTTTTTAATGGGATATTCAAAAATCATCAGGGAGAGAGATACCGCTGTTATTCAGGAAATGTGGAAGTAAAGAAAAAGTTGGACCAGTCTATAAAATTTTGGCTTGACTCAGAACCAGATGTAAATAAGTGTATAAAGGGAATGCGTTCTTGAAAATTTATTTACTTTTTAAAATTTTACTTAGGCAAACTGTAACCTGAATATAAAGGCAAAGCAAGAGCAGAATAGCAACTGAGGGTTATTAAGCCGAAGAAAAAATGAACATGAGCCAGCAGTGTGCAGCCAAGAAAGCCAACCGTATCCTGGGCTGCATCAAAAGGAGCATGACCAGCAGGTTGAAGGAGGTGATCCTGCCCCTCTAAACTCTGCTTTTGTGAGACCTCACTTGGAGTACTGTGGGCAGTTCTGGTGTTCTCAATATAAAAAGGACATGGAACTGTTGGAACAAGTTCAGAGGAGGGCCACGAGGATGATCAGGGGACTGGAGCACCTCCCATATGAAGACAGGCTGAGAAGGTTAGGGCTGTTCAGCCTGGAGAAGAGAAGGCTGCATGGAGACTTCATAGCAGCCTTCCAGTATCTGAAGGGGGCCTATAGGGATGCTGAGGAAGCACTCTTCATTAGGGACTGTAGTGACAGGGCAAAGGGGTAACGGGTTCAAACTTAAACAGGGGAAGTTTTGATTGGATGTAAGGGAGAAGTTCTTTACTGTAAGGGTGGAGAGGCACTGGAATGGGTTGTCCAGGTAAGTTGTGAATGCTCCATCCCTGGCAGTGTTCAAGGCCAGGTTGGACAGAGCCTTGGGCAACATATTTGGAACTACATGATCTTTGGTCCTTTCCAACTCAAACCATTCTATGATTCTAAGTCAAATATGTATAAAAACAACTGATTCTTAGCAGCCTTGCAGTCTGATGTTATTTTCTTTCCTGGGATTTTCTCTTCTGAAAAAAAACCCCTCCAAAACTCTGAAGAAATAGTAAGATGCAGTAGCAGCAGCCAACAAGGTCACCAGTGAGAATCTTCCCTTCACTCTCAGTTTGATATTATAAAAATTATTCTTCATATATGATTACAATTTTCGCCTTCTCTTGTTTGCAGTCATTTATTATTCCTCATAATAGAGGCAGACAGGCCACTGATGTTTCTGCCTTTGGTATTGACCCATTGCGGACGTTTATCTCAACATTTTTGAATATTTATGTGCCTTTTTTTAATAAGAGCAATTTCAAATGCTGAATATTTATATCTAGCTTGTGTGGAGGATGTTTAGGCTGCTCCCTCTGTAGGTTAGACTCTAACTGGAATTTTGCCAAATGGATTTGTATCCATTTGGCAAAACGGTAAAAAAATGGCCATTGTAGGTCCTGGTTGCATGGAAGTGTCAAATACTTTTCCTAATTTTTATTCATAAGTTTCTAGAAAAGCAATATGAAAAATGTACAGATTTCCAGAAAGAGCTTGACCTCTTTCCCTCAGCCCAAAACATCTGCTGGCAGTGGACTAAAGAAACAGGTACCAGAATGTTCATCCAAGAGTCTGCGCACATGACAGGGGAATTGGAGTGCTTATGAGACAATGATAATGATAACATTTGTTATTTGTAAAAATTATTAGAATTACATTCTGAGAAAGAGACATCAGAAAGAGAACATCCACTTTTTTAAAGCGTATAAATTGGAATGGCTATTTGGAAAAACCAGCCAACTTTAGCAAAGACTTACATGTCCAAGGAAAACGCTGACTCTGACAGCATCCAGAAGATAGGGCATATATTCCCAGCTAAAGCCTCTTTCAAAAAGAGACCAGAATTATTGATTGAAGCAAATTATTATGAAGGTCCAAGAATGGCTTTGAGAGCTAAGCTGTAGCCAGAAGAGACTCAGTATGTGCACTATTAAAGGCATTTCAACAAAGGGCAACCGTATAAACTAAGAAGTCTGTTGTTCTAAACAAGTTGGTGCAGGACTAGGTGGTCTAATAGCATAACAGATGTTGAGATGTCATACTTGTTTGCAGAGAAAATGGGATTTTTCAATAAACAGTCCAAATTTAGATTGGGCAGTTAAATTTGTTTAGCAAAGAATAAAATGTGTCACCCAAAAGACTTAGAAGCTGCTTTCAAAAAAGCTTGATTTTGTCAGGAGCTGTATCATCTAGGTCCTCTGAAACTAAATCTCTGGCTTATCCATTTAAAGTGATAATATCCAATTCTCACTCTTTTGAGATATAGCACATTCAGAAAGCAAAATCTCTGTTAAAAAGAACTCCTCTGTGATAGAATTTAGATCACAGCTAAAGTGAATTTGATGTACTCATGAAGACAATGAAGGAGGAATCAAGAGGAAATCTTGATACACCTTGCTGTTGATAGTCTATCTGAATCTTTAGAGTTAATTTAAAAAAAGGGTAGCTGATTGCATTCTAGATATATTGAAGCATAATCTTTAGTAGTAAAAACATCAAACCTTTGTGGTTACTACCAACAAAACTTACAGTGCTTGTCTAGCTGGTACAGTTAAAATCCTGAGAAATGAAGGTATTTCTAAGTTGTCTTCCATGTTAATATGAATAAAAATGAACATACTTATCATAAATATTTCTTGCTGCGATATGTAGGAAAAAAATGAATAGGTAAACTGTGGTTAGTGTTGTCTACTTTGACCTGTTATTTATAACAAATACTTTTTTATCTTATCTGTCTCTGTTCAGGAAACATTTCTTAAAAAAAACCTGCTTGATTACTTCTTATTTCTAAAGTTTAAAGAAAATGAACAAACAACAGTCTTGCTTCTGGCTTTAATTAACAGTTGAGCATACAAGAAATATAACCCTAGCTGACAGAATGCATTTAGGTATTCCAGAAACACATGTATAGTCTAGTCTCAGTCACTTGAAATAATATGTGAAAAGTCATGTGAATAAACACAGACTGTATTTAAACTGAGATATTATCGTGGTTTAAGTGCAGACAGACACACAGTCTCGCTTGCTCACTCCCTCCACTTTCTCCCCACCCCACTCCCAAAGGGATGGGGAGGAGAATCGAAAGAATGTAACTCCCACAGATTGAGATAAGACCAGTCCAGTAACTAAGGTATAACACAAATCACTGCTGCTACCACCAATAGTAATAATGATAAAGGAAACGACAAGGGAATACAACCACTCACCACCCACAGACTGATACCCAGCCCTACCCTCGCAGTGATCTAGCCCTTCCAGGTAACCGCCCCTAGTTCCACATCCTGGGCATGACATGCTGTGTTATGGCATACCTCTTTGGCTAGTTTGGGTCAGGTGTCCTGTCTCTGCTTCTTCCCGGCTTCCCCTCCACTCTGGCAGAGCATGAGACTCAGAAAGTCCTTGGTCAGAGGAAACATGACTTAGCAACAACTAAAACCATCAGTGTTATCAGCACTGTTCCCAGGCCAAAAGTCAAAACCAAACACTGCACCAGCTACTAAGGAGGAAAATGACTGCTACTGCTGAACCCAGGACAGTATCCACCCCTTATTTCATACCATTTATGTCATGTTCAGATACCACATTTTCAATATACCATCACTCTTATATATATACATATGTATATACATCCACAGAGAGAGAGAACGAGAGAGAGAGAGATATCATTCCTTAGTGCATGGACCAATCCCCATAAAGCTGCTGAGTTCGTTTGGTCCATGATGTCAGGCTCCATCTCTTGTACCAGTCTTTCAGTGCAGGAGAGAGAGTGTGATGTAGTCAATCTGCCAGGCCTCCCTATATTTGTGCTTCAGCCGTCGTCCTCCATACCAGAGAGGCTTTACCTGCTTGGCTTGTTTAACTGCAGCACATTTCACGCTCGTGAATTATCTGGGCAATAGTGATCATTGCTAAGTCTCGAGTGCCATTGAATGGAAAATGTGAATTGTTTGGCTTCAGTTATACACATCCAAAGGACACTTTGTTTCTTCTCCCCTGTGAGAATGGGCAAAGAAGTTAAATTGGTAGGTGGAACACATTATAGTTGACCTGGAAAGGCATGAAATGCAAGCTGCTACAGGGCTTCTGCAGAATAAGTGCAAAGCTGTGAATTTTACTATGAATTTGTGAATCAAAATATGTATTTCTTTGCCCATTATTTTACTGAACTTGTAAAATCACATGCTTCCCCTTTCTAGGTCTATATGCAAAATAAAGCTGATTCAAGATTAAGGTTGCAATTTCTTTTGCAAACAAATACAGCTGGAAATTAAGCAAATTTCCTGGGTGCTCCTGACAGGTAGAAATTAATGTTTTTAGTGGCAGCTTGAGATGTTTTAGGGAGCACAGAGGGCTCCCAAACCAGGTGTCCATTTGTATGTACGTATTGGTGTTTGTGTAACCAAAAGCCTAATTATGCTGCTAGCAATTAATTTGCTGACACACAGAATAAATAGTTGCACTTATATTGGACATGCCTACTTCTGAAAATCAAGTCTTCTGTTATTGCAAAACTGCAAAAGTTTGTAAGTCTTGGACTAGTTTCAGAAAAATTGCCCTGAAATGCAGTTCTCCATCCCTCATTTTCTAAATTATGTCTTCTTACATTCATAATCTGATGCCATTTAAGGCTGAAATCCCATAAGGGAATTCTACCTCTGCTAAGTCAAAATTTATGCAATTGTCTCAATTTCTGTCTGAAGTGATTGCCTCCATGCTTACCATCTCCTGTATATACCAGGTAACAAAATCAGAAAGATTACTACAGTACGATGTTTCCATATTTTTTTATAAATCTGTATACTACATCACTCTAATTTTTGTCATTCAGGAAAGCGTCCTTGGTATTCCATCACACTTAACTGGAGAATGTAAAACCCTAACCACTTTCTCACAATCAAGAATTCAATACAGTAAAAAACAGGTAGGATTTAAATTGCACCATGGAGTTAAGAGAGGCATTTAAAATTTAGTATACAGCATCAACTTTTAAGACTTGGGTAATCTTCCATTATCATTTATTTATGTGACAGTTCTTAACTTTTACTTCTCTCATTGGCTCTGAAAATGGAAAGCCAGTGCTAACACACCATTAAGATACTGTGACAGAGATACTGGAAACTTAATCTCAAATGATGCATAACAACAGGGAATTAAAATATATTTTTCATGATTTACATTGGTCCCAACTCTTAAAATACAATATACAAATAGTTGACAGTGCCCCAAAACTACCTTAGTTAGAAGAACACTACTCTTAGGATAGGGTGAAATACAGTTATATTTTTGGCTTCAGAAACTTGGACTGCTTTCTTAGTAACCTGTCTGCTGCTGTGCCACTGCAGCATGTAATAAAAAAGAAAGATAGCTTCATATAGCATAGCTCTTGCTCATCTTCTGAGACAATAAATAGGAGGTCGTAGGTGATTGTTCTGTTAATGTTTCCTTGTTTAGGTCACAAATCTATTTTTTCTATTGATTTAATGTAAAACCACCAGTTAAAAACATCAAACCCAAATGATTTAGCTTACATTGAAGTGATTGTAATAAAACCCACAGTCTTCTGCTTTCTCTAGGATTTGCCAGCTCTAACCTGAACTGAGCAAAACATTTAAATACCTGCTTCTTGTAAGTTCTATATATTGTAGAGAAACTTTAAAGTATCCGTTTGCTCAGGGCCTTTGTTCTTCATTGCACAGAAGGAAGTAAACTTGGGTATGTATGAAGGTGTATGGGCAAGCTGTTCTGCTGGAGCAGGTTTTGAGTGCCTTTGAGAAGCCTTTGTGGAGGCAAACAGCTGTAGCAGCTGTCATAGCACTCTAACTGTAGTAAAATTTACCAGTCTTTATTTTACTTCATCAGGTAACCGAGAAAACAAACTGAATTCTAAAGCAATGAGATCTTACTTTTTTGGAGTAAGGGGACAATGTGGATATGTATGAGATGGTTTAACACTTCAGTAGTACAAGTGCCTTCTTTGTGGTGGAAGTTTTATCACTCAGATCTAGAAAATTAAATACAGTGGAGAGTAACAAACCAATTTATTTGTGAATTTTACTTAGGAAATTGCTCTTTTTTTCTTAATAAAAATTTATACCTGCCTGTAATGTAGTTTGCATATAAATACAAATTTTGTAAACTATAGTAAGAGATTTGATGAGAATCATGGTTAGATGAAGGCAGCTCTCCAATATAATTTTATATCCTGCATAACCAGGACAAGCCAGATATTCTCAAACAATACCTGGATGACTGCCAGATCTGGAGGAGATACACTGTTATCTGTGATCCTGAGACATCATCCCATGAGTTATTGCTTATGTTATCTGAACTTCTTCTTTCATCCTCTGATAAAACATAAATAAAAACTTTAATAAGGCCATCTGAACAGTCAGAAGCTGCTTTTGGAGTATTCTCTTTTGCAACATTTACATGACCTCTTTCCTCACTATGCTCTCCTGGTTCAACAGTAACCCTCACACTGAGATGAAGTGCCACACTCAGCTCCTGGACAGCAAGGACAACCGTTTTTTTTCCTGTCAGCCAAGTAAAAATACTGAGTGACACAGAAGAAAGTTTATTTTTTTTTAAAGAGACACAGTTTACATTAGATGCCTGCTCTGCTCTTTTAAGTATCATGTACATTCCCCCTTATTCCTCCCCCTCGCTAAAAAAACCCAACAAAAACCAACTAAAGAACAACCTTATAAATCAGCGGCAATGGAGAAGAAAACCATTGCTTAGCCTAAACTGCTAACAATGGAGTTCTCTCAAATTTTCACTGTGGAGTGCTGAGACTTCTCTAACATGATAGAAAATGCTGCATCAGATCACAATTGTGGCATGACAGGAATTAAATAGAGAGGCTATGGGGAAACTTAGTCAATGAGAAAATGAACATGAGCCGGCAGTGTGCACTCACAGCCCAGAAAGCCAACCGTATCCTGGGCTGCATCAAAAGGAGTGTGACCAGCAGGTCGAAGGAGGTGATCCTGCCCCTCTACTCTGCTCTCGTGAGACCTCACTTGGAGTATTGTGTGCAGTTCTGGTGTCCTCAACATAAAAAGGACATGGTACTGTTAGAACAAGTTCAGAGGAGGGCCACGAGGATGATCAGGGGGCTGGAGCACCTCCCATATGAAGATAGGCTGAGAAAGTTGGGGCTGTTCAGCCTGGAGAAGAGAAGGCTGCATGGAGACCTCATAGCAGCCTTCCAGTATCTGAAGGGGGCCTACAGGGATGCTGGGGAGGGACTATTCATTAGGGACTGTAGTGATAGGACAAGGGGTAATGGGTTGAAACTTAAACAGCAGAGATTTAGACTGGATATAAGGAAGAAATTCTTTCCTGTTAGGGTGGTGAGGTACTGGAATGGGTTGCCCAGGGAGGTTGTGAATGCTCCACCCCTGGCAGTGTTGAAGACCAGGTTGGATGAAGCCTTGGGCGATAGGGTTTAGTGTGAGGTGTCCCTGCCCATGGCAGGGGGGTTGGAACTAGATGATCTTGAGGTCCTTTCCAATCCTAACTATTCTATGATTCTATGAACTTGTCACCTCAGAACAGACCTGCTGTAGAGTACTTCTCACCACAGTGCAGTACAGCTCACCACTGGTTGCATTCTTGCTTCTTGAGCCTTTCTCATCTTGCTTCCTGAGCCGTTTTTCAATTCAGTATGTGGTTACATCCTTGTATGATCCTCAGTGAGAGCTTCAATTCAAATTTCATATCAAGCAGTATTATTAAATCTGGAAAGTGTCTCCAAAGCAGAATAGGTATCAGCTTTTCCTTGACTCACAGGTGGCTGTTTGACCCCCTTCATTCCAGTTTTACCTTTTTCTGAAAATTTTGGTGAATCTTTGATTCCTCCTGCAGTAGAGATAAATTCTCCTTCTCTCAAATATTAGTCCCAAAGCTTTTGTTGCAGATTAGTTTGCTAGTTCACAGCAAAATTTCATTTGACTCAAACAGGAAGCTTGATACAAATAAATATGAAACAAAACTAAATTTCAGTGCTTTCCTAAAGCAAAAAGTATAGTTCATATCACTATTTTCACATCCCAATGTCACTTTGTTTAAAAATGAATGATATGTTTGTTTCTGCAGTGTATCAATAAGCTAAGATTGGATTCCTCCTTTTAATGAGTGAAACAATTTATTTTATTTTGTTTTCAGGGCTGTATTTTTTAGGTTATGCTTTTTATACCAGTTAATGAAATAGGCATCTTTTAACCTGTTAATTTCTCTCCACTCTAATCAGCTATATATTTCCATTGCTTGAGAAAATAGTCCTGATATCCAACTATCTACTCCACCTGTCGGTCCTTGCAGAGAGATTATTCTGTTGACTGCAGTAAAGGGCAAACATGCAGTACTCACTGGGCTGTTCTTAGAAAACTGCAGTGCCTGAAGAGGTTGCCATAGTTATTTCTGCCATGTCTTCATGTTAATGTAGGAACTTATTAAAAACAGCAAAAAAATGGAGAAGTCTGCTCCTCTTTTTCCTTGGAGCTTACTACAGTTTAACATCATTTGTATGGTTATTTCTTGAACTCCTTCTTGGTGCCTAAGGACACCTCAGCCATGAACGAGAAGACACTATCAAATCACTAACACAGCAGAGGCAACAGGCTAATCATTTTCTGTTTTCCTATGAAATGTGACTTCCAGCTTTGGGCCAAAAGAGGAAGAAGTCAGAAAAATCACCTCAGGAAACACTCTGAATTATAATGATGCTGGTTTGGCTTAAAATGCCAGAAGAGAAAGTAGAAATCATGGGTCCAAGGGCTTGTGGCCAAACATTCATTTAGTCTAAAGGAAATGAACAGTGAAAATCAGTTTATGCATCTTTTAAAACTGTGAGTGCTAACACAATGGAAACTATCACCTCCGCCTCCTCTGCTGCAGGTAACTAGAGCTGCTATATGGCTGTTATCTTCTCATTACACTGAAGTCGAATGCAGGAGCTGGAAAAGCAGAAAAGGATTTTCCCAAATGCTTTTCAGGTTAGGCTATATCCTATATTGGTGTACTGGAATATGGAAGGGAATTTCCAAGCTGGGAGAAGTGAAAAGCACCTAAGCCCTATGGATCCCATACAGGCCTTATTTGCCCCCTTCCTGTTTTTAACAGAGTGCTGCCAGGTTTTTGGTAGCTATTCTACCCAGTAACAGTACCAAACCCCCCCCCAAAAAAAGCCCAACGTAAACTACAGTCTCCTGTATAAGGACAAAGTCACCTTATGTAGTACTAGTTGCTGACAGAGATCCAGGGACTAGATTTTTTTTTCATTTGATTTGAAAAAGCTGTAAACCAGACATAAAGTATAATGTATTACAATCATTTATACGTTGTAAGTGCCCTTCACTCATGGTATCTCAAATGCTTTAGAGAAGGAGATTTAGATGTAAACTAAGGAAAAAAATAATCTTAAAGTCAAATTTGAAAAGATAAATAGTTAATTGTCTTCCAGAAGAGAGTTCTGAAGAGCTAGATTTCCCCTGTAAAACAGTGATCCTGATAGTGATACTAATTCTTCAGTTGCTCAACTGCCTTCATTAAATAGAGATGAATCCTCCCTTGCAGCACTCAGAACAGCAATGGGCTATCCAATGAGCTGGCCACTGCTGAAGTTTCCAGTTTCTGGAAACTTTGCAATAATTTCAAGTTTCTGGAAACCTAAGCAATACCGGCATTTTCATGGTAGGGAAGGTCTACAGGAGGTAGGTATGAGCATATCCTTACAAACTCTGTGCTTTTGGCAAGCATTCTTGCTACTGCACAAATCAAGTTGATGCAGTTAGATGTAAGGTCTAGTTTGGTGCTGTTTTGTGAAGAGCTTTGCTTTTGTATGGTTCATTCTACATCTGTTTTCCTGATAAGTATAATATATCTTTCCGTTCCACTTTGAACTGCAAACCAAAGTCCATTTGCTGTGTTTCCATTGCATTTCATTTGCATTTTCTGATGAAATTCTGTGAGACCCTGGCCTATGAAAATCAGCACCTGAGTCACTGAGTCCTAACACTGAAGTTTCAACAACTGTGGCAAAGAGAGCTTTCAAAACATCTTTATGACCCCTTCTCACACCTACTGTTCCTCAAACATTAGAAGGTAACCCCAAGAAACAGCTTCAAAAAAAGACACAAATTAAAAAGGGGGACTGAGTTTCATGTGCAAAGTATCTGGGTTTTATTTGTTGTATCAAACAAAAGAATGTGAAGGGGCTTCAAAATAGGTGTAAAAGTAATTCAGTTCTACTTAAAGCCCCTATATATTGCTGGAACAGAGTAAAAAGTTCCCTTGTAAACAAGAATGAGATGTACCAGATCAGTCTATAGTCCTCTATTACAGGAAGGCATACGTCTTTTGAAGTCACTGATGTATAAACTTGCATTGTGACTATACTTGCAGAAATTCACTTTTACAGCTGAATCAAATGTTTCGTAAATGTGTTCAAACAGTAAACATATTGTGTTGACAAAGATAACATAAATTTGCATCAAAGCAGCTCAGTCATGAGCTGTGTGTAAAGCCAGATAGTCTAAACCCAACCCTTTTCCAGTTTTCTGGACAATGTTGTTTACAACTTCTAACTGCTGCTATTTGTGGGTTTTTAATTCTGAAGTTTATCATGTTATGCTGTAAATCACCATAATCACATTTTTCTTACAGTTTTCTCATGGGTCACTTTCAGCATCTCATATAAATGGACAATGTTTTTCAAGTCTTCTTCCTCTGAACAAGCCTATTTAATACATGTGTTTATTGAAGCATTTCTGGTTTTTGGAAGAGAAATGGGTTATAACAATTGCTCACCATCTGGGAATTGTACAGCCTGGGTAAACTGGAAACAGGTTTCTTTTGCTCACAGCTGCATAACCTAGTCAAATTTGGTCTCCCTCCTTGCACCCCCACTTGTGCCAGCGTTTGCCTGAGACTGGACATCCTTGGAATTGTCTAAAGACAGGAAATGGAAGGCAGCCTGCCTGCAGAGACGTGGACATCTCTGACAACTGTTTTCAGAAAGCCTTCAGAGCGCCTGTGTGGTCTCTCTGTGTGTGAAAATTCAGAAATGGGGCAACAGCCTGGTAAAATGCGTATGTCCCAAATACTTCTCATAGCAGATAACATCTGGACCTCCAAAGATTTATAAATATGCATCAGGCCCTTGAACACAGATTCATAAAAAAGCAAAATACAACAGCTTCTTTTTAAGGCAGCTCTGAAGCAGAAGGTCATAGTCAGGGGATGTGAACACTAGGAGAAACAGCTTAAGGTCTAAGTTATCATTTGTATGGGACCTCAGAGAAGTGCAGAGATTGGGAAGAAGCAGGGATCATAGGCTGCCCCACAAAGCCTGTCCAGAGGGCACTATGCTTTGATCTTGCCTGTTACTCTTTTTCTCAATGCACAATTCAGTCTGAACCTCAGCTGTGTCACCACCAAATTAATCTCTGCTGTATATTAAAAAGCCTGTCTATTGACATGGATCTGTGTTATGTGGGGCTCAGTGAAGCAATAAATACGCCCAGGGGAGACTTGCCTCTGGAGACTGGTATCACAGTACGGACTAGAAAGACAAGTACTATCTTCAGAAGTTCCACAGGTTGACAAAGATGTGTTTTCATCACACAGTAAACAGGCAGTACTTTATTTCTCTGGTGAAATATTCCCAAACAAATTAGCATGCCTGTTGCTCCCTTTTTGACCTGAAGGTCTTCTAACTATACCTGACTTCTGGAAGTCAGAAAAGAAGTAAAAGATTGTAATATCTGTGTTGACAAAGTCTTGAGGGACAAAATAGCCTGTCTGCATTGTCTGCATACAAATTGCTGAACAAACAGGATGGTGTTGTAAGTAGCAAAACCTCATCTCCAGTAATGTGGATACATGGTTAAGAAAAAAGACAATTCTTGCATCATCAGCTATCCCATCTGCCCAGGAAAAAGGCTGTGGTGCCTTGCACTTCCTAAAAAACTGTGTGACATCATGTCGTGGTTTAAACCAAGTCCCCCAACTCCCGGAGAGTTAGGAAGGAAAATCCAAAGAATGTAGCCCCCACGGATTGAGATAAGAACGGTTTAATAGCTAAGGCATAACATAAATCACCACTGCCATTACTACTACAAATAATAATGATACAGCAAACAACAAGTGAAGAGAATACAACACCCCACCAGCCACCGACCCATAACTCACTCCACCCTGCCTGGCGGAGCACCGTGTGCTCCTTCCTCCATTTTTCTCCAGAGCTCCACCCCTCCAGCTCTCTCTCTCCCAGTATGCATCCTGGGCATCACATGCTATGGTATGGAATACCTCATTGGCTAGCCTGGGTCAGGTGTCCTGTCTTTCCTTCCTTCCGGCCTCCCCTCGTCCACCTGGCTGGAGCACGTGCTCAGAAAAAAAGCCCTAAACATAAACACCCCCAAAACATGCCTGCCACCAAGTAACCGCCCCCAGCCCAGAAGTCAAAACACAGCACTGCACCAGGTACAAGAAGGAGAAAAAAATGACTGCTACTGCTCAACCCATGACACATCAGTTTCCAGTTTACATCTGTAAAGGCAGAGTTTGTGAACAACCTTGCAATATATCTTGGGGACAGGTCCCAATTGGTCCTGGTCCCAGGTCCTGGACAACATCTTTGGGTTAAGGGTGTTGTTGTAAGAGGCATAACTGTAGACTGTGAGCCTTGATCTTCATCTGCAGGTGTTAAGGACTACAGTCACGGACCTATATTTTATGAGGCTGCAGAGACTCCATATAGCACTAACAAAACTCCAAGGAGTTGAGAAAAACAGAAATAAGATTTAATCAATGAACTCAGCTGTTTGCCCATTGTGTGGTCTGGGAGGAGGTGGAAAGTGCCTGTTCTGACTGTGCGGCTGCTTCAAGAAGTACCCACAGAACTTGTTACTCAGAAATGCTGATCCCATACATTTACCTTGTTCTGACTCTTCTAAAGAGCTGTTAAATTCTGAAATAAAGTAGTTAAACCGTTGAAACAATGACATTCCACAGTAATGTTTCATGTGCTGCAACTCATATTGAGTAGGGTGTTGCTTCTGTTCAGCTGGGAAAGGCTGGACTTCATTCAGTGAACTCAGCCTGTAACCTTGCTGGTTTTGTGTCTGGCTCTTTGCAAGAACAGCCTGCCTGTCAGTGATGTGCCACTGAGCCTTTCACAGTACTGCAAATAGCACACTTGTCACTGATCAGCTGAGAAGTTTACGCAGCTCTATGGGGTTAGAGAAATTTTGTAAGGCTGCTCCTGATGTTCTTGGTTTTTCCCTTTTTCACTCTGTACATAAATGCCTCTCCCCACCAGTCTGGTCTGAGGACTTGCCTGTGGTGATGTCACTTGGCTCCACTGTGGGGACTGCACTGTGCAGTACTTCAGCTGTGCACTGACAGCACATGGCCAGGCAATTCTACACCATTTTCTCTTTTGCATGTGAAGAGCCTTGCTTACCCCATATTTTGAGCAGCTATGCCCTACTCCAGCACTTGGAAGAGAAGAGCAAGCAGAAGTACCACTGGTTGCAGAATAGAGGAAAGGTCATATGGCCCACCTCCAGGCTTTCCAGGTCCTCACTTCTGGGTCTAGGCCAAGAGCGAAAGCTATGAGATCAC
The DNA here is from genome assembly GCF_012275295.1 of Melopsittacus undulatus. Lineage (NCBI taxonomy): Eukaryota > Metazoa > Chordata > Aves > Psittaciformes > Psittaculidae > Melopsittacus > Melopsittacus undulatus. The sequence continues at coordinate 30,262,318 of NC_047527.1, read as the reverse complement.
AGCTGATAATCTTGGTATCAGTGGGTGTTGGGGACACATTGGTAAACATACTGTTGATGCTGTTGTTACTAAGATACTATTGGAGTAGATATATGTCACCCATCACTACTTAGTCTTGAGTGAGTGACTGATGCCAATAATGGAGGAAGGAATGTGGATATAGACAGTGCTGTTAAATCTCTGTCTGGACTGGGAACCAGTTTCCTTTAGTGAAATGCTGGACTAGCTAATATGCTTCGTGAAAGTGGCATGAGGAAAGAGCCTATATAGTGCAATTCACTTTGTTGTTTTTCATAAAGGCAGACAGTACATAATTTACTGAACTAGTTTTAAGCTCATCAGCGGTTCCCTAGAGCTCTCATCTCCTGGACATACTTTTCTCTAGAGGCAGTAGTTTCTACAGAAACAAAACAGTTATTTTGTTCTATTTGACAGTTTTACAGCCATCATAAATAACATGAAATGACCTTAATATGAACCATCCTGGCACCCTGCCCTCTCCTGCCTCAGGTCAGACTGAAGATGGCATGAAGTTCAGCACAGCTTAAGAAAACATTAATGTGAACATGCTCACAGCTTAAAAGCAGTCAAGATAAGGGGCTCTTTACTGAAGATCCTTCAAAAACATGTTTTCCAATACAAAAAAAAATAGATTCTTCATAAATGGCATCTATTTACACACTCGTGAAAAAAAACCAACAAAAAAAGGAAAATAAATGTGTTCTGAAATTGCCCTATATAGAGGTCTTTTAAAGAAGAAATTTACTTCTCTTGAATTACTTTTTCTTTGGAAATTTAACCTGGCTACGGTAAAACTACAGCAAGTGGCTAAAATCCCATCAGAACACAATGCTTTAATAGTGATTTTTTTTCTTTGATTTTGTTGATTTATGGAATATTTTTAAATTATCTTCACCTTGGTTGGCAGTAAGATGTTTTCCCAATACTTTGGTTGTTTTTTAGCCAGAGAACTGAAGCACAGAATCACAGCATAGCTGAACTTCGAAGGCACTTCTGGAGGTCCCTCCAGTCCAAACCCCCAGCAAAAAGCAGGGCAAATTCAAGCAGGTTGCTTAGAACTTTTTTCTTATCTATGGTAAATAGCTTTGCTTAGAACACCTCTTTTTTATATACAGAAAGGTAATTGGGGGAAAAAAAAATCAAGCCAGAATACATTATCATAACAGTGAAGTAGAAAGCAGCTTTCATACATGACTTCTCCTTCAAGCACAAAATTAAACAAAGCCTGGCATTTTGCCTCACAGAATGCTGTTGCAGTTGCAGAAAGACATCTTTTCTTTGTAGTGAAGACTTACATACCCAGTTATACCAGTGTTTACTGGTCAGCTCCCTGAGGACACATGGGCCACAATTTCAGTAGTTTTCTGTGCTGCTCGTGTTGTGTACAAAACTATACTAGACTGTGTATTGCATACACATGGCATGTTGAAGGGCTGACTACAATCAGAGATGTATGGAACCAGAGAGCAGATTTCCACAGTCTCTCTGGTTAATTCTGCAGCATTCTACCAACCAACTTAAACATGCAATCCCTGTGACCTGAGGCAACACAGATACAGCAGAACATGCTGAAAGGGGATAATATAAAGTCAGTGAAGTATAGTTTTGATTTTGCTCTAAGTTCTGTGGTGTAATCTAGAACCAGAAGTATCACAGTATCAAATTGCTGTATTTAAATAGATCTGCTGAAAGATGCTATGCTTACACTCCATTTCAATGTGTCCTGAAAACACTGGAATTCTGCAACCAACTTCACTAAGAACAGAAGCTGTCACCTTAGAGGCTATATTAGGGTCTCTTGATGACATCATGAATATTGGGAGGGGGGTCATTTCTATTAAATCTATTGAAAATTAGTAAAAGATAGTAAAGGCTAGTAAAAGATCCTCATACCAAAAGGTGATTGGGTCTGATGTTTGAGCAGGCACAAAATGTATAAAAGAAAAGGATGAAGGTGAGGTGACAGGTGAGGAAAACTTCGAGGTCCAGACCACTGATAAAAAGCCAAGAGGAACAAGCCATACATAGATTAAAAAAGGGAAAGAACACTGTACTTGTTAATGAGATCAGTGAACAAATTGCATACCATCTGCAATGCAGGAATACAAATAACCCACAGAAAATAGCCTAGTCTAAGGAAAACACTTCTGAACAGATTCTGGAAGTACAGTTTTATCAATTGCAAGCAGGATTTTGCAGGACTGAAACAGTGATCTTCCATTAAATACTAAGAGGAACAGTAACATTCAGGGAGAATGGCACTGCTGATCCTTTCTGTGGTCTGGCTGGCTGCAGAAACACCGTTGTGCAGTATTTAACAGCCACCCACATCTGTGCCCCTCATAAGGAGGAGAGCCACAGCTGAGTGGATCTTTCTAACATTCACTTAGAAGTTGCAATATTTAAAGCTTTAGGACAGATGCCTGAAATGTTATAAGGAAGCCACTATTTACTACAGTTCAGGATCAAATAAAAATATCACACTTGCAAGGGGAGAAAATGCTCTGTTGAAGCAAATGTTAAAACACAGAAATATAATTCACCTGGCAGCTTGTCGCATTTCACTGAAGTATCTGAGGGGGCAAGTGAGTTCATTCCACAAGCTGAAAGTGTGCTTGCTCTGATATCCAACTCTGGCAGCAGCAGAGGCTGCGTGGAGTTACAGATACTTGCAGAGAGACTGTGGGCACCCTGTTTTCTCACCTGTCATCCTAGAAACAAGAAAGGAGAATGATAAATCAAGCAGCTGCGTGAGGGATAAAAGAGATGTTAGATAAAGCCTGGAGGTACCAGATACACCTCTGAGCAAGAGCTGAACAGCTGCACACATGCTTTACACAGAGCCAAATCTAGAGTGAAGATGAAAACAAAGGGAAATAGCCCATATTTTTTAGTTGAAGTTTGTTGGACTGCAAGTAACATTTGAGGATAATGCATAACAGATGGTAACTTAATGGGAAGGGAAGCAGGAGGCAATTTAGAGCATATAAACTGTTCTATGAAATATCAGGGCAAAAGAAAGTGCTGAAGGCATTAGGTGTAGCTAGCAAATGGTACAGAACGTGGAGAAGCTGTGGCCTGCTTGAGGTAAATGAGGACTTGCATTAGATGGATATTTTCTGTGTAAGAGATAAGATATGCACTGACAATAATGTATACGAGAAAAGGGACATGTACAGAGGGACAGAGAACATAAGCACAGGTGCAAGGTCAATGCACAGACTACTAATAAAACCACAACAAAAGAAATGTCTGAATCCCAGCAAAAATAAGGTTAGAAATCAGAAGAACTACTATATGGGGATTCACCTATGAGTTAAAAAAAGGAACAAATCTTATTTCTATTACTTTCAAACAGCCAATGTAGAGGAGTAAATAAGAAAAGATAGCACTATATTCATTGGGAAAGTAAATATACAAAATCCGGGCAGCTACATGTTGCAGTTATATCCGTCTGAAACACCTCTAGTCAACTGCCCTGGGTTCAGCAGTAGCAGTCAATTTTTCTCCAACTTAGTAGCTGGTGCAGAGCTGTGTTTTTGACTTTCAGCCTGGGAACAGTGCTGATAACACTGATGTTTTTAGTTACTGCTCAAATGTTTAGTCTGACCAAGGACTTTCTGAGCCTCATGCTCTGCCAGGGAGGAGGGGAAGCCGAGAGAAAGCAGAGACAGGACACCTGACCCAAACTATCCAAAGAGGTATTACATACAACAGCATGTCATGCCCGGGAGGTAACTGGAAGTTACCCGGAAGGGCTAGTGCACTGAGGGGTTGAAGGAGGTAGTAGTCAGTGCTCAGTTGGCCAGGGTGGGGTGCGTTATTGGTCGGCAGGTGGTGAGGTGTTGTATTCTCTTCACTTGTTATTTCCCTTATCATTATTATTATTGGTAGTAGCAGTAGTGATTTATGTTATACCTTACTGAACTGTTCTTATCTCAACCCATGGGAGCTGCATTCTTTTGATTCTCCTCCAAAGCTCTCCGGGACCTGGGAGAGGAAGAGGGGGAGTCAGTGAATGAGCTGCATGGCTGGGTTTAAACCATGACATCAACCTTCATCTGCCCCTTGATACTAGGATTTTCAGGCTGTTGGGCTCATGCACAGCTGCATGAGGCCATGATATTATTGGGGTGCTTGGAGCATTAGACCACACTAGACTCTTGCTAGAATCATCACACCAGAACCTCCACTGATCTTACCTGTAGATGCAGTCTCCTGAGGGAAGTGGAAAAGGATCTTGACACAGTCTCTCATTTCCCAGCAAGGTGTTCCTTGCACATAGTGATAAAGTGTGCTTAGGCAGGAAATTTTGCTGTTAGGGCTTCTACATTTGTATGAATAGAATCATAGAATAGTTGGGGTTGGAAAGGACCTTAAGATCATCTAGTTCCAACCCCCCTGCCATGGGCAGGGACACCTCACACAAAACCCTATCACCCAAGGCTTCATCCAACCTTGTCTTGAACACTGCCAGGGATGGAGCATTCACAACCTCCCTGGGCAACCCATTCCAGCACCTCACCACCCTAATAGGAAAGAATTTCTTCCTTATATCCAGTCTAAACCTCTGCTGTTTAAGTTTCAACCCGTTACCCCATGTCCTATCACTACAGTCCCTAATGAATAGTCCCTCCCCAGCATCCCTGTAGGCCCCCTTCAGATACTGGAAGGCTGCTATGAGGTCTCCATGCAGCCTTCTCTTCTCCAGGCTGAACAGCCCCAACTTTCTCAGCCTATCTTCATATGGGAGGTGCTCCAGTCCCCTGATCATCCTCGTGGCCCTCCTCTGGACTTATTCTAACAGTTTCATGTCCTTTTTATGTTGAGGACACCAGAACTGCACACAATACTCCAAGTGAGGTCTCACAAGAGCAGAGTTTAGAGGGGCAGGATCACCTCCTTTGACCTGCTGGTCACGGTCCTTTTGATGCAGCCCAGGATACGGTTGGCTTTCTGGGCTGTAAGCGCACACTGCCGGCTCATGTTCATTTTCTCATTGACCAACACCACCAAGTCCTTATCCAAAGGGCTGCACTGAATTTCCTTTTTGCCCAACCTGTAGCTGTACCTGGGATTGCTCCGACCCAGGTGTAGGACCTTACACTTGGCATGGGGAATCCATATTTACTGGTCCAAGGAGGGCAACTCTAACCCATTTTTTGAGGCACTAAATTAGGAATAAACATCTGAATATTAGACAAACTCAGAAATCCTCCTTGGGATAGCCTAACTCAAGGATTAAACACTAATAAGAGAAAGCGTACGTAGAAATTTTGAGGTGAAGTGAGCACCACTGTAACACACCTAATGCCTGAAGGCTGTAAATGAAACCTAAGTAGCACTAGAGTGACAGTGTCCTAACATGAGCACCTCTCTCCCCAAAATGCAGAACTGAGCAGCACCTATGCTCTCTATGTCATACATGAGGAGAATTATGTAGCATCCACATAAACCAGCCTACAGAGCCAATAGACAATGCAGCTGACAAAATATACCAAGTACAGTTCTGTAGATATTGCACCTCAGTGTGTATCTTGCCCAGGCTGAAGCAACAGCAAGTCCAGAAGTCACAGCTCTGATTCTTTCCCTGAAGTCCTATTGCCTATTGCCAGGCCTCAGATGAAGGAACTCACTTTTTAATTCAGAGTCCAGGGATTAAGGTAGTTAATTAACATGTGATAACCTGCCTCACCTTGCTTTCTGCAAGATAATGCTTCAACGGTACGGAGAAGAATAGATACTATGAAAAAAGAAATGGATAAAACAGAATTCTCGTGAAAAAGAGGCCAGTTTTAACTGTCAAAAATGGAAATAAATATCTGGGCAACTGTTTATTGGCAAAGTAAAACATTATGAAATTAATTAGGATGAATTTAAAAGCAGCAAGAATCATCAAGCTGGAGTCAAGCTGAAAGCACAAAAATGAAAAAAAAGCATTTCATAAAATGAATTCCTTATGTCTACAGCTAAGAATATATTCCTGCATCTGTTGTATTCTTTTCAGCAGTTATTTAGCTGAATGTAGACTCTAGTAAGCTCCAGTGTGTGTTAATATGTAACTCATACATTTTAATGAGTCTGTATACGCTTCATTGCCTCTACAAAACTTCTGCTAATAGCAAGTAACATTGCACTAATGGGGGTAGTACAAACACATTAAAAGCCATATAGACCTCCAAGCAAGGAAGCCTTGAGAATGGTGCAATTGAGATTAATGGTCTTAGAATTGTTCTATAGATTCTCCTAAAATCTAGAAGTAACAGGTCCTTATTAAAATACCAAACACAATAACTAAAACAGTTTGAGTTACAGTGGTGGTCTGCAAATAACCAAAAAGTGGTCTTTATTAACAAATCTACTTCACAGTACTGATTTGCAACTATTCACATGGTAACTGAAAAATTTTCACTGAGATTTTTTTTTTCTCCTTTGGCTCTGCGATTCCTTAGCAGCCAGGCAGATTAGGTGGATCCCACTTTGTCATGACCATCTTCAGAATTGTGAGCAGTTGCCACTAATGAATGAATGCAAAGTTGCCACTACAGCCCTAATCTAGTTTGCTAAAATGTTGTAAGTGCTGGAGCTGAGCTGGAACAATGTATGAAAGTGAAGTAAACTGAGTATGACTACAAATAGCTAAAAAAAAAAAAGACTTTAATCAGCTTGTTTCTATATGTCAATGGTAAAACTAGCTGAACTGTTAGATTGCTTCTGTAGAAAGGTTAGACTTTCTGGTGAGAAATGCATTTCAATTCACTAGTGAAAATCAAGACTTGTTGTTAAATGTCATATACAGTTATATATACATATCATATATGATATATACATATCATATACATGGTCACATTTGTTAAACTGAAGTGGTCCTCTCACAGTGTAGCATGGCAATTTAGCTAGAGGGTGATTGTGGATGCATTGTGCAGGTCTTGTGGCATTCCAGAAAGAATAGGAAATAAGTTGTTATCAAGTTATGATTAAAGTGTATAGAGTGTCAAAGATATATTATTAGACAATTTATACAACAAAACTGGAACTTTCCCAAAATGGATAAAGGTTAAGCAAGACAATGGTTTACAGAATGTTTTATATCTGGTAGTTTTTAAAGTTAATGACTCAATAAAAACAAAACCTTATGCCCTATTTGCAAATGGGCTTACTATCTCCGAACAGGATTGTAAGGGAAGTGCTGACAAGGACTGCATTTATCAAGGGGCAGCTGAAGGCTACCCGGCCTGGCATAACCCAGCTGAGGACAGGCCACTTCTACTGGAGTGGAGCCTTCACTTGCATTTGCTCATTGTACCTTGCAACCCTGATGGCCCAGGGACTGATGTCTACCCCCTTCATGTGTTTCTTTTATAAGTATTTTTTCCTGTTTTTTCATCAATCACTGTGTTATGTTTTGATGTGTTTTGTTGTATTTTGTTTACTCAATGCCAGATAATTGCTTTAGGTTTCTGTATCTAAAACTACTTGCATAGGAAGAATAGATTATGTTTGCCTGTTATGGCCTTCTCAGATGAGTAAATAGTTGGACTATCTTAACTCTCAGAATAGTACAGTACTTGATATGAAAATTACTCTGACACAAATATTAAATAATGAAGTTTTCATATCAATCTTATGTATTTTGCAGAGGCAAATAAATCAAGATCCTATAGTTCAGCATAACAATCAGCAAATAAAGTAGTGAATGCAGCAAGACTTACTTCCATTCATGCCAAAAGTGGTTTATGGTAGTAATATATTATTGATGCTCTGTCTACCTGCAAGATTCAGATACTCTCAAAAATGAGTGGGCCCATATGTCCCATAAGTAATTTTCCTACTGTATGTAATATAACACAGTGTTCTCATAAAGCTTTCTGAAATACTGTCTGACCAACAAAATCGTAAATAAAAAACATCTGTAGAGTGGAAATCTGTTTAGTAACATTCCTCCCGAATCACATGGGAGAGTTAAAATTTTTAATTTCTTAGCAATGTCACTAAATCAGTCCTTTCCAATCAGTTTCTCCAGCCTGAATGTACCTTCTTCTGAATTGCTCCTATTGGTCTAGATAGCCCCATTGGCTGGTTTTGCTGCACAAATCCTTCAAATGTCTAGCATTCTCTCTGCTTTCCTTCCCTTCTGCTAGACACTATCATGGCCGGTTCTAGCTTGTTTGTTGCCTTGGGCTGCTAACAGTTGTAACCGAAACAATTATTTCCTGATGTCTATATCTAGATGCAGAGCAGATTTCTGAAGCATCACAGCTGAGGCTCAGTTTAGAGGATACCTGAGGACACAGGTACAAGTTATAGTGTTGGCCTGTCCTGTCCTTGCACTGAAAGACTTTCACCACAATCATATGTCACCAGCTCCCTTCCCTTCCCAGCTCTCCTGACTGTACTCGGCCAAAGCAGCTGCCAGACTAAATGGCCGATTCAGAAGCACTACCCTGCTCCATCACATCGAGTACAGATGCATTGGGGTCTGAAAAACTTTGCTTTTCTCTCATTCATTTTTAGTACCAATCAATTGCCGTAATATTAGTTATTATTTTAACTCTAATACTGTAGTTTCTTTAATTCACAGTGATAAGAATTCTCTGAAAAGACAGAGCTCTCATTCTTGTTTCAAGGTGAGATGTAGAAGAATGAATTGCAGTGACTTGCCTGTAACAAATAGCCCAGCAAGGATGTGATAAAGTTTTGTGAAGTCATGAGTATGTGGAAAGGGTGGACTATGCACCTCATGATTACTTACTGACTTCTATAATTCAGGAGCTAGAGGATGCCAAGTAAGAGAATCAGATGGCAAATTCAGAACCAGTGAGGTTTTTCATAGAGTTTCTAGGCAATCTCTGGGGCATTACAGCAGGGTACTTTGGTTGGTGTAGAACTTACCTAACCAAACAATGCACTAGAGAAAACTAGGGAAGAAAAAGTCCATCCCAGAAGATCCTGAGCTTAGATTGCTGGAGGCTATAAGAGAACATCACAGAATCATAGAGTGGATTGGGTTAGAAAGGACCTGAAAGATCATCTAGTTCCAACCCTCTGCCATGAGTAGGAACACCTTCACTAGACAAGGCTGCTCAAAGACCCAGCCCTCCTGGCCTTGAATACTGCCAGGGATGGGGTATCCACAGCTTCTCTAGGCAGCCTGTGCAAGTGTCTCACCGCCCTCAGAGTACAGAATTTCGTTCTAAATAGGAAGAAAATTAAAGTCTCATTTAAACTTAGACTTTAAATGTCTCACTTTAAAGCCATTGTCCATTCTTATGTCCTATTCTTACATGTCCTTGTAAAAAGTCCCTGTCCAGTTTTCTTGTAGGTCCCATCAGAAAAGTAACTAACCTTTATTTGTTCTCAGATATCTACTACTGATCAGACCCAGGATAAGATACTTATATACCCACATCAGATCTTTGCTCTGACACAGTACATATTCCATAATGTTACAATATATCCAGAATATCTGTGCTAAAGCTGTGGATAAAGCTTCCATCTATCCAGCCTTTAGTCCAGTTCTTGTACTGATGGTGATGAATCTTCCCAGTTCTGTGGGCTATCTCCATCTGTTTGGTTTATCTTCCTAATGTAAGGAATCTTATAAACTGAATAAATATTCCTGACCTAAATGACAGAAGGTAGAATAACAAAATAAAACTATATTCACCTTACATTTCCAGGGAGGTAGTGAATGCTCCATCTCTGGCAGTGTTCAAAACCAGGTTGGATGAAGCCTTGGGTGACATGGTTTAGTGTGAGGTGTTCCTGCTCATGGCAGGGGGGTTGGAACTAGATGATCTTAAGGTCCTTTCCAACACTAACTATTCTATGATTCTATTCTATGATTCTAAAAGAAAGCCAATAAGGCAAATAATGCTAAAATGGTGAAATGAATGAAGACTGGTCTGCAGTATTGCATGCACAGTTTGCTTCCTACTCTATTCAGGGTTCCTTGCACATCCTAGGAATATGGCTTTTCAGTTTTTGTGTTTCATTATGAACTGTGAAAGCCCATTTCCCTTGTCATAAAAGATAATGGCACAATACACATTTGAAAAGTAAGTCTTTCAGAGTTCTCAAGAAAGAAGAGAGGCCTTCAAACCCGAAGGACAAAGCTATTAAAATAAAGATATTCAAGTGAAATAAGTAAGTATGAATAAAAAAGAGAGGGGAACTGGGCCTCCAGAAGTGTTAGCTTTAATAAAAAATATTTTTTTTTTTAAAAAAAGACATTTCAGAAGCAGTCTCTGTCTAGCTATTATTTCTCTATGGCATATACCCGAGATTATTGTTGAAAAGTGTCTTTCACTCTTCCAGTACATTAAGATAAAGTACTATAGCTTACATTTCCTATTGGTATTTTTTCATTTTAAAAGCATCAGAGCACCAAGGAGGTATTTTAAAATGACATGCATTGACTTGTATATTGGTGCTAAGGTTTTTTCTATACTGCCTGCAAGCAAAAAATCACAGAACTATGGTGTTTCCATAGCAACTGCATTTTAATAAGGTGAAATTTCCAGTCTGATAGAACTGAACAACTAATAATGTCAGCTTCCAATGTTGCAAAAGCTCAGATGTCAGGAAGGGTCAGCATAAAACATGGGGCTAAAATTGATTCTTTGCAACATTCATCTTTATTGCTGGTATAATTTTGGGAAAAGCCAATAAAATATATGATTAAAACAGTAATCTTATTTCCACACATTTCTCATATCGTAAAGCATCAGCATTCAAAATATATCAATTTAAGCTTATTTGTACATCTCCGTAAAAACCATCCTCCTCTTACTGCAAGCTTGCTTTTCAGCTTTGAGCTTTTACTAAACAATACTTCATAGGAGAGTTCTGCCAACAGTTTTCAGGTCGTGGGTGTCAGTTGACACCCACTAACCCTCAGCGTATGCTGATAAAAACATGTTAGCAACTTCAGCTGAAAAATCACATTTCCCTTAAGGTCAAGAAATGAATTTAACTGAGATTTCTTTTTAGAACCCAGAAGAAATCACAAATTAGGATTTGACTTTTAAAGTCAATGGAAGATTCTACCCCCTCTATTCTGCCTTTCTGAGACCACACTTGGAGCATCCTGGAGCATACAGTTCTGGTGTCCCCAACATAAGAACACAGATCATTGCAGCAAGCCCAGAGGAGGCCACAAGGCTGGTAAGGGGGCTGGAGCACCACCCATATGAAGACAGGGTGAGAAAATTGGAGCTGTTCAACCTGGAGAAGAGAAGGCTGCATGGAGACCTCAAAGTTCTTTACTGTGAGTGTGGTGAGGCATTGGCACAGGCTACCCAAGGAGGTGGTAAATACTCCATCACTGGCAGTGTTTAAGGCCAGGTTGGACAGAGCCTTGAGCAACCTGGTGTAGTGTGAGGTGTCCCTGTCCATGGCAGAGGGGTTGGAAAAAGATGACCTTAAGGTCCTTTCTAACTGTAACAAACTCTGATTCTATGATTCTTTAAAAGGCTAGACAGGTCTTTGGTTTTTTTTTGCACTCCCTTTCTCTCTAGCTTTTCTTGGGGGGGGGGAAGGGAGGGAGGGGGTGCAGTGGCTTTAAGCTGGAGATACTTGGTAAAAAAATAATCTAAAGAATGAATTTATCTTTGTGACAGGAAACTTCTTTTTTGGGTTAACAGTGCAGTGGATGGCTGGCGTTAAGTGATCTTGTTAAGCTCCAGCATGGTACTGGTTTTCTCCAAAAAAGTGATGTTAGAATTAATTCAGGTCACATTTTTGTAGCTGCATTCTACAACTTCCCCTCCAATATAATAAAAATGAAGACAAAAATGAAAAGTGAAAATAAAAATAAAAAAGGAACTGTTGAGATGCTTTTCTAAAGGAAGGTAACTTTCATATCACTTATTTCCAGAAATTAAGTTTTTAAGTAAAATGCCAAACATCAAGCCCCTTTACAACAGAATCCAAGCTGACAGCATAGAAACTTGTTTTGAGATTTCTATTTAAGAGATTGTTTTTTCCATGTATTTTGTTATGAACAGTATGGCTCCATCTGTGTTAGTACGTAATCACGCCATTGAGTGACTTGGAGGCCAACTGTCAAGGTAAGAACTATGTGCAAATTGTAGAATTCTCTAAAATAGGGTGACCATAGCCAAATTCCCTATTGAGTGTGACTGGTTTTATTTCCTGAGCTGCCCTTGATACTGCTGAAAACCACTGGCTTGGGCCAAATGTTTGCCAGGGACCATCCTCATGCCTACACCAAGTTGACAGCAAACATCCTTTCCTGGAAATGTTCTTCAGAACTTTTTTGGTTCATACCTGTTTGTTTTATTGTATCAGTGAAAACAATGAGCAAACAGCGGCCAAACATTTTTATATATTGTCTTATTAGAAATGTGTGCTATAGGCTGAAGGTCATATAAATCTCCTTATAAAATGTGAAAGAACAAGCCATATCCTAGCAGAGCACAGTTAGGACTTACTGACTGCAATTGCTGTGTAGTACTGTTGTGAATTTAACTTCTTTTTTATTACAACCACCATTTGACTTGATCAGAGAGTTTTTGAAGATTTCATCATGTTAAAGTTGGTACAGTGCAAAATCTCTGTAAATTCATTTTTATCTATGTAGATGTCTTTTGATGACAGGTAATTTTAGTCCTCTGTATTAAAATCTTTGATTTGAAACAATAATGTAAATTAAGGAATGTTTATGTTTTATATAGATAATGTTATTGTGTGAAAATTCAGGCATCTCAAAATATTGTCCACATAACCCTACAGAGTCATTTCAGCTATTTTTAAGTTAGTTTCCTTCTCTTATTACACACAATTAATCAACAAATGTAATCTTAAACCATGAATATGAGAAATGTTGACAGTGCAAACTTATAAAACATGCGAACTGAAGTATTAACATAATAATAGCACACAATCTTGAATAATTAATTGTATTTCTTTAAAATTAGATTGTTTTGCATGCAGAGACTCAGATGCCATTAATTCAGCAGGACTATACACTGACAAATCTGGCCAGAGAGATTGTGTTTGCTATGAATTTCACATGAATGCTGATTTCAGAGCACTTATCCTTGTGGCATATCTGTCTGCTGTGGTGGGGTAATGGAGTAAGAGGTGATACTAGAGACCAGGCTGTGAGCTGGGATGGAACGTCCAACAGAAGCTAGGGATCATAGTTAACTAAGACATCTCAATATCAGCTTTAAAACAGCCTCATCCTGCAATCCTCTTTCAAGCTGAGCTCTTAGTAAAAGAGATGGTGAGCAGGACACTCATCTTCCCATGGTGGTGGTTATGGGAGGTACCAGAATGATGGAGCTGGAGATACTGATCTGGTGTCTGTGCAGAGGTGCTAGCGCAGCTGCGGATTGCACGGTGCCATCTAAGGAGTCACAAACAGGTATAAATGGACAGCTGGCCTTCTCAGACGGCTGAAAGCCCTTGGCTTCTTGTAATGTGCTGACAACCTCACAGCAGCTCCTGACAGCTGGGCCTGGGCTCTGCATCCCATCTGGGTACTGCCTGGGTATCACAACACATCCTCCCAACAGGAGCAATGAAATAGAACAGCCTGCCTTCACCTTTTACTGCCACCGGTGCTTATGCATGCTGTGGTTCCTTAACATCCCAGCCTCAACACTCAATCTGATTGCAAGACATGTGGGTTTTTTTTTTCCTTTCTTGCACACACAAATCATAAGAGGTTTTTGTATTTGAACAGAAAATTGTAACATTAGGAGTTAACAACCCTTTCCTTAACTGTGATTTAATCTAGATTACTATGCTCTGATTAATGGCATTACTTAACAAATATGGAAATTTATGGCATACAAATAGTTAGAAGCAACTTTTAAATAATGTTTAAGTGGCAAATGTGACATATAAATAAATAATACACCAAACTTCACCGGATTTAGAGAATGCAGAATGCAAGAGATGGTCCCTCCCCTATAAATCTAATAAACTAAGTACAAGAAGACAAAATGCCTGATGTGATGGACAGAAAAAAAGGGTAAAGGTGATGTGACTGTGAGCGGTAGCAGCAGTCTTGGTTCTGTAGCACATTGACCTTGCTAGAGAAAAGGTTGAAAAAGTAATGTTGAGGAGGAGTGTGGGAAATATATCTCCTAACTAGAGCCTTACCTGACATTTACAAGTGGGTTGCAAATATCCAGTATATGAAACCTTTATCATTTCTGCTTCCTTTGCAAGCCGTATTAAAGCTGCTAAAATAGCTAAACAGGCTGCACTATAACTTGAAAAATGCTTTAATACTGAACAGAAGATTCAGTTTTAAATCACATGACAATATGGAAGTAATTAGAAGTATTCGTGTTCACTGGACCAACTCCTAATTGTGGCATTTGCATAAAAAATTTAGGCAAGCTGCTGGATATAAAATTATATGCAATTGTGCTTTGCAGAATGTATTAACTTGTTAAGCTTCAAAATACCCAGCACTACAGACACAGAGAAACCTTACCATTCTGGATATTAACTAATGTAAATAACTGAGTTGTCTCAATATTAAATTCTGTTATCTACAGTGATTATCCTAAGAAATATATTTCTTGCAAGGACTTCAAAATGATGGGTTATTTTAGTTCATTTAACATGGAGAAAATAATTTTGATCAGAAAAATCAGTAGCACAGCTAAAGAATATGTATTTGCTGCTAGCTGTAGTAGAGCAAACTTTCACTAGCCTGACCAGCAGCAGGACTGTGTGGTGCTCTAATTACAGGATTCCATGATATTTACTGCTCCCATTAGTGCTGCATGGTAAACCAGGGCATGGCATTTAAATAGTTTGCCTAATGATAGGCAGCATGTTTGCAGCAAATTCAGATGAGCAGTGAGGAGTTGTAAGCTCCTGGCTCTGAGCATCACTCAGTAGATCACATTGCAATCAGTTTCCCAGATGTCATTGAATTTCAGCAACTCACTGACAAACTCATAATGGCTTTGTGGCGTAAAGGTGTTTAGATGACTGTGGGATTCACACAATAAAAAGAGCTTGATACTACGTAGCTGGGGGGTTTAATTATCTTTACAGGTTAGACTGTATTCTCCATAGCTTCTTTGGGAAGCTGGAAAGCCACTGTCCACATTATTAATTGCAAATAATTACAAAGTATGGGTTAGTTTCCGTAATAGAAACTAACAGCTAGGGACCCTTCTCAAATTTAAGTTCTGTTGTACTTTCCTGTGTAAAGTAGTAACATCACAATAAATATTCATACTAATGCAGTGCTCCTGGATGCCTGTGGGCTGGAATTTGTTTTTCTGATATATATTTCAGATAACATCAGGTAATTTAGCAAGCACTGCAGAAAGATTATTGTAATGGGGAGTATGGGATCCCTGTCATCCACTAAGGCACACTGGCAGCTCTCATGGGTTTATTTTATATAGCTTTTCTTAGATGTGTGGGTTCCTATTCATCATGGCCTGAGCTGCTCTCATCCACAGTGCCTGTAGGGACAGGACTGCAGACAGGACTGCAACATCCATCATGTATTTGTCTTCCCTACATGGCATGCCAGATGAGTGGCTGCAGGATTAAAATCTGAATAATGATTATTTAGAGAGTTCAGTTTCAATGGAGCTCAAACCCAAACTAAAACGACAGTACAAATATATTAATCAGAATGCTTCATTTCAGCCCAATATTTTTAAAAGCCTATTACCATTGTGTTATTTTCAGTGTCAATTTCTGATGGAGGAATGAGATAGCACCCAAAATATATAAGACCAGCAGAAATGACTGTTGAAAATTCCAGTATTTTACATGCCCTGGTTTCAGCTGTAACAGTTTTTTTTTGTTTGTTTTTTTGTTTGTTTGTTTTCTTCCTACTAGCTGGGGCAGTGCTGTGTTTTGTCTTTAGACTGAGAAAAATGTTGATAACACATTGACGTTTTAGTTGTTGCTATACAATGCTTACCCTGATGAAGAACTTTCCAGTCTCTCATGCTCTGCCAGTAAGGAGTGGCACAAGAAGCCAGGAGGAATCAGAGACAGGATACCTAGCCCAAAGTAGCCAAAGTGGTATTCCATGCCACAGCACATCATACCCAGTGTATAAACTCAGGGACTTACCCAGAAGGGCCCAATCACTGCTTGGGTCGGGCTGGGTATTGGTGAGCAATTGTATTATGCATCACTGCTGTTTGTTGTTGGTTTTGGTTTTTTTTTCTTTTAGTTTTCTATTCTCTCCCCTTGTTATTTCCCTTATCATTAGTAGTAGTTGTGGTTTTATAATGTACTTTAGTCATTAAACTGTTTTTTCTCAACCTTTGGGGTTTACATTCTTTTGACTTTTTCCCACCCCAGCCAGTGGGGGGAAAGTGGGTGGTGAGCGAATGGCTGTGTGGTGCTGAGTTACCAGCAGGGTTTAAACCATGACATCACATTACTGACCCATACCTATTTGTATCAGATGTTAGGGAGGCAGAAGACATTCTGATTTTGTTTGAAATACATAGAAAAAAAATATTATGAATTCTCTCAAATTAAGAGGCAGTTAAACTTAGTTATATGTACATCAAACAATTAATACTTTAAACACACAAGTTCAGCAAAAATTTCAAGTGATGCATTTTAGTAATTATAGGAAGGATTGTGAACAGGTTCATAACCAGTGGGACACAAAGTATCTAATAGGCAGTTCAATTTATGGGCCTGTTGTAAGCCAAGCTTATATTTAATTTTTATTGTGATAAATAGTGCTTAAGGAGATGTGACTTCTGCACATAGGTGGAATTTAATTTGGGAGATTAACAGTGCTGAAGAGTTATAATCAAAGAATTTTCTGTCTGTTGTAAAGCTTTATACATAGGCTATTGATCAAGCAAGAAGAATAGTCTAGCAAACTGTGCTAGTTCTTCCTATTTGCTTGAAAGATGTTTCACTCCACTCAGTTTAGTATTTAATAACTATTAAGGGTAATTTTTTCTGACAACAAGTTAAAATTAATAGAAAAGAGAACTGCCTGTGAAATAAAAGGCATCTTACAGGAGTAAGGGGTAAATCATTGTGTAAATTTTCAGTGCCATAAAGAGACGTCTTAGCTCTAGATAAGAAGTGGTGTCTGTCTGTTAAGAAAAAGCACATGTTCCATGTAAGGCTGTAATATTTCTCCCAGTTTTCCTTGTGCAGTGAGCATTGTAAAGCCTTTCTCCAGGTGAAAGCTTCCAGCAGTACTGCCAACACATTCTCTTCATTGCTGGGGTTGAAATCTGAGCAATCCCAACATCAGCTCTTAGTTCAGGGCTTGATTAATAAGCTTCCTCCATCCAGCAGCCATTACTCAACTTTGGCCCCTGCTATTCAGCTCCTCCCTGTTTCCCCCCCCCCCCTGCTTTCCTGACAAGCTTTATATGCTTGGGCTTCTTTTAGCAAGAACTTTTCCCAAGATTAATCTTGAGTTAATACAGTTACCAAGGACATCCTTTGGCTGGAGATGGAAAAGAGCTGCTAGCGGGGTATTGAAGATTATTGACAGCTTGTCACAGAGCCAAGGAATCCCTGGCAAATATCCTGTCTAAGAACCTGAAAGTAAGATGTATAACTCCATCAGTTATTCTCTTTACCCCATCAATTCTATGTCTGTCCACAAACTGGTGGTGGAATCACAATTGAAGTCTGAATATTTCATTATTGGATCAACATTTATTTCCATAAATGTCTTCCCATCGCAGAATCAAAAGAAATGTATGTCAAAAGGGACTTCCGGAGGTCATCCACTCCAACCACCCACTCAAAGCAGAGACAACTTCAAAGCTGGTTCAGGTTGCATAACAATTGTGAAATTCAAAAAATAAAATTTATGTTAGAAATAATTTTCTTTTCAGCTGGTGAAGGCCAAAATTTCATTTTAGGCTACCAAAATAAATGGCACCTGCTTTTGCTATAGCTACATTAAGCATTCGTTCAGGACAATAAGAGCAGACCTGTATTGTGAAAAATACAGTTACTGCATATATCCACTTAAAATGTGCTTTATTTTAGAGGGACTGAATTGCCATCTGGAGTGAATTAGGCACCCATGGGGTACATCTTTTGAATTTTTCCCAAAGGGAATACAGCTTTTGCTCTAAAATTCTGCTGTGTGCTGTAAACCAATTTGCTTGAAAATGCACCAATTGCACCTGAAATACTTAGGGAAATACATCCACAGAATGCCTTAAATACTTGCTGTTACACAGTGAACCATACTGTCTGCATATCATTTTATGTTTAAGACTACAGGCAATAAAGTTTTTACAGTGTTATTGGTTTTACATAATTATGCCATAACTTTTTATTTTCTTTCATGCTAACAGTGACAAAAGTGCATAGCCAATCCTTACAGACAGTTTTCTTCAAAATACTGCTAGAGCACATGAACAGAAAGTCATACATGATGTCTTGTATTTCAGCTGAAAGCAATAAAAGAATTTACACTGCTTCTGTAAATGATTCTGACTTAGACCCATGATAAATGCAAATTGAAGGAGAAAAAAATTTACAGGAGTTGTTCTCATCACAAGTGGAGTATATAAACATTGAGAAGTCCTTTAAGGAAAATAGTTCTACTCCCAGACTGAGAAAGGTACTGTCGGATTTATTTATTTATTTTGTGGTTTCTGAATTCAATCATGACAGATTTATTTCGAGGCTGTTTTTGGTTTTGTTTTTTTTTTTTTAAGGTTTCTAAACACTCAAAACCATGTGAAAAATAAATGTAAGCACAGAAAAATATAAAAGTAGCTCATTGTAAACAGTTTATTATTGAATTCATTTGGGAAGCTGTGACACTGGGGAGTCACAGTTTCAGGAGTTTCAGGTATGTACTTCAAGATCTTGTCGAATACTGGAAGTTTTCAAGGTCACAAAAACCCACTAGAAAACAGTTATGTTTTCCTTGTTCACTGCACGACCAGCTGTCCACCTAACCCAGGCAGACAGGTGTTGAATGCTCTGGAGGATGTACTAGATCCGGGAGAAGGCCATTAGATTCACCGCCTTTTTAATGAGAAAAGCCTGTTTATTACTTTTAGGTATAAATAAGTCAAGTTAAGTTATACCTAACTCAAGCCAGATTTACTTTGTTGCTTCTTAAGGTGTTTTCA
The DNA here is from genome assembly GCF_012275295.1 of Melopsittacus undulatus. Classification (NCBI taxonomy): domain Eukaryota; kingdom Metazoa; phylum Chordata; class Aves; order Psittaciformes; family Psittaculidae; genus Melopsittacus; species Melopsittacus undulatus. The sequence goes on along the minus strand of NC_047527.1, from coordinate 30,243,191 downwards.
GTAGTTTTTTTCCCATTTTCTGAAGACACCTAGTCTTTCATCTACCATCTTTTTCTATCAGTCACTGTTCTTCACTGCTTTGTTCATATGTTATGATTTTGATAAAGGTACACATTCATCCCTCTTAAGATATCCATTATACATGGATCTTAGGTTTGATGTCTTATTCCCTTGAGCCTCAATTTCTTATTGCACTTTTGCATTGAGTCAGTCCAGATTCAAAGCTGTTTTCTTGCTTTGATGAAGAGTTACACTATCAGAAGCCTCTTTGGCTTTCCCAAGCCTACTGAAATCCCTGTAATCTACAATTTACAACTTGTATCACCTATTTCTGGCTTCACAACTACAAATTAAAAACACTGTATATTAAAAGTGCAATCTAACTGTTGTTTGACTTGTGTGTCTTAAAGTTCAAATTGCACCGTGGAGCATAGATGTATTTTGCCAGCAAAGGTCCTGTGTGTGAGGGTTGTAGTCCAAGTTCAATTCAAAACAACACCTGAACATGGTCCTTTCATGCAAAGAAAATGTGTTCATGGTCTGGAAGGAAGTTTTGCGGTACTCTGGCCAGGTCCTTGAACTTAACACTTGAGAGCCGGGAGGAAGTGCACACCTTTCCAACCCTGTCCATTCTATGATTTGATAAAGCTTATGTGCCTCACAGACACACTAACCAGCTCTTTGTGGTGCAAGGTTCTCAGGTCAGTGTTCTCACTAATTAGTATATCAACCCTTAACCATTAGGATTCCTGAGATATTTCTCAGAAATTTTGTCAAAGGACAGTATTTTTATCTTGCAAACACATCCCAGATTTGTCAGAATTTGTAAAGTAGAAGGCAGAGTGGTAGTCAGGTTGAAATTTAAAAAATGCACTGACTACCATGCTGGCAGTTTTATATGCTAGGTAAGTGAAGTTTGGAAATATTGCTTTTTTTCCAGATATTGCATCCTTTTGCTGTCATTACTTGGTTTTTCTTTTCTTTTTTGCCTTGTATTCATTTGAATCCAGCTGGTGACTGACTGTGCTTCAGTCGCCCGTAATCACAGCTCTGTCTGAATGATAGTGAGGGCTGAATGTCTGATTGATTCCTAGAACTACATTAGGAGAGACATTTCAGTACAGCAACTTGAACAAACAAACATTTAAATCTTAAGAGATGATGCACTGTGATAAGTTTTGGTAAGCTGTGGTTAGGATTTAGCTGAACAGATTTCTGACCCATGCAAAAAAAATCCCTAAAATGAGTAACTAAATGAAAATCCTTGTAGCAAAAATGAAACTTATTGCATTTTTTTAAAGTTCAGTTCTTGCTCAAGCTCTCCTTTAGTCTGATTTGTTAAGATATAAATATATGCCAGAAAACTACAAATTTGAAAAGCCTTGAAAATACTGCTTTTAATGTGATACTACTATTGCTGATTCTATCCTGCTATTATACTGCTAGAAACACTTTTTCCTCCTTTGTAAAGAGAAACTATCAGGAGACTTGTTCTCATTTAGCCGCTGCACAAAGCTCAAGGGATGTCAGTACTCTAAATTTGTTCTTGGAATGGCTACATTTTTTTCTTATTTAATCTTGTGCTAAAAAAGATAAATATACGTTACTGGGATTTGCTACATAGTTCATTATCTGTGCCTCACTAGCACTCTGGAAGTGAAACTATTGGGTGCACAGAGCTATGTGCCCCAATCATTAATGTGAACTCTTATACTTTGCATCTCCAAGAAGTCATTCTCAGTTTGCTAGCTATTTAGTATAGCTATAAGGTAAACGGTAACATGTTTGGTAACAGTGGCAGGTGTCCATACAGTTGACAAGAATGGTGGTGAAACCTGCAAAACTTACCAAATCTGGTTCCTGCTTCTGCAGAGGAGTTTTGGCAAATCCTTCCAGAAAGCAGAATGTAGTTATTTTCTCCACATTTCACAAGGGCAGTGAAGCTTTCCAGCCCATTGCAGTAAGTACAACTTTGAAGCATGTATGTGCTCATTCTGTTTTTCATAGAGCAGAAGAAAGACAGAATTCAGTCTCAAAGTATTAAAGGTCCGAAACAATCTTCAGAGTCCAGCCCTCTTTTAAAGCAAATCCCATTTTATAGGCTGGTGGGTGGCAATTCTGTGTTCGTGTGTTTGAAACCTTCCTGTAACATCCACACATTTATTCATGGTTGGTTTACACCCAGTTGCTTTTATGCCAGCATTTTACACAGCCAGCTGTTTCTACTTTGACTGTTATTTTCTGACACACACAAATTAAGTATTCAATGGCAGCTGGGTAATCTAACAGAACAATGACCACTGAATTGTGCTCACATGTCAATATGGGTGCATTTGCAATTTCCTCTTTAAATTTCTTTTTAGCAGTGTAAACAAGGATCAAATAAAATAAAACAACCCTAACGTAAAACTCTACTAAAACAAGTGGAGCCACCCTTTGGGTAGGCAAGGGAAAGGAGAAAAGAGTCCATTATTTGAACAGCAGGGAAGTACATAATGTGATAGAAATTATGCTAGTTTTAGGGAGATATTAAAACAGTATCTTTGTGGTACTACGTGATAAGGCTGTAATCACTAAATTAAGTTACACTAATTACAAATATTTAGTCATTATCATAGCTCCAGAATAATTCTTTGAGACTTGAGAAACAGAAATACTTTTAGGATAAAAACAACATAAAAAAAAGCTTAATCTACAAAACAAGCTGAGTTGCTCAATTACTCCAAATAAAAAATAATTTTCAACATTTTATTAAAAAAAAAAAAGATATTGCCCTTAGGTGGTAATGACAATTTTATTGTAATGTGCTAATCAGTCAAATCTAGAAGGGCTCATTTTCTTGCTACATTATTTCAATTTGCTGAGGGTGTCCCAAACTCTATTGCGGTTGTATTAATGGAATTTTAACAAGGTGTGTTATACCAGATATGAACAGTATCATACCTGGAAATAATATTGCATATGGTTGATTTATTATTCACCATGGACTTTGTGCCAGGAGTAATTCTTTCTGGTTCAGTAGGCAACTGTAGCAGCAATCTGACTATCTTTATGGTTAAAAAACATTTTAAAGTCCTCCTAACAAACTGACATCCTTCCAGTGTCACTCCTAACAGCATTTCAGATAGTGTTCCTATCTTAGAGCTGCTGTCTGATAAAAAGAATGAAAAAGATTACTTCCTTTTTTTGAAGCACCTCTGGATATTTAGCCACATATATATCAACTCAGATGTATAAGCCAATATACTGAACTGTAAGTTTAGTGAAGTTTGTAAACAGTCAATTCCTGATAGATTCTTAAACTTTAGGTATTTGTGAATCTGTCCATGTTTTAAAGAAGTTCTCCATAAACACAATCATTAATAAGGATCTCTCAATTTCTAGAAGCATTCAAGAAGCCAGATTTTCAGGGCATAAATAGCAGTGGTACCTTCCGAGTGCTGGAAAACAAAAATAAAAGAATTCTGACAAAAACTGAGACTAACATTATGTAATAATTCAAGATAAACTACCTGTCAGAAACTGTACTGTTCATATTCCTGGCTTGCTGCTGCAGTTAAACATCTATTGTCTGGCTTTTCCAAACTGGTAATTTCAGCTTCTTGCTCTACCATAGTACATACAGTTTCTAACTTTGAATATAGTAATTGTAGCAACATTACAAACAAATGATGTGCTCTATGATCAGACAGGCATTATTCAGGGTAATCAAAGAGTAACACAAGAAGACAATCAGTTGTGAAATAACAGCTACAGTCATACCCCTGCTGTGACCTAATTGACTACCAGCTTGGAAATAGAAATTGCAGAGCACCACTGAGTCATGGCCATCTTGAACACCACAAGGCAGAAAGGACAGTCTTTAGTCTGAACATGACCAGTAGTGACAACATTTACAATCTGAAAAGAATAGTTCATCAGCTGTCATATTCAGGTATACTTTGATAGAACACAAGTATGGATTTTAAATGGTAACTGCTGTCCCCCTATGTCAGATTTCCTATCACCTCTAATAACTGTTTTGTGACTTTGGCTTTTTAAAAATAACATCTTTGAAATGGATTTTTGAGGCTATAATAAAATAAAATGACACCAGGTTGGCAGGACTAAGGGCAGGACTAAGGTTAAATAGGTAGCATAATATTTAAATTGAAATAACATAAAATATCACATTCTCAGATTTAAAGGTATGGGTAACTTAGGACATTTTAAGTTCACAGCATATGTTTGCCCATTGTTACTATCTTTGCTTATAACTTAGAGACATGAGAAAAATCTACAGTCAATGTAAAACAAAAGAAACCAGAACAGTATGTCTGGAGCTCAGAGCAATGTTTATGTTCTAAAAGACTGGCTAATCAGCTGAATTTTCCCTTGATCTCCATGGAGCTGGTGAGGGACCTAGGATGCTTCATCGAGGTGTCTTGGAGCACCTGTGACACCATACAGCTCTCCGGGACATCTGCATAGCAGTTGTGGGACAGGATTTAGGAATATTCATGTCCTGCAGGGTAGGTGACTGGAGACCAAATGGCATAACTGACATTTTTTTTCAGAGATCTAACAAACGCAACATCCCTTGATGTGCTCCAGATTGCCTGAGACATCCACGTGGGGCTGGTGCATATGACACCTACAAGGGACCTGTAGACCAGTGTGCTTCTAAACCAGAAACTGGAGGCAGGATACCTTATAACATCTAAAATATTGCTGACTGCTTAGGTTGATCATAGACCATACTGTAATACTTCTTCATAGAAGTATAACAGCAGACATGTCATTTATAATTAATAATTAACATGTATAGTTTAGTCATATTATTCTTGCAGAATGTCTATGAGCAGACTAGGATTTATTTGAATCTATCCATTATTTAAAATTATTAACTTTTTTTTCTTGTTTCAGTTTTTATACTGTACGGATTGTCTGCACTTAATTCTCTAAATATTATGAATCTTTGATGTTCTAGTTCTACTGTTTGTTGAGGAGAAATGGCACAGGACAGAAATGTATATATCTCATGTTTAAGTACAGTCATATACTTTGATGCCATTGCCACTTCTCACTGCTTTTCCTGATAATAGTGTCCTATTTAAGTGAAACAGGGTTTCTAAATTCTGTAATTCTAAATTCTGTAGATTCTAAATTCTGTAAATTCTAAATTCTGCAAGGAGAGTGAAAGATTTCTTTGATAGGTTGTTTATTGGTTTTAAGGGTAAATAATTTGCTTTACTCTTGCAACCCCCACAATCAGTTGTATCTTATCAGCTGCTGAGGGCAGGCGAATATTTAGCCTTAGCTAAAGCAATAAGACATCAGCCACCTCTCCAGATCATTGTCTCTTTTCATCTGGAAGGTTGCCTTGAGATGACCACCCTGTAGAACCCTCTGCAATCTGGTGATGCCTTATGGCAAACTAAGAGCCACAGAAAACCAGCTGCATTTCAAGAAAGCATTTGAGTCACACACAGAAAGGGAGCTGAAAATGAACAGCAATGTTTAATGTTCCAAGATGTAGAAAGATTGATTGTCCTGAAGCTGCAATTTCAGTGGGAAGAAATTAGTCTACTTGCTAAACATAGTAAACAGACTGAAATATATCTGCCCCCAAACCTCTTTGTTTCACCTAATGGCTTAATTGAAAAAATAGAACTCAAGAAATTAACAAAAACATCCAAGATGAACATTGTTGTCTTATGTTTGTTACCTATCTGGACATTTCAGAAAATTTCGGAAGCTTTTGCTATTTGCTAATAACCCTGTGGGTCATGAGAAGCAAATTAAGAATATGCCTGATTAAACTGAGTCTTCTGTCCAAATAAATCATGGAGACCTGCAGGCTTTTTAGTGGTGAACTGGCACTATTATGAAGAAGTATAGCTTACTTCACAGCTGCAGAAGGAATGATACTCTCTCCTAGAATTGATTTGTTAATGATAATTATGTTATTGATAAAACCAGTTTCACTTGATAGGGAGGGAACTGGTTGGACCTTGGCTAGAAACACTACAGATTACTACAAGACTACCACTGTAGAGGCTTAATTGAGTGCTTATGAAGCTGAATACAAAAAAAAGAGAGATGACAAGCCTCACCGTGGATTTGATCAGGAGGATAACCCAACGTGTCACATGGCATATTGGATTTTCTTCCCAAATTAGTGTGTTAAAGCAGTAAATGTGCTGAATTGCAGTGTTTACTGGCATAATAATTTTTTTTTTAAATTAATTGCTGTGCAATCAACATGCCAGTGAGCAGGGATGCAGGACATCAAGTGCTGGTTCTCAAGTGGGGATACAGTGCTTGGTTTTCCCATTTATACTAACAGCAAAGCTAGCTCATAAGGTCATAGGACCAACAACTGAGCAGTTTAAAGGATAGGACAACAACTGTGATGGAAGAGCTACCTGAATCATACAAACTGTCATCTGCTGTGTTAAAAGGGTAACACAGCTGCCTTTGAAGAGTGTTGCCTGAAATGTCATGCACTAGATGTCTGCTTCCCTCAGGGTGTATGGCTGCAGAACAGATCCTCCTCAGTCAGCAAAATGCAACATATTATAAAACCAGGATTGCAATGCTTAGAAAGACAAAAAAAAAAACCCATTAAACACTCACAGAACATATATATTTAAAGCTTTTGCAGAAAAATTGCTGCTCATGCAAAACGGCATAACTTTTTTCAGTGTGAGACTGACAAACAAGATTTAACAGCAGGAAAGCTGAACATATGACAGGTTATGAGAAACCAAAATGAGCATCATGGGGGTAGCTGTAAAGCACATGAATATCAAATTTGTACAGGAAGGCACAAGTAACAAGCTATCATGAAGAAGAGAACTTCCCAAGGACAGAACTTTTCAGATGCAGAGGAGATTAGGAATAACTAAAATGTTATTTTAATCTCAAATAAATGTTCTAAACCAGATTATTCAGGGTTTGTTTTATACAATTTCTAAGAGTGAGAAACTTCATGGAATGGAATCAGAAAAGATTGTCAGGAGGAATCATCATAAAATTAAACAATGACAAATTAAATGATATCTTTAGACTTCAAATAATCCAAGAAAACAATATGTTGGGCAGACCACTGGAATTTGGAAGGATGCAGAGTTTTCCCTTGATCTGCTAGGTTTTGGGAATAAGCAGCAGATATGGATAACCATTTCCTTCATAAAAAGAGATGGAAGACAGTTTTCAGGACTTGTCTGACATGTGAAGCTGCAAGCCCTGTAGGGTGGCTGGAAAGCAGAGAGACTTTGAGGAAAAAAAACCTTGAGAAAAATAGTTTGTAGCTTCTGATGTTTTAATCACCTCTTTCAGTTACCATCTACAAACTTGCCAAAAAAGACTTACTAGAAGAGCAACAAGTGGAGACTTCCTATGGCTTGTATTGTGGTTTGTCTTTGACTTCAAAAGCTTATCATATTATACCTTTTCTTCATTTATTTTTAAGGTGTCAGTCACTATCTCACCAGTAAGGCAATAGAGACTAAAGTTTTAGTGTATTTCATTCTCTCCTGTGGCCCCATGACAATAAGAATGAGATCTTTTTTTCCCTTATGAACTTAAAGGCTTTATATATCCTGCAGACTCATTGTCCAACACTGCCAGCAGGAAAACAGAGGAAAAAAAGGTTGTAATATTCTATATATTGTAACTTTCTGTTCCCTTCTCTCACCAGCCCTCTCAATCAGTTTAGAAATGCTAGTGTTCATTTCAGCTTCAGTTCAGCCTACCCATTTTCACTATAGCCTAAGACCAGAGACTATTATAAAAATGCTTTGCACTCTATTACTAACATCACACTTTCAGACTTCATCACTGGCCTCTGAAGTGACAAATCTAGCGGCATAATGCAATGGAGGTGATTAAATTTTGGCTTGGAGTATTTGTCTGAAACTACTTTGCAAATGAAATGAGCATTACTCTGACAGGTCTAGCCTTGTACTAAAATATAGCTTCATCTCCTCAGCAGTGGTGGTAAGCTGGGAGCACAGATCTGAAAAACTACACTTTGGAGCTGAAAAATTTTCCCACTTACCATATTTATCACCTGTTAGACTAACCATGCTAAAATTAATGTGGCAGTAAACATTCCAGCTCTTATTAGATCAAATGAAATTCATCTGTTCAGTTTGGAGAGGAATGCACAAGTTTTGTGTTAAAAACATAAAGTGAAGCTAAATCACTTTTTTTTTCCTTGAGAAAAACCTAAATGGAGGAAGGAATATAGAGCTGGGCGAAAATTCTCATATGAACATCACATGTCTCTGATCAACCAAAGGAAATAAAAAGTTTGTATTTTCAAACATTTTGGGGTTGTTCATATCAATTAAATAAAATTTAAATGTTTAATTTTGAAAATGACAAAATGTCATGGGTTCAGCTGTGGCAGTCATTTTTCTCCTTCTTGTAGCTGGTGCAGTGCTGTGTTTTGTCTTCTGGGCTGGGAATAGTTGCTTGATAGTGAGCATGTTTTGAGGGTGTTTTTGTTCAAGGACCTTTTGTTCAAGGCACATGTTCTGCCGGGGAGGAGGGGAGTCCGGGAGGAAGGAGAGACAGGACATCTGACCCAGGCTAGCCAATGAGGTATTCCATACCATAGCACGTGATGCCCAGGATGCATACTGGGAGGAAGAAAGCTGGAGGGGTGGAGCTCTGGAGGAAAATGGAGGAAGGAGCACGCGGTGCTCGGCCAGGCAGGGTGGAGTGAGTTATGGGTCGGTGGCTGGTGGGGTGTTGTATTCTTTTTGCTTGTTATTGGCTGTATCATTATTATTGTGCTATGCCTTAGCTATTAAACTGTTCTTATCTCAATCCGTGGGGGCTACATTCTTTGGATTCTCCTTCCTAACTCTCCGGGAGCTGGGGGACTTGGTTTAAACCACGACATTTTTGGCGCCCAACGTGGGGCCCAAGGGTTTGAGATAAGAACAGATCTGAGCGGATTTATGGTCTCTTGGCACAATGCTGATTTATTGGCTCTTAGAGGTTTTTCTCTGGATCTCGCGGTTTCTGGATTTTGCTGGGTACTTTGTGTATGGATTGGATGTGTTTGTGTTTGTCGAACATGGGGCTTGGGCTAAAGCTTTTGTTTCACTGTACTTTGTGTCGGAGGCGTGTAATACGGTGGGGCTCCGGCAGCAGGGGGGGATGGACGTGGCCGTGGACTTGGACTTGTACCAGGCCGTCCTGCTGCTCTTCGCCGTCCTTGTCCTTGTCCTCGTCGTCGTCTGCGTGGAGCTGCGTGAAGCCGGGAAGGAGCGGCCCCGGGAGCTGCCGGCAGCTGAGGCTGCCAGGGAGAGTGGCACGGGGAGCCAAACGGCTGTGGCAGAGCAGCGGGAGCAGGCGGGGGAGGAGCGGAGCAGGGCCGTAGCTGAGCAGCAGGATCAGGCAGCGGGGGAGGTGAGTCCCGCGGCTGTTCCAGACCCCCCGACGGCCGAGAGTGTCCCCTGGCAGTCGCCCGCCGAGCCCCAGTAGGAAGCAGGAGACCACGCAGCACTTCCCAGCAAGGCAGAGAAGGAACCGAGTCCCGCCGCCGTTCCGAACCCCGCAGCATCCGAGAATATTCCCCGGGAGTCATCTGCCGAGCCCCAGCAGGAGGCAGGAGACCACGCAGCATTTCCCAGCAAGGCAGAGAAGGAAGATCCGGACTCAGGGGAAGAGAAGCTGGTGGTGGGAGAACTGGCAAGCAGGGCAGCTACATCAGCCCCAATCGCAAATGTTAAGCAGAGTCAGGTTTGGGTCTTGTCTAAGGTTAGACAAGTACATAGGAGCATCAGGAGACTGTCCCCAAGGCTGGACAGTCATGAGTGGCAGGGCATGTGGGACAATATGGCCAAGTATCTGATCCACTGGGCCCCTCCAGTGCTTTGGAGGCATTGGAAGTGGAAGGCAGCTGTATGGAGTCCCCAGCAGCAAGCTGTAGAACTGCTGAAGGGGACAGTGAATGATTTTGAGCCTGGTGGGCCCAGATACTTCAGGCCATCATTCCAGAGATACAACGTAGAGATGTCTCATGATCGAGGGGTGGACTTAAGAGTGATGGTGTATTGGAAATGTGGGATCTGGGCATGATGTGAATGGTATGGAATAAGGGGTGGATAATGTCATGGGTTCAGCCGTGGCAGTCATTTTTCTCCTTGTAGCTGGTGCAGTGCTGTGTTTTGTCTTCTGGGCTGGGAATAGTTGCTTGATAGTGAGCATGTTTTGAGGGTGTTTTTGTTCAAGGCCTTTGTTTTTTGTTCAAGTGCCTTTTGTTCAAGGCACATGTTCTGCTGGGGAGGAGGGGAGTCCGGGAAGAAGGAGAGACAGGACACCTGACCCAGGCTAGCCAATGAGGTATTCCATACCATAGCACGTGATGCCCAGGATGCATACTGGGAGGAAGAAAGCTGGAGGGGTGGAGCTCTGGAGGAAAATGGAGGAAGGAGCATGCGGTGCTCGGCCAGGCAGGGTGGAGTGAGTTATGGGTCGGTGGCTGGTGGGGTGTTGTATTCTTTTTGCTTGTTATTGGCTGTATCATTATTATTGTGTTATGCCTTAGCTATTAAACCGTTCTTATCTCAATCCGTGGGGGCTACATTCTTTGGATTCTCCTTCCTAACTCTCCGGGAGTTGGGGGACTTGGTTTAAACCATGACACAAAAATATTAAATTAAATATTCTTTGGTACTATACTATTTTCTCATTTTAAAATGACTGCTTGGTGTAAAAAAATTATCTCGATTAAAAAAACAAAAAACAAAAAAACAAAAATATTTAATAACTCAGAAACAAGAATAAACAAAAATATTGCACATATAATCAGAATGAATTTTATATTTCATTTGAAAAAAAAAAAAACCCAACAAAAATATTCAGCTTTGGCAGAAAGAAAATTACTTTCTCCCACTGATAGGAGTCATACACATAGGTAGCAAGTACATTTTGGTTCCTAATAACAGGAAATAAATAGGAAATGCAAGCTTGCACTTAAGAATAACATAAAATACATGATTTCTTGGCTTACATTTTAAATTGGTGTGTGGGTTTTATACCATTGTACAGTGAAATAATACATTTTAAGATTAAGTTCCTTGCACCAGATTTTGAAACACAGGAACCGTTATACTGGGTCATACCTGAGAGCACAAAAGTTACTACTCTAATACTTCATCTCTGGTTAGCACCAGAGGTTACAGGAGCACTTTCTATTTGTGTATATAAATAGTTAATAAAATGCCAGTAGATGGCACTCAAGAATGCATAGCATTGATCTTACCTAAGGAGTAGCAACCCTGTCATGCTGCAAATGGCTGCCTCTGCCTTCTCTGCACGTGGGATCTTGTTCCTTTCAGAGGCTTGTTCCTTTCAGAGGCTTGAAAGGAACCTGAAAGAAACACAGCACTTTGGATTTCACTCTTTTGCCCATCCTCTGTTAAGCACACAGGTCTGGTTTTTCTATGTTTAATAAAAATAATTACAAGTAGCTGCTGAATGCAGTAATAAATTAGAAACTTATAGGAAATTTTTCTGGTTCTTTTTCAGCTCTATGTAACACTGAGCATGAGTTGTCTAATGCAACTTCTTCCACTTTTTTCAAATACAGTATGTTCTCATGCTATTTTTCCCACTACAGGATTTATTCTTTGAAAACAGGCCTCATAGGATTCCCTTAACCTGATATACCTACCTAATATTTCTACCTTCTTTCTTTGGGTAATTGCCATCACAACCTATGCAGTTCTGAATGCTAATGTAATATAAACTCTCATAACCACTATTGATAAGACATCGTTATGTTCCATAATAGTGAAATATTAGCTAAAACAGTGAGTTGTGTTCTCCATGAAGTGTGCTTCAAAGAAACACTAAGATGCATTTATTCTTTCAAGAGCTTGCCTCTTTGCAGTAGATTGTATATGCATACATATATGTATATGTGATCCGTAGTTTTACTTGTTTGCCCACACCAGACTGGATTGCCATAGAAGAGATTACTGTCGCAAAATAGTTAACCAATATTCAAGTCAGATACCTTGCTGAAAGGATAACAGCCTTTCCTGTGGTCACGAAAGAGATTAATTTCTCTGAACTTGCACAACTCTGACCTCAAGAAACCATAATCTTACACTCCCAGAAATTATATTTCTGGTGAAGATAATATTGTGAAAATTTTCTGCAAAAGGGTATATAAAAACTGAATGGATTGACAGTAAAGGTCTTCAGTTTACTACTTTCCCCTAATTTCTCCCTGACAAAAACAGTCCAATTTAACACTGCATGTAACTGTAAACATCTGAAGCAGCTAAAATCAATGTAGGCAGGAGAGAATTTTGTGGTGCTCTGAAAAAAACAATGCTCTATGTCCACTGCCTTTAAAATGAGCTAAAATGAACATCTTTCATCTCTTTTCTCTGGATATTTTCCAGAGTTGGTAAGGGTGGAAAACACCTTTAAGATCAGAGTCCAGCCATTGTGTCCTGGATTTTCTTCCTATCACTAATTCCCACTGGCTACCAAGATTCCCAGATTTGGCCCGTGGGCTGTGGGACATAACTGTGGCAAAGACAGACCTTCCTTCCTACAAAAGATTGACTATTATACTGGAATATATACCTTTCTTACATACAGTTTTCTTACAGATGTAGCACAGAAGAAAGGGGGAGCAAGTTTCTGTCTGAGAACACTGACAGCAGCTCTCAGTGAACAGTTCTGCATATCAGTTTCTTTGCAGCAAGCCTTGGTGGGAAGTATGGTTGTCGTGGTTTAAACGCAAGCTGCACAGATCTCCTTCACTCACTCCCTCCACCTTGCTCCCCCAGCTCCCAGAGAGTTAGGAAGGAGAATCCAAAGAATGTAGCTTCCACGGGTTGAGATAAGAACAGTTTAATAACTAAGGTATAACACAAATCACTACTGCTACTACTGCTACTAATAATAATGATAAAGCCAATAACAAGTGAAGAGAATACAACACGTCACCAGCCACCGTCCCATAACTCACCCCACCCTGCCCGACTGAGCACTGACCGATACCTCCTTCAACCCCCAGAGCGCTAACCCTTCCGGGTAACTCTCAGTTACATCCTGGGCATGACGTGCTGTGGTATGGAATACCTCTTTGGCTAGCCTGGGTCAGGTGTCCTGTCTCTCCTTCCTCCTGGCCTCCCCTCCTCCCTGGCAGAGCATGAGGCTCAGAAAGTCCTTGGCCAGAGTAAACATCTGAGCAGTAACTACAAAAATAGGTACTATCAGTACCTTTCCCAGCCTGAAAGTCAAAACACAGTGCTGCACCAGCTACCAAGAAGGAATAAAAATGACAGCTACTGCTGAACCCAGAACAATGGTAAAGGCCTCCCAGTACTTTGATAAAAGCATGTTTTTGTGCTCATATGAACTGAAAGAAGATGCAAGATCTTGTCAGAAGTTTTTATAGAATGATGCAATTTCATGCTGCCTTCTGTGAATCTTTTTTTCTCTCTTAGCATGTAAAGATTACTGAAAGAGGATAATGTTTGCTATATTCTTCTGATTTTTTTCTATATTCTTCTGATTCTCTGTTGGTTTTAGTAGCCCTCCTGGACCTGGGCACCTCAATCCTGTCTGTTACCAGTGATGCACTAACATTTGGAGCCTCCATACCAGCAGAAGCTTATGAGCGTGGCCTCATCCTGGCCCAGCTTTGCTAGATCCTCACAGAACTAAACAGGCTGACATAAAACATGGGTCTTGATTTGAAGCCATGTTCTTCTTGCCAGCTGGACTGATTTTTGGAAAGAGCACAGTAACTTGGAAGGTCAAATACTGTAACTTCAGCCATATCAAGTACATTATTTTAATCAAAAAAAGGTGAAGGCTCGTAAATAAAACATTGCAATGCAATATTAATCAGTATCAGGGCGCTATTTAATGCTTAAAAACTGGGGAAAAGTGTCAAACCTAAACGGAGCTGCCTGGAGAAGAAAACTGAAAGAAGCACAAAATTCAATTTTGTACTTTACTAAAGCAGATCTAAAAATGTTGCATCTAATAGTCAGATTTTGCTTTTACAATAAAAAGTAATTTTCACAAATGGTTCCTCTGGTATGATTTATATTATTTGTTAGAGGAAAAGCTTTTTACTGTACCAGTCATCACTATTTTTAGCTTTCTTACACAAAATAAATAACACATGGGCTAGTATTAAGATTATGCCATTGCCTAAACATGAAGTGACTCTGAAGATATGCAACTGATGTGAAACAAGTAGAAAACTTGATAGAATGAGTGCGCACAAGAGGACTGAAAGAGATCATGGAGATTTTTCTTACATCTACAAAATTTTCAAATGAAGTTTTTCAGAAAGAAGATGCAGATGACAAGGGAGTCTGTAGATCTTACTGCATTGGGCCTACTTAAATACATAGCACTTAGCATGCTACAACAACCTTCCAGTATCTGAAGGGGCCCTACAGGGATGCTGGTGAGGGACTCTTCAATAGGGACTGTAGTGATAGGACAAGGGGTAACGGGTTAAAACTTAAGGAGCGGAGGTTTAGATTGGATATAAGGAAGAAATTCTTTCCTGTTAGGGTGGTGAGGCACTGCAATGGGTTGCCAAGGGAGGTTGTGAATGCTCCATCCCTGGCAGTGCTCAAGGCCAGATTGGATGAAGCCTTGGGTGGTATGGTCTAGTGTGAGGTGTCCCTGCCCATGGCAGGGGGGTTGGAACTAGATGATCTTAAGGTCCTTTCCAACCCTAACTATTCTGTGATTCTATGATTCTATGAATGCAGACATAATATGCCATGTGTCAGTCAGTAATTCAGAAAAAGAAAGCTTGTAAAAATTAATAATCAGAAAATAATAAGTAGCTATATTTCAAGAGAGGCATTATTAAAACAAGAAGGAACACCATATGCTTGCACAACAAGGGAAGAGTCAAGCTGTTTAAGCAGCTTACACTTTTATGAGCCCCTTAGCCTCAAAGCGTCAGTGGAAGCAATGATTGGCCTCTGAGCATTAATGGAGCACTGTTACTCTGCAAGCTCTGGTTCATTATGTTTGTTTCTAGCATATTTTACAGTGTGTTCTAAACTACTGCAAGCAAGGAATAAAATAATTGACAACAGCTCAGCTTCTTGCCAATACAAGATATCATATACCCCAAGATTTGCTATGATGCATATTCATTATGATTGCTAATCCCTCCTCCAAAAGCCATGATTCAAGACATGAAAATAACACACAGTAAACTCACAGAGAGACAGAAAGGCAATGTCTTCTTCTGTTGTTTTGTGGTTGCTGTTGTTGTTTTGTTGGGGTTTGGGGTGTTTTTCTTGCAACTAATTCTATACAGGTGGAATTTGATTCCACAATACTTGAAATTTCAATTTTTCTTCATACTTATGACCTCAAAGAAATATTCCGAACAAGCAGCTACAACTTGGTGCATGATTTTTCCTTACACTAATCACACCGCAGATGCTGCCAGGCTGGTCAGGGTTTTGTGTTTAGGACTGTGTTCCATCTTCAATTAAGGATACGAAGGTTCATGGAATACTCATTTGCCTGTTTCTTACAGGAAGGATTCCATGGCTGCAAGGTCAAATGTGATTACTGAAAGTTGCCATGGTAACTATATATTGATTCATTAAATATCAGAGTTTGTTCTGAAGCCTGTCCAAAGCAGGATATTGTCCTACCATAATCATCTATCTCTGCTCTTAGTCTTCAGTGTTTTGTGCCATGGCTAACTGACTCCGAATGCAAAAAGAACTAAAACATAGTAAGGACTCAGTTATGCAAGATAAAAAAGGAAAAAAAGAGGAGAAAGAAGCTCAGAGAAAGAACAAAAAAACCTAAATAAGGCTGGAGGGTGCACAGTACACACATCGTGGGAGAAGAAAAAAAGGGGGGGGGGGGGGGGGGGGGGGGGGAAAAAGTGTCCTGATGTTGACTATGACAAACTGAGTCAATAAATTTACTTCAGAATGGCTGGAGCATAAATGTTTCTTCCTGATTGGAACCCAAATGCTGCTGTGACATGGTGATTCCATAATCCCAAGAGCTGATTGTGGAAAACATGAGACAAATACGTGTTTCTTTCAAGTTGCTGGTACCAGATATCCTTTTGAAGAAAAGCTACAACCCAGAGAGGTAAGTCTATAGAGTCCATGAACGATACAATATCATCATTCTGACCTCTTTATGCAGAAGAACCGTGGCGTAAAATTGCTTGTAGTCACAGAAGCACCCTGCTAATATGCACACTTTCATAGTACATTTTAAAATTTCTGTTTGTCTTCTTAGCTAAATATGGGGAAAAATCAACACAACATAAAAGCATTTCACAATGTAAAAGCAGATTTTGGTTTCTGATTTCATATGGGCTGAGGTACACAGGGTTCAATATGTAAGATATTAATTATGTTTGTTATTTATATTAGTACACCTTTTATTAGAAACAAATCTATTTCCATCCATGTTACAATAGGAAATGTAGATATCATAATCATTAGCTCTATCAGTTTTCTTCAACTATAAGTCAGATAGTTTCTCTGATAATTGGCAACAATGGCTAATTGCAACAATGGCTAATTGGAACAAGAAAATAAAATAAGGAATAAAGTATAACACTGAGGCTATGATCTTTCTGCAATCTTTTTCTGTTCCTTAAGGGTCCTTAAGGTAGAAGGAGATCCTCCTTCTCCCTTATCTTGATCACCAGCTGTACTTCAAATTCACATTCACCTTGATAGGTACAGGGGACCCTTCCATGAGGTCTTGTATTATTCATTCAACATAAACCAGTGTCTATAACATCAAAATCATGTGGTATATAGAAAAAGACAAGCATTATGATGTTTTTTCTCCTTTTTTTCTGATAAGCTTTATTCTGGAGGTTACTAAATATCCATCACAGACCAGATAACCAAGCAAAGCCTACCACCCGCTCTGAACTTTGGTGAATTGCAAAAGCATCATCTTTTTTTTCATGGAATAGGAAAATGACCTTCAGGAGGCTGTACCCAAACCAGACTTCATGTTATCTCTCCAGCAAACATGTCACCTAAACAAACCTGATCCTCCAATCAGTCAGTACAATCAGTCTGCAGACTCCTGCTCATCAGCAGAGCAGGAGAATTCAGTTTTAACAAACATTATGACAAATTTACCCTGGCACTGACAGTAACAGATATATATATATCACTGTTCTTACTTCAGTGCAAAACTTACAAAACTGACACAAAAATTGAACATTGCAAATGGCTGACAAACACTGAACACTGTAATTTTCTGAACCCCATATAAAATCCATATGTTGCAAAAAACAGTTAAAATATAAAATACTAACATTCTGTTATTTAATCATCTTTGCTTCAGAAATGATCCTGGCTTTCTGCTAGTGATAGTCAACAATTTTGTGATTTATCTTTTCTTCAAGCATACACAGTAACAGATATAAGCAAAATTTTCATAAATTTTATGTTTTACCACCAAAAGCCTGCGTCAACATCTGTATGGTCAGTTTAACATAGTGTCATGTCACAGAAAAGTGTTATGACCAACTGAAACAGCTACATTTTAATGATATCTACTTTTTCATAAGCCTTTTCATTAAGTGTGTGCTTTTGTTTTTCTCTCTTCTACTGTCATTAGGTTTGCTGGATCACCCTTTTTCTCTGAAGACTAGTGTGCTCTATTCTAACCACTACTTAAGGGAAATCAAATCAAAAGCATTTATCTGTGAAATTTCCCTATGAAGTATCTATACAGAAATACAGAGTGAAAATAACCATGTGTCTTGCCAACAGACCCTCTGCTCAGTTTTCTGGCAGAGAACATGGTAAAGCCAAATACCAGTTTTTGTGCTTATATCTCATCTCAGTCAAATAAAACTCAATGTGACATCTAAACATTTTACACTGTTTTATCAGCTCTCAGATCTAAGTAGGATCAATTTTGGTCTGTAAGTACAAAATATTAGGAATATTTGGGAGTTACTGGAAATGGGATTCCTTGACAAATACAAAACACTAGATCTACTGATTTTTAACTCATTTTTATGTGATTTTAATTCTTAGAGATGCTTGGTTTAAGCCTCTTTTTTGTGACTACATTTAAGTACAGGCAACTGCACATTTGCCCTGTATGCTCTGCCCTGTAGAGCAATAAGGAAGTACCCTGACTCTCCATGGTGCAGAAGGAGCACCTGGCACCTGCAGGACTAGTTGAGGGGAGGTCTGCCTGGTTCTGTACAACTCCCACTTACCTGAGCTGGTGAAGACTCTGAATGTGAACATTACTCGGTGAGCAGAAGGAGATTGTGTGAGCTTTTGTCCTTCCGTGAGAGCAAGCATATGAGAACCTGTGTTTGTTTTACCTTTCCTCTGCCCCCTTCACATCAGAGTGACTTGACCTTTTCAAGCACAAAGAGGAACATGAAGCCAGAACTTCTCTGATTTATTGATGCTGCCACTCAGATGCTTTCCCCTCAGCTATCCTGTGACACCAGGTCTTCACAGCTGAAAGTCCCACAGGGCTGGGTGGAGCACCCGTGATGGACTTCACCAGAAGCCATCCACTGAACAACTTTGGTTAAGGTATATGAGACTGAGTTTCCAGGAGGCACTGGGTGAGATGATAACTTGTGAAGGGTTTCAGGCTGACAGAGCTCAGACAGTGTCTGCCACAGCTTCCCCAGCCACTGGAAAAAAATGGAGCATATCTTCCTATCTTAAAAGTGTTGTCTCTCTCAGTGTCTTGTATAGGTTAGGGTACTCCAGGGGTGTTTGTGGAGCAGTGCTGATTTGACATACACACATCAGTAATGCCACATTGACAGAGCAAGTGCTTCTCCACAGGCCTCAGTGAGGTCCTATGAGACCAGACAGCAACTGGAGAGTGATTATAGGATCAGAGCCACACCTGCATGTCCCTCTCAGGCAGCTAATTGCCACACTACATTTCTTTGTAAATTAAACTCTTTGTTGTGCTTGAATGGCTTATCTGTTTTGGTAAATTTCCTTCACCATTTGAATTAAGACTTAAAATTTCTGTAGTTCATCTTAGGACAAATACTGGAGAGCTACAGAACTGCATTTGTGCAGTGATGAGTGAATACAAAATCTTCTGAGAAAGCCTGAACATACACCTTTCTTAATGGTGAAGAGGGCAGAGGGGAAAAATCAGTGATGCAAATGTTAATGCCAGCCTGTGTTAGTGTGAACCAACAGCTTATAGTTATTTAGAAACTTGTGAGAAAATGCTGAAGAGGAAAACAACACATAAGCTTACTCATTTCTGTGTTTGCAAGGGTAGATTGTATTCACTTTATCACATGTTGTTAAATACTAGCCATTTTCTAGGCCTCATCCTGCCATCCTTCTGCCAGCTGATTTTCATATGTTATCACTGGAAGAAGTCTTTCAATAACACAGGGGGAAAAAAAGGAATTTGCATTCAAAAGTTAAGGAATCATCTTTGAAATTCCAACTGTATGTTTCAGCATTCAGCACTGCTGAGGGTCAAGTGCTGAAACTCAGTGATTACTTTATGCAGGAACTGGGTGGCATGGCAAAAAACAAAGTTATCACCCTCTCCTGAAAAATGTGCTCTAAAACATCAGGGAAGAAACAGAACTACAATTAAGTCTTGCTTAACAATAAGTTGTATTTCTGAAGTATCTATATTTTTTTTACCAACTTCATCTGTAATATTGATCACAAGGCTGAATTTAGCTCAGCTCTCCCCACTGTCATTCATCACTTTTGTCTTGTATCTTAAACATGCTGGTGTAAGAAAGAGCCTATAATTTTATTACTACTCACAAACACTGTCACTGAAAGGATCAAAGAACTTGTGTATTTAAGAAAGTGTGGGAATGAGGTTCAGAGGTTCCAGTCACTGATCGTAGGGTGACAGCATTCAGGGTTATGTGTGAGAATCATTTCAACACAATTTTAGATGTGGTTTTGGTTATTATTTTTTTACCAGAACACTGACAGAGCAATTGGCATAGATTAAGAAGGGGTCAAAGGGCCTTCAGAAAGACTTTTGTCTCACAAGCCCTAATGCCAGGATGCAATGCTCTGGTTGCTTATAGAGCTATGCAATGTTTAGGAATGACAGATTATGAGTGATGAATGACAGCTGCAAGTATCAAGAGGTCATTTTAATCACCATATTTCTTGATCTGTATTTCTAAAAATATATTCCTGGACTTACCTTCAAACAAATGATAAAAAAGCAGACCAGTAATCAATGTAAACAATGATCAAAATTGTTATAAGGCTGTCCCCATAACATCTGAAAATATACCTTCCTGATTTGGGGCCAGATGTCTTCCTCAGTACTGTGATTACCATTCATTACTTCACAATGAACCAGCACTAGCCCATTCAAAATAAACATTTTAGACATTAAAGTGTTATTTCTATATCTGTACAGCATTCTCAGGAAAAAATATTTTCCACTGTGATCATTTTGACAGCAGCAGGATGAAATGATGAGATAGAATTAGTATCTGTTCCAGACCACTCAAACAAAAGGAGAAGCTATAAATTCATTCTTACAGGGTCAAATGTTTGAGCACATTCAAAATTTCTGCCATCACCACCAGGAATAATATGTGTTTTGAAAATATTCTGTCACATCGTGGCAGTTTTATAGGAGTAAAATTTATTATCAGTGAAATAACTTATCAAATTTTATGAAAAACACCCATCTCCTATTGCAAAATAATAAATAATACAAGCTTAAAAAAACAACTTCCACAATATGCTCTTCCAACCCAATGTTATGGACTTCCACTGAATTGCAAATGTACATAGGCAAACACACAGAGCCTCCCAGGCTGTTTCTTTAGAGGAATAAGGATAACAAATGAAGGTTAATGCCGTGCTTAATGCAATTTGTTGCTGTTCGAACCTGTAAGTGGATAAAGGCTAGGCAGCAATAGCCAGAAATATTTTGAACTTTCAAATATGAAGGTCAAAAATATAATTAATCTTTTTAGTCAGGTCCTACTTTGAATAAAAAGACTACTATAGCTTAAATTAGCTCTTGCTATGTATATGATAGGAAGCATGGAAAAATATTGTTTCCAAACTGCAACTTTGAAATGCAAACTGAAGGTGAGGTAATGCATAGAGCAGAACAGAGGGCTGAGATGACACCATGTTAAATGAAATGAGGGGTTGTTGAAGTGAATAGAGAAATAAGAGGTCTTAAATCTGAAGCTTTACATTTGATTAAACTGCATCCTGAATTTGCTAATTGGATGTTTTCATGATATGTTGTTGTGGGACACTGACAGATGGCATTGCACTCATGGCAATTAATCCTAGTTGCACTTTTAAAATAAGGCATAAATATATCCCTACTTCTGCAGTCTTTTCTCTGAAAACCTAAGACTGAAATAGCTATGAGCCTCAGTATGAGGAAGACAAAAATGAGTATTAAACTATTCTAAATAGCATTTAATTGCTTGTTACTGGGTAATTACTTTTAAGTAAAGAGATTTTGTGACATTTACTGATAGTGTCTACCTTTTAGTTAGCACCTTTAGTAAGGATAGAAATACACACTTAAGTTTACATCTTTTTATTGTATCCTGTACAAGAGAAACACTTGAAATTTAAAAATTTGATAGAATTTTCACCAGAGAAGAAGCAGGAAAGAGCTCCAACAGACCCATGATAGGAAAAGCACATTTCTATTGGTTCTTTTAGGTGTTTCCTCTATTTTTAGTATCATAAGGGTACACATGCAAGAGAAGGTATCTTTTTGGACTAACAGTGGTGTAAACAATAAAACATTTGACTTTGACTGTGAGTTACCAAGGAATTTGCATTTTATGATATATTAAAGCTTGATATGTGTTTTGATTTATCCTACTGAAGGAATCCAGGTGATAACTTTGATAAAACCTCACTGATAAAACTTCTCATGAATTATTCCATGAGAAGAATTTAATACTGTGATTTAGGTCACTTAAAAATAAACACAAGGGAAGTCAAGATTCAGTGTTGTACTTGCTGACTTGCTCTTTTCATCTCACTTGGTAGTTTAAATTGGTGGAGAAGTCTAGGTGGTTGGCTTCCATCACTTGTAAATCACATGGGGAAACAAATGTACACATTAATAAAGTAAGAAATAACATTTTGCTAAGATTACTGTTCACATTCCCCCCCCCTATTTTTCTTACAGGCAACCAATTGTTTCAATCAGAAGCCATAAAGAGTGTTAAGAAAATTATTCCATTTGATGAAAAGGTTTGGTTCTGCTGTAGGATTCGTTAAAGCCTGGGCAAACCCAGGAAGTGCTCTGCAAAATAAAGACAATAATGATAAAAATAGTAACCCTTTCCTTTGTCTTTCTTAGTCTGTGATGTAACTTTGCAGCAAAGGCTACAGAGGCAAAGAGTATCTAGGCTGTATAAGATCTTAGTCCAGGTCTTTAAAAATGCTAGGGCATGTCTCTTAAAACAAATGTGTCCAATATCTAGAATTACCTCATCTCAGTTAATGCCTCTAGAAGCTGCTGTAACTAAAATAACAAATTTATTCATGTTTCATGATGTGAAATCTCTAGGTCAGTGTAGTCTGTACAACTGAATGAGGAATGCATGTTGACTGACTGTAAAATAGATAGAAGAAAAAAAATCATTTTGCATTTTAAATAGATGTACTTATAATAGCTTGAGATTCCTTAGAATAAGAGGCTGCATTCTTTGCTCTTTGTTGCTGTTTACAGTCCCTTCTAAGTCTCACACTGTATGACTCCATATATATAAACTGGATTTATGGAACAGATTTAAAAGCACATATAAATACAGAATGATAACTATAGGACATAAGGACACAAAATTAACATTGTCTACCCTCAGAGCATAAGAAAAAAAGAATGAAAATACATTTTTTTCTTTAATAAGGCTCAGAGTCATAAGGTTCCAACATTGTTCCAACCACCTAATTTATTGACTTGTGACCAATGCCAAAAAGTCTGAATTATCACTTCCAGAGCAAAGCTGTGAAATAATTCTGATAGATAATGGAAAGGGAAAATGGTTTTTAACCTGACCACAGAAAGCATTGGCTCAAATATGTATTTTCATTTACACTTCTTCATTTAAAATGTCAAATGCTTTACTTCTTAAAGGGAAATACTGGATCCCATATGAAATAAGCAGTGCCCTTTAATATTTTTCTTTCTTATCAACACTGCTTTTTCTACAGAATGGTAGAATTACAACAAATCAGCAGGATATTAATCCCTATTTTAATCTCATACATTGTAAATTCAGGTCATATGTAGGTGTTTGTACTGCAAGTCTCTATTCCCATATTGATTAGTAACATTTTATAGTCTTCTACATTGTTTTATATGGTACCTCTGAAAACAATTGCTGTTTTACAACTATCTATACACAATCCATATGATAACAATAAATTAATAAATTGGCAAGCAGCTAAGATAAATCTGCCTGAGAAGCCTGAAACAGCAATATTTTGACATAGAGAAAAAGATACTGCTGATTCTCAAACAGAACTGAGACATTATAGTGCTTAGTTAATATTTGCCACTTTTGCTGGTGAATTTCTGAGCACCACATTATGGTACAGAGAGTATATATTTATTTCAACAGAAACTTAGAAAATAAGGCTATCATTATTACAAGAACCAAAGAGCACCCTTCTAAAGCAAAACATTACTTGCAGTTTTCTATACTGTGCATAGTGAAAAGATGTTGGACTTGTAAAACAAAAGTACCAGCTATTTCTAAAGACAACATCTTGGATAAACCTGTGAAGTGTTTTCATCCAATAGTCTCTTTCATAACCCCAAAATGTTATTTGTTTACTTACATGTTTTCAGTGGTGTACGTGAGAAATCTTGTTCCACTGGGTGAATCTACAACACACTTAGAACTACCTCAATTCCACATTTACATCATCTTTATGGTCATAGTGACTTTACAGTATTTTATAAAACCTCTGGTGACAAATCAGCAAAAGCCAACAAATATCTTGAAGGAACATACCTCATGCCCCAGTGTCAAATCAACTCTCATTATCTGCCTAAACTCACTCTGCCTCAATGTAACACATTAACATATGATGTGGCTGTGTTACTTAATGAACCAAACCAGATATTTTCTGAATCACAGCATATACTTTAAATTTCCATTATTCCAGCCAACATGGCTGGAGCAATGAACTAGATATGTCAGGTGCATGGATTTTTATTAATTCTAATACAGTGCTAATTTAGATTGTTGGGGGCTCCAGAGCTGGACACAGTGCTCCAAATGGGGTCTCATGTGAGTGGAGCAGAGGAAGAGAATCACCTCCCTCGACCTGCTGGTCACACTCCTTTTGATGTAGCCCAGGATATGTTGGCTTTCTGGGCTGCAAGGACACATTGCTGGGTCATGTTGAGCTTCTAATCTACCAACACCTGCAAGTCCTTCTCCTCAGGGCTGCTCTCAACCCAGTCTGCACCCAGCTTGTATTATTGCATGGGATTGCCCTGACCCATGTGCAGGACGTTCAACATGGCCTTATTGAACTTCATGAGGTTTAAATGGGCCCACCTCTTGAGCTAGTCCAGGTTGCTCTAGATGGCATTCCTTCCCTCCAGCGTATTAATCGAACCACACAGCTTTGTGTCATCAGGAAACTTGCTGAGGGCACACTCAATCCCACTGTCCATGTTGCCAACAAAAATGTCAATGTCAGTCCCAAACAAATCCTTGAGAAATCCTACTTGTCACTGTTCTCCACAAGATTGAGCCTCATTAAGTGTAACTGGTTTGGACCAGTGTAACTTGGTGCAACTTCATCTGTGGCCACACTGCTGTGGCCACACTGCACTAAAACCTTTTAAGTTTACCTGCCCAGGTAGTTAAAAGGATTTGTTTAAACTAAGTTGTGAGATGTTCTGAGATGAGGATTGATCATGCAATCCTTTCAGGAAGCTTCTGAACACTGAAAAACTTTGTTCAAGCTTTATGATAGAGGAGAAATGCTTTAGCTAAAGTAACTGTAAGGAAGAGGATTCCTCGCACAAAATTGGGATAGAAGATCTGGGAAAATAAGACTCTTGCCACAGCTCTATCAACAGCAATAATTACAACTATTTAAAATAGAGAAATAAATTATGAAGACCACAAAATAAAAATATATTAACATTACTTACACTAGTACTAACAAATTTACATTAATAATTATATTTAGAAATTTCATTATATTATATAACATTTATATTTCTCTTATATTTGGTAATATTATCGGTGTATGCCATCCTTGTATATAAATATTGATATGAAATATTTCTATCAGTATTAAATGTAAAATACTATAAAATATGTCCTGGAAGAAGACAGAATTGCACAGATGTGAAGATCTGTGGGGTTTTCCTCATTAAGGAAAATGTTGATACCCTTACTTGTACAGGAGATTATGAAATACCTGAAAACACAGTAGTTGTCACCCACCACAATATGAAGAAACACACGATATGAAGAAACACAATATGAGGAAAGCCCTGATTTGGTTGCTAACTATTCATCAAGCTGAGAATGTCTATGCAACAACAAATTAAACCAGTGGAACATATGAAACAGTTTGCAAAAGCAAAGGAAAATATTTTGTCCCCCCAAAAAGATATGCTTGAAAGAAATTGTCTATAAACATTTTAAATCTTTTTTCTGTACATTCCCTTAAAGTTTTCTTTTGCTAAATACATCTCCTATCATCAGTACTTCCCTGGTAGTTTTTTGTCATTGTTCATTAATTTGCACTACTACCATCTGATTCCATAATGATGTATCTTTATACAGTAGGTGTTTGGTTGTGAAGAGTGGCAGATGTAAGACACATCAGTGACTTTCCCTCCCTGTAGAATTCATTGAAACTGTATGAAAGCTGCACAAATGAAAACAACAGCTTAATGGGGTACAAATCATTTTGTGCTTCCTGAGAATCCTAACAGGAGGCAAGCAAGGCCTTCAAATCAGGTAACTTACTTTTCATTTTCCTGTCAAAGGAAGAATCAGAAATGTGAATGCAGAATTTGCATGGTGCGGCTCTCGAATTTTGCATAGCAGTGGAGTGGGAAAATGTAGCTTCTGTTGATCCAACAGCTCAATTCCAGGAAAGGTAAATGTAACAGACCTTGCCCGGTAGTTATTAGTGATATTTGGTATTACTTATTTATCAACTAGAGGATAGAACTAGCTTTTATCTCTAACTCAAGAGATCATAAGAATTCGCTCATTTTTAAAAAAATGGCTCTTCAGTTTCTGAAAAAATAAGCTGAATCCTGTATTTACAATTATCAGTGCCTCAACTTTGTACATAAACAGCACAATTTTCGAAGTAGTGCAAAATAGGCCTTCAGTAAAAAAACATGCTTCACAAAGTGTAATGATATGATGATGAGAAAGTTTGGCATGCTGACACCTGAAAATAATACCAGTGATTAATTTTTAACATAAGACCCCATGGTTTCCGGTATAAACAAGCTTGCATCTCTCATTACAGTTTATTTCCTAAGCACATAAATTCTTGATAGGAAAAGATAAATGATAGCTTGACCAGATAGTCAGGATTTATGGGGTCTAGCAAATATACAGACAGAGAACTGCTGCCTTTACTCTTGGATATGATCAAAGTTTTAGAAGCACTTGTTTTACTGCTGTGTTCATATATCTTAAAGATTTTAGAGATTTCTGTACAAAGATGGTCCCCTGAGAGTTTTGGAGGATTAGTACCTTCAGGAAGGTCTGATTATGCATGCTGTATGAGAAGACATTGAATAAAATACAACCACCACAGGGACTGCCATTAGTGAGTTACTGAGCTTTGCTCTTTTTCTTTTTTTCTGTATGCTCTCATAAATCTTCCATCCTTTTCAGCAGAGTATCCTAAAGGAACAGTTAAAAGAATGGACAGTTTGGCATTGGCCAGGGCCTGGGAACTGCCAGAAGAATCTGGGGCTACTGCAGGGATGCAGGGCTGAGGCTGCCCAATATTGGGGGGCACCCAGGAGATATTGTTTGACAGAGAAACCTACTGCTCAGTCCCTATCAGCAGCCACAGGATGGCCGGATGTGTGTACCAGGATTGTATTTTGCTAGACTGTCTAGCTTTCAACTGAGAAAAGTTGATCAATTAGGTCCTGGGGCTATCCCAAGTATTACATCATTATTCTCTACTTCATGTTACTAAAGACAAAGGTTTTGCATACAAAGAGAGTAAGGAAAATGCAATGCAAAGTGGCAGGACAACTAATGATCTACAGTTATCAGGAACCTCAGTTTTTCTAAAATCTTCCAAAGCTTTTACAGTTCTCTATTTGCATTTGAAAGTTTGTGGATGGGAAAGGTGTGTTTTATTGATACACTCTGAATCTTCTTAAGATAAAAGGACACATATCATAGATAAAGAATTCAGAATTTCCCAGTGGTCCAGTTAATGTCTTAACAGTATAATAGCCCTTAATAATGTAGAAAAACCTCTTTAATAATACATTTTAGATTGTTAAACAAAACACCAAGAGTAACTTGGTGTTATGCTTCCGATGTTCCTCTGGGTTATGAGAGTAGAAATGAAATTGGTCTGTATGTGGGATGTTTCCATGAAGTAACCAAAATTCCATAGCATGGCCAACAGGACTAGGGAAGTGATTGTTCCCCTGTACTCAGCACTGGTGAGTCAGACCTCGAATACTGTGTTCAGTTCTGGGTCACTCACTTCAAGAGAGACATTGGGGTGCTGGAGTGGGTCCAGAGAAAGGCAAAGAAGCTGGTGAAGGGTCTGGACCACAGGTGTGATAAGGAATGGCTGAGGGAACTGGGGTAGCTTAGTCTAGAGAAAAAAATGCTCAGGGGGGACCTTAACTGGCTTCTACAACTACCTGAAAGGAGGTGGGTGTTGGTCTCTTCTCCCAGATAACAAGTAAGAGGACAAGAGAACATGGCCTCACGTTCCACTGGGGGAGGTTTAGATTGCATATTATGAAAAATTTATTCACTGAAAGGGTTGTCAAACATTGGAACAGGCTGCCCAGGGAAGGGTTTGAGTCCCCATTCCTGGAGGTATTTAAAAATACATATATGTGGCACTTAAGAACATGGTTTAGTGGTGGACTTTGCAGTGCTAGGGTAAAGGTTGTACTCCATAATCTTAAAGCTCTTTTCCAACCTGAACAATTCTATGATTCGACAGAGAATCCTGATTAATGAGCAACTTACTAAAAAACAGACTTTTCCCAAGGAGCTGTCAAGCCCTGAAGAATTGTGCCTGCACTCTCTAGCTGTGCCCTCTACACCTCAGTGAGCCCAAATTGTTCAATTCATCTTGTAGCTTTTTGAAGGCATGGGAAGTTTTCTCATCTTTCATAGTGGATCTGTCAAGATGTTTGGCTGTCATAAACAAAGTGTCTTTCCTTATCCTAGAATAATTATTTTTTTTCACATAAATTTATGTAGAATACGGCTTTCCTTTCTATTTTGGGTCATAGCTGCTGGCTGTGTACTGACCATGGCCTTTGGTAAGGAGCCTGCATCGAGGGTCTGCTACAGGTGTTCAGCTAAGCCTACCTGGAACAAGACTGCAATAGAGGAAAAAGTCATTTTCTTTCTCATTGTTTCTCCAGTCTGGTAGAAGATAGAGGCACAGCCATAGTTCCCTGTTCATATGCTATAAGACTTCCAAGGCTACTGTGATCTGTATTAGCTATCAGAACAACTTTGGTGTGATTATATTGGTGAGGAAAAATTAAGATTTAATAAAATCTATTGTTCTAGCATGCCCCTTTGCTAAGGTATAGAGTTTGGTAAACTGAAATTTTTCTTAAGGCCAAGGAGAATCCTAGCATCTTTTATGATGCTTTAGGAGTCATTGTAGTATTCATTAAACATGCTACAGAAAAGTCAGAGCTTTATGGGATGTCCTTCTAGTAGCAGTGGTTAGCTTTTATGACCACACAAGTCCTGCTGTGGGATAACGCTGTCCAGGGATTCACAGTAAAGCAGCCATGCCCTGTCCAGCAGTGCAGTATGGCAACAGGAAGGTTAAAAAGAGATATAGCCTTGGCCTTCATCACTCTCAGAATAAGAGGGTTTGTCTGCTAACCCAGAGAGATGATAAGTGTCAAGTGTATTTGCTCTAAACTACACAGACTACATAATAATTAAGGAGTTTGCATAACAAGTACTAGTTTCAAAGAGAAATAAAAATGGGGCAGTGTAACTAGCCCAGGCTATTATAATATTAATTTAAAAAATTAAAATAAAAATTCAGGGTTCACTGGATTTTGGTCTTTACTTCAACTTCTGCTACCCTCATTTAGCCTCTCAACAGGGTGCTGGTCTGAGAATTTTCCTTCTGAAATTAATGGCGTATGGCCACTGGCTTCAGAAGATGAAGAATTTGTCTTCCTCTGTGTCTGAGCACTCAATTTGACTCTCAGTTACACTTGTACAATCTAATTAGCTTGGGAATAATCAAGAAAAATGCATTAATAATGCCTCGACAACCTTCAGTCTTTTTGTTTTTAATATATTATATAGAATATAATATATTATTATATGTTATAATAATATATTAGCACATTGAGTTTCACTTCAATGTACAGAAAATGAGATCCATGTAAATACTAATTATCTATTTTGAGTTAGGCAGTAGTCTGAATAGTCAGTATACCTACAGCAGATACAGCATTTTTCACAAGATTTTGAAGAAATTCTAAGCTATATGAGTGTTTCTATGTACAACATCCTGTGGAGGCAGCTTGAACTGGTTTCTGTAAGGTGATCTTCATAACCACTCAGAGAAATCAATTAATGATTCCAGTGTCTTCCTGCATTTTCAGCGCATTTTGCAATAAAGAAAAATCTAAGGTCAGGACAAGAGTCAGTCTCAACTTACAAACAGCCCATTTTATTTTGAAAAACAGCTTTAGCTACAAGGAACCTTGTTGCTGAAATTGGCTCTTTTCACTGGCCAGTATCTCTGCCAGTGGTGGGCCTAGCCATTTCAGGCAAAGTCCAGACAGACAGTCAAATATCTAACAAACACAACACTGGAAGATTTTGTTTTTTTTCTTTAAAGAGGGAAGAGAAAATGAGAGTGAAAACATACATGCAATATATTTATGATACTACATTTGAAGAAAAATATTGCAATCACATTGAATTTGTCTGAGTTATCAAGATTAACACACGCTTCTATGATAGTAGTAAAATATGCTCTTTATCCTGATACAAAACATACCTTTTCCATTTCATTCTACAACCTTCTGATGAAAATAACAGGAAGTGTCTGAGTTTAATCATAGTTGACTTTCAGATGTCTGCTTCTCCTCTGTTATCTTTTTTGTTTAGGCAACCAAATTTCAAACCAAAACAGACAGTTTACGTGGACCCCATATTGGTTCTGAAGGCACAGGGAGTTAAAAAATACATGCATACTGAGTCAGTGCTTGCTCATGCAGAATAGAAAAATTCTAAAAATGCTGTTTCATAATAGGAAGCTAAATTATTTTTAAGCTACCACCCACAATTAAATTATAAAATTCAATGATGTTAAAAGAATAGCAAAACAAAGAAGCTGTCTGCGCTTTCCATCAGACCACAACAATTATGCAGTCCTATGAATACAGTTAATATAACCTCTGCTCAGAAGCTATACTCCATGGCTACAGACTGCAATTGCTCTACAATAAACCATTAGGTCCATCACTTGATATTAGAAAGTAATAACTGTATCAGGGCATTTCAGGTTTCTTTCCCTTCGTAAAACTACCATTCTCTAAAGGATTATCCTGACAGGCAACACACTCGCCTTTTAAAAGCAGCAATATAATTAGCTTCCTCCCACCCCACTGCTACTTGTTTCTCTTATCTCTGAGCAGATCTGAGAAATAAGAGTGGTGGAAATGTTTGCTTCAACTTAGCACAATGGCAACAGAGGCAAAGCTGCTGCCTTGATTTAGTGGGTCAGGAGGGTCCCTGTGGATGCAGGAGCCCCAGGCACGTAGCCCTGTTGCTAGGGAACTGTATCGATCCTTTCCAGCATCTTCACTGACACCCTCTCTGCTACACTGTGATTGAACACCATCTTTTACAGGAGTGGGAGAGTTAGAAGCTTTTCCTTGGCTTTAATATTTATGAAGTAAACGTTTTAACCATTGAAGCTTTAAATGTCTAATGCTGTTTTCTTTTTCCAGAGCTGTAGTTTACCTTTGGGAATACCTTGATCACTCTAGTAAAGCAAATTACTTCATGCTGGAGGCAGATATCTTCTCTGAGCTAAATGCAATTGTAGGAGGTTCAACATGAACACAAAAATAATTCAAGTATACTTTTCCTCATTCACTTTTATTTTCGTATTATTTCAAGATAATTTACTCTTAAAATACATCATGTTATGGGTTTAACTGAAAATCATCAAAATCAGATTGAAGGTAGATCAGCATATTTGAATATTTTTATATAAGCTAAAAAAATAAGGCATGTGTATAAAAATGTCGTGTGTACCTACAGAGAATGCTGTTAGGCAGAAACTGTCAGCATAGCCCAGTGGGGTGCTTTGGGAAATGCTCACTACCCTTACCTGGAGAGATAAGGATTGCAGGTTATACATCTTTAGCTAGCTAATTTGGAGGTTCATCTTGTGTATAGACAACAGGGGGGTTTTAATGCCAAGCATTTTAAGAAGGTTCCACAGTGGGTCTCCTTAGGTGATGCTGCAGCCCCCAGCTTTGTTGTTGCTTTGCTCCTATAGGTCTGGCCCTTATTATGGAACTTGAAGGCACCATCCGCAGGATGTCAGTCATCTCTGGGGGAAGGGTGGGCCAAGCAGATACCTCAGCTGTTGCAGGCAGTGTGCAAGCATACCTTATCAAACAATATAATTGAAGGAGATTGAGCACCTGAGTCCTGTCCCAGTAGATTCCCAGGGAGTATGTATTTATAGAAAGGTGATGCCATGAAGCCTCACAGATTAGAAGGGTTATCAGATGATATGAAACCCAAATGAGACAATATTTAACCTTTCATACCACTTCTCCTACAGTAGCAAGCAGAAGTTGAATGATGGTTTTTCAGTTTAAATATGGAAAATTCTCCATCTGAATTTTAAAAGTCAACAGCAGTGGATAAAAACTGTATACTTAAAAAACTGTTGATTTTACTTCTATATAAAACCTAACAATTTAATTTTGTGTGAGATGATTAAGATCTTGGGATTCTTCTTATAAATACTCAACACTGGCTAGAAAATGTCTAGCAGTAGCCTTAGAAATGTAAATAATTGCTTTAATCAGGCAGCAGATGCCCGATACAGGCCTGCATGACAGATCCCACAGTGACCCAAGGGAATTAAATGTAGCATAAGGAGAAGGAGGTACCTCTGTGAGCAAGAACAAATTTACCAGATGAGCTGCAGGGACAGTAGCTCCCTATTAGTATGATCCTGTGTGGCACATGCTCTAGTCACACAGTAGGAAATGCTGCTTTGTGCTGTTGTGCTGTCCTCCTAATTATTGGGAAGGCCACATCTGGTTCTGCACCCAGTCCTGTCTATGAGGAAGCTCACACTGACAACATCCCCCACTGAAGCCCCTGAATAAAAATTCAGGAAGTCAGGCTAGTAAAAAATGCAACAATTCCCTGCAAGGCAACCAGAGGCTCATGCCACTTTAACACATGCAAAAATTCTTTGGTATTGATATCATGTAGGTGCGCACATCTAGGTTCGGCTTATAAACAAAACTCTGTATCTTTAACCTAAATCATACTGCATATCATGTAGTTAACTGAATTTCTCTGATTGAAATATAAAACTAATAAACACAAGAATCCTTTAAAAAAAATAAAATAAAAATGTTCAAACTTGTAAAAGATGTCAGCAAGTTCTAGAGGATCTGCATTCAGGCTTTCTACAGCTTTTATTCTTCATTTTAAATAAATTCTCATTCTTCCCCAATTCAAAGCTAATCTCCCACTGACTCTAATATTCATTGTTACTTAGAGACCATGAATTAGGACAATGGCTGTTAACACAGTACTGAAATTCTTTTTTCTTGCACCCTTACAAATAACAAAGTTATATCATATATCAGCATACAACATAATGGTCTTTGAAAAAACTCTTCTGACTAAATTGCTGCTAGCACTCAAACTAACAGTCTTTCCTAATACAACACTGACATAATAATAGCATAATACCTCAGGCCATCAAATCTGTTGAAATTAAATTGTTACTATCAGATAAGATAAAACCTAGTCAGATGCATTAACAACCTTACATTCTGGTAACACTACTAAAATAGTGGTGGCTTCTGTTAAGTCTTGCATAATATTTGCTATATGTTTTTTATTGAAATGCATTGAACAAACATCCTGCCTGGGTCACTCCTCACAAAACATTAGTGCAGTATTTTGAGTCCTGATCTAAAGTCTGATGAACAAAGTGGGGATCCTGCTATTAGCTGCAATGGCTTCAGCTGTTTACATAATATCTATCTCATGTAATCAATAACAAAGATGATATAAAAAAAATCTAATTCCCCTAAAATCTGCCTATTTGTGCATAAATGTTATATATATATGCATGTATATACATGTGCACATGTATTATACAGACACACATTTTACTTATCCCATGAATAACACGGATTCTCATGGATACACTCTGACAGCTAAAACCTGTTTACCCACTGGTTTGGGCTGCTTTCTTTTTCTATTCCTTTAGTGACTTATGCAGACAAATGTTACAAAAAAAGGTTGTTAGAATTATCTGAGGAACATGTACGAGGTTGAAAGACTTCCAGTGGGACATGTGTCTCTGCTACTGCATTTTCTAAAAGTGACTGTAACTTTCCTAGAATTTTTCAATATCTGTTTTCTGAGCAGAATAGGAAAGTTATCTGATGGGTATTTAAGTAGTATCATTTACTTGTAGAAACAAAAAAAGCCATGCCAAAAAATAACTTTAGAGTTTACTAGACTTTCATCTAAGTCTCTGGACCAAGGAAAAGCAGACTTGGCTCTGATGTGTCGATCTAGCCCCCACTGCACATAGGATAGAGAAGTAACACCAAATAAGATCACTTTCAGTAGCTATGAACTCTGTTCCCAGATACAATCAATCAAGCAAATGGTAATGGTGTAGTCTGTGGACATTTACTCGCCAGTAGATTCGATAAGCCCCACACCTACTTGTGGGGTTGATATCAAACAAGTCTAGGTCACCCTTAGCTCTGGCTGACTTCAGTCACAGATACCTGTCAGAGGAACACACTGCCAGTGTGCATGTGATAAATTAAATGCAGTGTCCCACCTCCACTACTGGGTCAGACTTTGCAGCTGTCCTGAAAGTAAATTGACTCTTCCTTGATTAAAGCAATTAACTAAGCTGTTGTCCACAGCCCCCTCTACTACTTTATTCTTATTCAAAGCTGAGTGGGTAGTTAGTGTTAAATGCACTGCAGTATGATGGTGCTCACTGCTTAGCATTCAGTTCTGAAGCCTCTAAAAGTGGAAGTGTGAAGGTATCTGGCTGCCTGTCAAAAATGCTGGCCTGGATGAATTGCAAGTGCCTGGAACCGTATGGTAAATAAGACAAAAAAAGCTTCTACTGAGAGTTTACAGGCTCTGGGCAAACGTGTTCACTCATAGTCATTACATCTGACAGCTTGTAGCCCTCAAGTGATCCCTGCAATTTTTAACAAAACTTCAACTTACTTCCTCTCAATGCATTTAACTATGTTAAATCTTTCACAGGAAGATGGAGTTTCTTTTTCATTAAGATATTTTCCATATGCATTTACTGGGAGAAAGCAGTGACAGCAATCCAGCCTCTCACACATGGTTTCCCTTGACCAAGTAAGAGGGAAAAGGGTTCCCTTTTCCCTCCAAATACTACAGTATGCTAGCTAGACAAAGGAGCAGAAGTAACAGTCTCTGCAGCTTCCTCGAGCTGGGTAAAAGCTCAATTAAAGCAGTGCGTGGGTAAAGTGAACAGGACACTCAGGAGTTGGTGCTGGCAGTAGATATCTGGCAGGGAAAACATGATGTCGGTGATGCTTTAAATCTCTATTAATCTTTCAGCCCATTTTACTCATTTACAGAGACCTCTGCTTTTAAATATTTGGAGTTAAAACCCCTTAAGTGTCATTAATGTAATTACTGATTTTATCATTTGCCCACTGGATAGGTTCAACATATTCTAATTAGTTCTTTTGTTTAAGGAATGAGTTGGGTTTTGCACATAACAAATACACTTCAGGAGTGACGAATTTAGTATGTGATAGAAAAGAGTGAAATATTTAAAGGTGTTCCTTTATTCAACTTATGACTAAGCATGTTGTCATGGTTTAAAACCAAATCCGTACAGTTCGCTCACTCACTCCCCCCCTTGATCCCCCAACTCCCGGAGAGTTAGGAAGGAGAATCCAAAGAATGTGACCCCCACGGATTGAGATAAGAACGGTTTAATTGCTAAGGTATAACACAAATCACTACTGCTACTACTACGACAGATGATAATGATAAAGCCAATAACAAGTGAAGAGAATACAACACCTCACCAGCCACCGACCCATAACTCACCCCACCCTGCCCGACCAAGCACCGACCAATACCTCCTCCATTCCCCCCAGCGCTCCAGCCCTTCCGAGTCTCTCCCCGTCACATCCTCGGTATGACGTGCTATGGTATGGAATACCTCTTTGGCTAGCCTGGGTCAGGTGTCCTGTCTCTCCTTTCTCCTGGCCTCCCCTCCTCCCTGGCAGAGCATGAGCTCAGAAAAAGGCCTTGGACAAACCAAACATTTGAGCAGTAATTCAAAACATACTTGCTATCAGCAAGCGTTCTCAACCTGAAAGTCAAAACACAGCACTGCACCAGCTACCAAGAAGGAGAAAAAATGATTGCTACTGCTCAAACCAGGACACGTGTAGGGAACTTAATAATATTGGGATATTAAAGGCTGAAGATGATAATTTTCTAAGAATGCCCTACATGTCCAAACAATCACTGGTAAAAGCTTTTGCAGGCCATTTAAGAAGGCACTAACCCCCATTTTCTGCAGACTGAAAGCATTACATACAATTTTGTAAGAGAAAAATGGGGGAAACTAATTGACATGGAAGGGTCAAAGTGATGTGAATGTGATATTTTCATTATGAGAAATATCTTCATGACTGAAAAAGAAATGAGGCAGGTTGTTACAGATATTAGTATTAAAAAAGCATGCTGTTAAGATTAACAACTGATTTGCCTAATATAGAATTCATTACTGTGCAACATGTCAACTAAATTGTTTTCTTATTAATGCTCACCCAATACCAAATAACTCCCCAGCACTTGCCTCAGACATCTCTATGAATACTGAGCAGATTTATTATACTTGGTTGTGTTGTAATGAAGCTTCAATAGATACATAGTGATCAGACACTTAGAATAAGAAGTGAGCATTAAGAAGTCTTCTTGTGCAAGCACAGTAAAATACCAGAGGTATGCTAAAGACCTCCTCCAAACTTGACAGATAGTAAGGCTGAGGGAAGAGGATCTACATTTTCTAGTTTTAAAGAGGCACAAAAGTGTTAACTTGACTTCATCTCACTGCTCTAGAGGATTTTACTAGGATTGATTATGTGTACCAGCTATTCAGCCAGTGTTTAGCTGGGGAAAACATAGGCTGTTGATTATTTACATGCTGGACTGCATCCTTCACCAAGGGACTTTCTCCCTCACTTCTCTTTTAAATTTCAAAACATTTGACAATTGAAAATAATAAAGTTCAAGAGTTTGATAATTCAGATTCTAAGAAATAAAGAAATCAATACCTCACCAAGGAAAGAGGTGTGTTATGACAAAATGTGTAATATTTAATTACTGACAGCAGTTTTTAGATGTTATCCTTGAGAGAACTTCATAGGGAAAGATTGCTAGAGGCCAATTCAACCATTGTGATCAGAGTATCTGCATTGTAATTAACACATGAGAATATATGCATGCCAAACTTTATAAGAAAACTGTATTAAAGCACCTTTGTCTGAGGACACATTGTAAGTGTTAGAAGCTCTGTCATTAGAAAACTATATATTACCTACCTTCTTTTCAATCACAGAATCACAGAATAGGTGGAAGGGGCCACTGGGGGGTCATCTAGTCCAACCTCCCTGCTCAAGCAAGGAGCACATAACTTACAGCAAGACAGATGGGAGCATGCATTGTTTTACTGTGGCACTTTATAACTTTGGTGTTCAGCTGAGTGCACTGCATTCCAGTACAGTATGTTTTTTTAAATTTAATTTATTCAACATTTTATAACAGCAAATCTCAATGTCACAGTCAGTAGCTGAAACCAGTTTTGTAATGTAACACACATGTCACAGGTGAGAATCTGTGTACTGAAGACTCACTCTGTGCCATTTAAAATGCTGGTCACAGAGAATACGGATATACAGTTGATGGTAGCCATGGAAACAAGTCAGAGCTTACCTTCATAATATTTTTTTAATAAAAAATAGATTCCAAAGGGTATTTTTTTCTCTTATTTCAGGAGCACAGTGTAATATAGTATCTAGCAAATTATCCATTAGAGGTTTTTAAAAGCAATTCTATCTTAAAATCCTTTGCAGATGTTGCATCATGCTCATTTCTGAACACTAAAGACCAGGTGTGTTATTAAAGCATACTAAAGGCTCCAAAACCTCCCTGGGAAATGCAGCAAATGTGAGGAGCAGAATCAGAGCACATCACTGGCTGCACCAGGAGGAGGCAGGTCCACTGCTGGCAGATCATTTGTAACCACTCCTGGAGAGGCCAGACGACTGGGTAGGATGTGCAAAGCCACAGGGAAGACAGGCAGCTGGGGAATGCATGCAGGGCAGGAGAGAAAGGGAGGAGTCCTGGCTATTGTCAAGACAAGATGAATGAAGGGATTTAATGTTTGGAGACTGAAAACTGGGGTAGATGGTAGCTCTTGGTAAATAGGGGCTTTGCTGTGAAACTTGTAGTGTGGAACATGAAGTTTTCTGGGAGGAAATAATAATTTAGAATATACCTATCATAGCAAGCAAAAAAATACCTTAAAAAGCTTTTTGACAGGACCTTAAAACTAGGTACTGAAAAGCTAAAATAAGATCTCCCCATGTAGAGGATAGCTGCCTGGTTGTCAGTGGTCCCTGGAGAGGTATTTTGTCCAACTTGGTGCAGGGAGATCTGACCGAGGATGTGTTTTTAGATCAGGTTAAATATCAGCCCCAAAGCTGTAGAAAGTGTAGGGATAGAGAAAAGGTGGGAGAAAAACCTCACCTCCGTTTACCCTGAACTGTAATACAGCAGACCTCCACTTCAGCTCCTCTGGTGAGAAGCTTTAAGGAAGAAGAAAAAACAACGGAAAGAGTATCAAATGCACAGAAGGGGAAAATCAAATGAAGAACAAAAGCAGAACATAGGACATCTTCCACTTCTTTGAAAGAACAAGACACCTATCAGTATGTTATAAAATACACTTAACTGTGATATGACCTAATGAATGTTTCCCTGCTGGCAGTTCCTCTGACACCTACTGAGTTACTATGTTTTTCAAAGTTAAGATGGCAGATGAAGAGTTTGGAAAGCTGGTTTTCCTCCCATTTGCTGGTAACTACACAGATCTGGGTTTATGGCATAGGAAAACCTGAAAACATCCCCAAAGTACAGCGATGAACTCACTTGTCATGCTGTCTTGTTCATAGCTTTATTTAGAAAAGAATTAGAGCTGGAGCTACTACAAAAGCTTGGGAAACTCAAACCTCTGTCTAACCCACTTACTGAACTGAAATCAGGAGTTCCCTGAAAAACAGAGGGGTCACACAGGGCACCCTAAGGAACAGTAAACCCTGAGGTACAGTAAAATGAGTGCAAGATACAAGTATTTGTAAGAGCAAAATTACTGTGCATAATGCATTAAAAATTTCATTGATCATTTGGATCCAGAGGCTCTATCAGAAAAAATGTGTGGAAAAGCAGCAGTACCTTTTCTAACCTATACACAGAGTAGGTGGAGGTTGAGGCTGCATTACCACTCTCCTATCAGTTGTAATGTGGTTAAGCCAGTATCTCCTACCCTACATTTATAAAATGCAATTACTTATACTTTTAGAGTGTGGAAGGTAGTATAAATAATCTACTCCAAAACAAATACAATATTCTAAACTCTAACTACTGAACTGTGAATGCATAGATCTCTTACATCTGGAGAAAAAGTCTAAATATTGTGGGCAGTCAAAAAACTATCATGCTTTCTTGCTGTATGGACCTTGTGTAGTCCACAGTGCTACAATTCATTGTAGCCCTTGTGAGCCAGATCTGCTTGGCTCATACACAAGTGAAAAACACTTGGAGTTACCAAAAGAGTCTTTTTATACAACTCATATTGTGAAGGCATTTAACTATTGCAAGGAAAGAAGACAAAGAAATATGTCATTTCAGGGATATGTGAATAATTAAAACTGAATTTAAGCACTGAAAAGTGATAAATAAATCTCAAGGACTTGACATGCAATTTTGCCTTTCAACTGTTGAAGACACAGCATTTGTCAAAAGAGACACAAGAGTTTCACAAGAACAGCAGGAAGACAATATATAAAAATTAGATGCATTTCTTTGATGCCTTGAAATCTCTGTATGTGCCCATGAATGTTCACTTTGATACAATTTCCTAGTCCCCTTAGTTGGGCTTTACTAGGAGCGTATGACCACACAGTAGGTATTTCTCCTTAATGGACTTCTCTGGGCAAATTAGAAAAAAAATAATATCCAGTTGAGGGCCTGAATTCACCCCTTGTCACATTTTTCATGACTTTTTGTGCCAGAATAAAAAAAGCCCTTATGAATGCTAGATACCTGCCACACTAGTTAGGAAATAACACCACTAGATAAAAATATTGCTTCCTTGTAGTGTACAGGGCATCCAAAGTATTAATTTCAATTCACCCTCAAATTTAGCAGAGGACCAAGTAACATCCCAGTTGATGTCTGTATGAGTCTGAGTGAATCTGTAGCTGAAACTACATTAAGGTCCAAATTTTATAGTACAGTGAACAGCATTTAACTGCAAATAGCTGATAGATTACTATGCAGGCTTCCTCATAAACCAAATATAAAGCTGTCTTACTACAAGATTATTTCCTGGCAAATTAAGAACCAGTTTTTCCCTGTCTGGTTGGCAGCTGTACAACACCTACATGACAAGCTAGCTGTCTGATCTCAAATTAAATCAGCAGACTTGTGACATTATAGCTGTTCTCTCAAAAATTCTAGTGCATGGAGAAGACAGGAAAAGTAACAGCTACGAATTTTATGAGATTTTACATCTAAACCCTGGAATTATTCCCTAGTAAGATACTAATTTGCCTCTACTAGAATAAAGTAAAAATATTCAGGATAACTGAGACAGCCCTGCAGAGACAATGGAAAAGCAAAAGCTTGAATACCATTCATATTCCTCAAAGAAATAACTTACCCTTGAATTGCTATGAAAATATGACTCATAATAACCAAAAGCACAGATGACTAACTTTTGCTCCAAGAACATGTCCTCTGTTTTAAATATCAACCACAAACTGCAGTGTAGCCATTAATATTTGAGGGCATCACTGCCAGGAAACATGAGCCACTTGAATACCCTTGCTTAAAATTTATTGTCACATTTCAGAATGATAAACGAGACATTATCTGAAGTTTTGTTTCATGGTGTTGTTTTGATTGTCTACTGAAGTGCATGAAATAATACACTCTAAGACAGAAGCTTTCTGATGCCAAGAAAAAAAGAGACCTATGTTTACAAAAAAGAGGGTTTGCCCCCCTCACTGTCAATATGCTGGAATCAAATTCAAGAGGCTTTTAAATCCTGTACAGAAAGAAACATCTCAATGTATCACTGTGGTCAGCCTTCCCATGTGCCCAATTTCACTAGTCCCTGTGAATAAGAATTCTTTCCAGTGCTCACTGAAAGGGTCTTAAAGGATGGTCCCAATTTCTGGCTTTTTTATTCTTTTGCTAGTAATTGGGCATGACTTTCATAAAGGTACCACCTTTCCTTCTGCACCTCTCTTCTTATAAACTTATTTAATGCAGGGCTTTTCGTGACTTTCTATGGCAAATGTTAAACATATACATTGAGAAATTACAGACAGAGAGCAATTATTCACAAACTGTGTAATTTCTGTTTTATTATGTTATAGATAAACAGTGACTCTCAGAATGAAGTGAAGGTTTATAATGAAGGTACCATTCCTTCTCTCCTTTCCCCATCTTTGATTTTCAAGGAGCTAAGACAAAGAACCTACTGAGGAATTCAAAACTTACTAATGACAAAGCAAAATCTAATGAGCCTACAGCTTGGTGGAAGCACAATAACGAGCACTTAAAAGACCACAATTTAATATTATGCTGAACTTGAAAGGAATTATCTGCATTAGTTTCAAATCCCAGAATAACTCATCATGGGTCCTTCCTTAATATGAAAGTGTGACATTTCTCTCAAAAATGCAATTTGGACTGCATTTTAGATCCGTATTTCAGAATTTGGAGTTTGTGTGCTAACCTTTTAATCACAAAACAGACTCTGATTTCAGAAGATTGGGAAAGGCTATTATAGGCTGAGACGTGAATGCCTGAGTAAGGAGGAAGACATATCCAAAAGAAAATGTATGCTGCAATG
Source organism: Melopsittacus undulatus (assembly GCF_012275295.1). Lineage (NCBI taxonomy): Eukaryota > Metazoa > Chordata > Aves > Psittaciformes > Psittaculidae > Melopsittacus > Melopsittacus undulatus. The sequence goes on along the minus strand of NC_047527.1, from coordinate 30,201,492 downwards.
ACTGTAAGTCACATTGAAGAGGTTGAGACAACTGCCTTATTTTGATCTGGTTTAGTATAGGTAGAGGTAACCAAATACTAAAGAAAAGGAGAAGTCTGTTTTGCTTTTCTAGGAAGAACCATGTGAATCCTGGGAGCCCCAGTGGTGTTAAAAGGACATTAAAAACAAAATTAAAATACTACTCAAACAGATAATAAACCCAGACTGAATAATACATTGATTCTAAGCATGGCATTTAAATCTAACTTTTTTACATCTTCTGTCAGATGCAAATAAAAATGTACAAAAATGACAATTATTCCTTACAACAGAAATAACAGAAAAATGTATTTATTTCTTTAGCTGGGACCAACCAGCTTTATTTACCTTGCATATAACCTTTCTCTTCTCTTGACTTCTAGAATTTGCTGCAGCTTCTCAGGCCATTACATTTTATTCCTTCCGTCTATCCCTCAGTTCAACTTTCTCTTTTTTACAAGCTGGAGTAGCAGTTTATTGCATATTAAATCAATCTCCTTGGAATTCCAGTAATTTCAGCAAGATTTTTTTTTCCAGCTTCTCCTGCAGTCTGTTCCATGGCATTTTAACAATTGTTACTGTCAAACTCCCTATTAATATGCTCACAACAGGTGACATAAATGAGCATTAGTATTAATTAACTGATACCACTCAGTTTTCTTGTCAAATGAACTGACGTGCTTCTCCTGGCAAATCTTTTTTTCTTGTTTCTCAAGCAGTAGATGTAATCCCATCATACTGTGGCTGGTGCATTCTACACGATATCATTAAAACACTGTACACTTAATGATATGTCTCCATCTTTCTTTGGCAGGCAGAGGCATTTGTTTTCGTGGTTGCTATGGTACAATTTGTTGCCCTATGAAGTATGTTGCAGATTTTGTATGATTCTGAATACACACAACCAGAAATTTCTAACCTTCTTAAGCAAGAGGAGATCCCTATAACTATGCAAATTTGTCTGCTGTGTTGTACTAGTCACAGCTGCACCATTAGTGTTTGCAGAATGGTTTATTTGACTCACTTTTATTGTTACAATCCAATTGGGGATAAACAGGCTTTACTTTCAGTTAGAGGATACCACCTAAATAGCAGACAAAGGGTATGATTCACACATTAACATGTACTATGTGTGTGTCATGGGTTCAGCAGTAGCAATCATTTTTTCTCCTTCTTGGTAGCTGATGCAGTGCTGTGTTTCGACTTTCGGGCTGAGAACAGTTGCTGGTGGCACGCACGTTTTTAGTTACTGCTCAAATGTTTGGTTTTGTTCAAGGCCTTTTCTGAGCCTCATGCTCTGCCAGGGAGGAGGGGAGGCCGGGAGGAAGGAGAGACAGGACACCTGACCCAGGCTAGCCAATGAGGTATTCCATACCATAGCACGTGATGCCCAGGATGCAACTGGAAGAGAGAGAGCTGGAGGGGTGGAGCTCAGAAGGAAAATGGAGGAGGGAGCATGCGGTGCTCGGCCGGGCAGGGTGGGGTGATTTATGGGTCGGTGGCTGGTGAGGTGTTGTATTCCCTTCACTTGTTTTTGGCTTTATCATTATTGTTTGTAGTAGTAGTAGCAGGAGTGATTTGTGTTATACCTTAGCTATTAAACTGTGCTTATCTCAACCCGTGGGGGCTACATTCTTTGGATTCTCCTTCCTAACTCTCTGGGAGTTGGGGGAGTGAGGGGGGGAGTGAGTGAACGAGCTGTGTGTGGACTTGGTTTAAACCACAACTGTGTGCAATTCATGTGCACAAATAAATTTGGGATAACTTTTTTTGTAAGTTTGTCACTTACCAAACAGCCAGCAGTCCCTGGGGAACTGGAAAACATGAGCAAATACATGTTCAGAAAGAGGGAAGAGAAAGAGAGAGGGCTATTCACCTAAGAGGGCTATTCTACTGCCCAGTCAAGTTAGACTTGGAAAGTTGTCTTTTTCTACCCACATGTGCTTCAATCTAGAGAATTCCACTTTAAAAAGTCCAGTTTAGATGTGCACCTAATCTGTCATCCAGTCCAAGGTTGTCAGCATCATGAAAGCTGCAGAGCACATTTTTCCTTGCTACAAAAATCTGTTCTACTCATTGCAGATATTACTTTTGTGACATCATTGCTCACCTGTGCTGGCTGCAGACGGCAACATCCTCTAGCTAATATGTATCCTATCCAGTTCCACTGATAAAATCACAGTACATTGGACTCAGAATTTTCACCGGTAGAATGAAAAAAAAAACCCACTATTTTGTATACTTCCATTTCTTAGAGAATTCTCTACTTGCTACTACTTTTGATCCATAGAATACAAACTTAAACTTGCTTTTATTTCACCTATATCCTAGGGCGTATAATGCTTTGAAATATCAGGATGACTTACTTATTCCAGAGTTTGTATTACGTAACAGCTGTGTCTATTTTTGTGGCTATTTTTAATACAGTAGATGCAATGATTTGTTCTTCATATAAATGTAAATGAATTATAATTGTAAACAAATTATAATTAAAGCAATAAAAAAATCTATGTCCTAATTCATGTATATAAGACTGGTCATTGACTTTTTAATGTTCTAGTAATTTTCCAGCCTAGGTTCTCAACTTGAAGCTTGTGCAACCATGGAAATGAATATATTTATTCATAGAAATGAATGTTTTTATTATCCATGTGGTTGCTGCAACCCTTGCAGACAGTCTTGATAAATACCCTCTTGGTAAGCTCTGGCATGTTATCAAATAGCTGCCTTTCTCAATTATCCTTATCAACAGCAGATGTAAAAGATCTGTCATGCAAAGATTCCTCTGCCTTTTGGACTATCTGCTCCTGCCTTTGGTTGTGGGAAAACCTTCTGTTTAGAGCTGTTAAGGCACATGCTGTCCTCTGACATATTCTGGAAATAAAAGAATATATTTGTTCTTGTAACTCTAGGCCATAGCCATCTCTGTCACTCAGATGAAGAACAGCCCCCTGGAATGGCTTTCTCAACAAATGAGGCAGTAAACCATCTACCTCCTCTTCTCAAAAACTTTTGCCTTTTATCCCACAGAGGTATGGACAGCAACAGAAAGGCCCCAGAAGCTTTAGCAAGTGAATTGCACTGGATGTGTGGAAGAGCAGGGCACACTACACTCTTCATTCCCAAACACATGCAGTCACCCTTGCATTTCCTCAAAAAGTATATCTTGCAGTTAATGTTGTGTTGAGCAAGTTATCTGTGTCAGGGCTAATATTTCAGTCTCTGTGGACTCAGACAAGTGACATCTCATTTATTATGCTTGATTCTTATTTTTAAATAATTCTTTGAAAAATTAAGAGTGGAAACATACCTCTTAATGAAAACAGGGATTGCTTCTTTAATCATTTATGATAGGCATATATGTTTTAGAGGGAATACACTACTAACGCCTAATACTGTTATAAATATTCAGTACCTAGAAATGCATGCTCTTTAATTTCCTTTTACTTACCTGTTTGAAAGGGTTTGTAATCATGTGTGTCTGGAACCTTCCTTTTTGTAAGAGTATAATCTAGACCATTTCCAGGTGCATTAATAACTGAGTCTGTGTAAAGTCCTTTGCAGATATCTTATTTTGGGGCAGCAAAGGCAGGGATGACAATAATAAGGTTCAGTTATAGAAATATTACGATTTCCTGATTGCAGGCAAAGAGTGAAAAATGATGGCAGTTAATTGCCATCACTGAGAGAACACTACAGTCACAGTCCATTAACTCTTGTAAATCTGTCATTACTTACTGAGTAGTGGCTAAGGAAGTTTAAGGAAGACAGTTAGGAGGACTTAAAAATATCAGCACACGGAAGACACCAAAAGCTATGTCTCCATACTAATCTTTGGACCTGTGTACTTCCTACAGAAGAAGAAGCTGGAGAACATCTTCAGTGACCAGCATAGGAACATGACTTTGGGCAGGTTCTAGCTAAGGTCTGATTAAGGTGCTGTCATTAATGTAAGTCATAACTTGAGGTGTACATTTCCCAACTGTTTTGGTGATGTCCTGTGTAGCTACTATTCACTCCTTCCATTCCACATCTGTGTGGTTCTAAACTGTGAAACACAGACATGTTGGGGTCGTCAGCAGGACATGAGAGGAGCTTGGTCATCAGGATAATGCAACACCGCAGGTAGGTAGGCTGCCTTGCACTGGTAAGCATGTCACTATCCACTCTAAAGTGAAATAACACCCAAAGCAAAAAAGAAATTCAAAGTTTTGGATACATAGTAGAAACCAGACTTTTTGAGAACTGAAAGGAGTCACTTCTTTCACTTAAAAGAAGTGACAGAATAAAGGCAGAGGAAGGAAGGAATCCATTATTAATAGCTGCATTTTACAGTTGCCAGTTGAGACACAGTATGGTTAAATGGCAAAAGAGGAATGGGCAGAAATAAAAAGTAACAATGAATTGGCAGGTAAATTAATGCTTACAGTAAGGGTGGATTGTCAGGTATTTGCACAAGACTTTGGAGGAAGTTTTTCACATTAGTAAAATAGAAATGCTTTAAAATACTTCTCGTGTTTTAGTACCAGAATTTAACGCACTTTCTTGACCCTCTCCATTCTTTCCTGTACTTCTGTTCTTCAGATCTATGCTGCAAAGTGTATATCAGAATGTTCAGGTCTAGTATGTATTCTCTTTATCAAGTTACATTTTTCTGAAATGGTTATGAGTGTTTTGAGACAAGGGGGGGCACAAAATTGCAAGATGGAATATATAAACCTTTAGAATCAGTTATAAGCAATGTTAAGTTTCATGGCTTTGTAACAGTAGCAGAAGAAAATTACTGAGGTGCATGATACATTGAAAAAAAGTAGAGTACAGCTAGAGAACATACTGAGAATTCGTGTGCAAGGTAAATCGTTATACTTGATGTAATTTTAAGAAAAACAGTCTAGAAGAACAGGATGCAAGGGTAAGGAGTATCTGGGAATGGCAGGTGTCCAGGATGGGCTACAGTTAAATTAACTGATAAGTAGGAGGACAGGAGGATTATTATGTCTGTGGTGCTAACGAATCAATTAAACTGGTATAAACATCTACTGTGGGTGCTTCAAAGGCTGCCAGAAGTGATGAAAACTGTTGGAAGAAGTAAATGACCCTCAGAGACCACCACAACAATTTCATACGCATACGGGGAGCTTTCTGCAAAATGATGCAATCCATACGTAACCTCATGAATATGTATACATGCCCAGGGACTATATTAGTATGGCTTGTGTAGCAATATGGAGGCACATGTTAGGAGTAGCTATCCCCCATGTCTCCCTGCGCCGCAATAAAGAATACCTGCTTGTCAGCTTGAAAACTTTGTTGGAGAGTTTGTTCCTGGAGTTTTCTCTGAATCAGTTTTCAGTTCCTAGTTTCATTTCAGAAATGGGAAATGAATTTCTAAATTAGTCTTGGAGGTTCCTTACAACAACTGTACACTTTCATGAATAATTGACCCACTTTACCCGAACAAGAACTATGTTTCTGAGAACTGTTTATGCAGAAGGTTAAGAAGACTTTTTACCTTGATACAACATCTGTTTTACCAGATGTTTCACTGGGAAGACAGCTATGCTGGTGAAAACAAATTGTCTTATGAGTGAACCTTTAGTGAATTGGTTTGAGTTTTAGTTTAACCCTGGGATGGATTGATTCTCTCACTCTCTGGAAGTAGCTGCTTGAATTTGTTTTTCATGATTGTGGTTGTAATGAGCTGTGCAAGAAATTGTCCACTCTCTGCCCCTTCAGTTGTCGAGAGCAGTAAATGCTCTAGAGTGATGGGTTTATAAAGGCATAAATGCACATAGTGATGTCTTTATGGAAGGGAAAATATATTGCAATTACAACTGTTACTTAAGTCATCCTATAAGCTTTACTTCGTGCTAATTAGATTCACAATGAAATTTTCACTGTGGTGATGAACTGTAGTAAAAAAGGCTCATAAAACCTGCAGGTTTATTTCCATTTGCTCAGTGTCATCGGACTGTCTTGCAAATGTGACTATGTTCTTACTGAAACACTCAGTTACGCATACTCACTGAAAATATTCCTGTACATAAGTAAAGATTCACGAAAAAATAATTAGGTTAATTTGATTTATCTCTTTTCTGATATACATTAGGGACCAGTTGTCTTCTTTATGAAGTGTCTTGCTTTTCATATTTTATTGGTCAGTAATTTGTCACTATAAAATCCTTTTCTAACTTTGCTTTATCAGTGTCTTTTTTTTTGTCCAGCAATTATAACATTTGACAATATTTATTTCATTTTATTATATTATTTTAAAAGCAATTGATAAGTAATTTGTATCTTGATGCAACTATGCCACTATTTCAGTAACAAAGGATCAAGTGGCAGAACCTTATACTACACCATTATGAATGGATGGAATAATTGTTATGGAGTGTGACTGTTACAAGGAAACCTGAAGAGTTTTCCTTCATAATTTGTGGTAGAAATGGAGACAATGGTGTGTGTTTTCTCCCATCATTTTCACAATCCATATCCTTAGTCTGCCAGTACTACTGCTAGAGAAGGAAACTTCATTTCCATTGTTAGTGGAAGAGAATTTATATGCAGACATGCTGTAATTTTCCAAGCCACTGGATGAGAGAGTATTATAGTAGGATAACCTGTGCAAAAGGGGAGCCACATGTTTTGAGCATTATTGATTTGTCTTTAAATTTTGTATTGATTGCTCCTGTCCATTGATTTCTGAAAGAGTCTATTTTTCACTATCAGGAGAATCCTTTTCATTGCCTTGCTGCCCTTTATTCCTAGGCAAAATCCCTATAGATGCTACACTTCAGGAATTTGTAGGCATATGCGACCTTTTCATTATTTATTACTTGAATGTCTGTCAACTGAAAACTTATGGCAGGAAGTGAGATTAAATTGCTCTGAAAGAAGAATCAGGTTCTCCGAGTTGTATCACTCCGTGATGCCAAAGACGGCATCCAGAGGCAACCTGTTCTGCAGAGATTTTGACTTGTCATATTAAGAATAATTTGAAGATTACATGTCCAAAATGCTACAATCTTTTGCTTTATATCTCAACAAATAGAAAATGTCATCATTTTACTTAAGAAGACAAAGTAGGGGCTGTTTTTCTGCCATGTTCTGGTCTTCTAGCTCACCAGCCAGCAGCACTGGCAGCCTACCTTGGTCTTCCCCAAAAGAATACAACTGCTTCTCCACCCTGCAGAAGAAACAGCCTCACCATCTCCTGCAGAGACACAGCCCTGCAGTTCTCCGGCACAGAGATGGGCATCAAGAACATGATCAAGCCGTTATAATAATTTGTTCTGCTATGCAGGCATAATTATTCAAATTTATTACGAAATACAGAAAACAAATACTAACTGCTGTTTGGGAGTATATAGTTATGGCTACCTGTAGGGGTTAGATGACTTTCTTATTTTGCTGATTTGCATTGTATTGCTACAGCAAAACTAAGCAGCCAGTTAAACCTACAATGTACTCCTACTCTAGAGATGCACAAAGCCTAGCTTGATTAAAATGAGGATTGTGGAGAGTGCAGAGTGCTTTCTTGTTTAGTTTGGTTTGCTGTAGGGTTTTTTTTTAATTCCTCTTCAAGAATTTTATTGATTTACCTGCAGTCATCTAAATTTTACATTTATTTTTCCAGAAAAAGCAAAAACAAGTTTAACATTGTTAATGTCTTTACCACTTCAGAAATGTATTTGAAACATAATAAAAAGGCCTTCTTTTAAGTACACTTTCTCCAAAGTCAGTGATAGGTTTTAATGGCTCAGAAAGAATATTATAATACAACATCATCAAACCTAATCTACCATAAGAATAGTAATATCAAATGGCCTCTCCTATAGATATGAATTGTAATTAATTACCTAATTTGTTGGATCATTTGTAATATGTATTTAATGGCACTGCAGTCTGGCATAGTCTTCCAGACAGAGTTTGAAGAAACATGATCTAAGCATAGCCTCAAGCTGATATAATCAAATAGTTCAGCATGCTGTGCAAAAAAATCCAGATAAAACAAGCAGCTAATGTTTCAGCTTCTAGGGCCTCAGGAAAGCCTGTTTCTACCCTAATATTTATCTCTAGCAGCCCCACCTCCTGTGTCTTTATATCAGGAACATGCAGTAAATAAGTATTCAGCACTGGCCGCATTGTAGGTAGCACCAAGCAAACAATAGCCCATTACTATATATCACACTCCAATTACTAAAGATCTTGCTATATGTCTGATAGTGTGATATAAACAGTCCATTAGGCTTTCTAATGGTGGTGTTAAATAAAGGGTGAACAAATAGTACTAAAACAGTTAGAAGCCCCTGGGCAGCTTTGCATTTTCCCATGCCGCTCCTTTTAATGAGATTATGCTATTATTTCAGTCAATATAAACTGTCATTTGAAGAGTTCCAGTTCTACCTTTTTGTGTTCAACTGACAAGGCAGATGTACCTGATTCTCTATTTTTTGTCTATTTATTTTCTTCAACAGTGTAAAGTTCTTCTCTTTTATTTCCCACTTACATTGCTGCCTCTTTTTGCCTGGTGAAACAACGCATCTCTCATTGGTGCAGACCCTTTCTGGAATATAATGTAGCCCATGAATCAGGCAGCATTTTTGAGAGACAACATTAGTCATACAAATGACCCCTGCATCAATGTTCTGGCAAGGCGTTGTAAGAGTTTATTCAATATTGGCATAATACTTTTTCCAGTTAGAGGAATGTCCATTTTTTTTCTTTACTTGCATTAAAAATAGTAGAGCCTTTCAAACTCAGAATAGCTACAACAAAAAAAGCTCATTAAGACTTGGAAATGTAGGTTCAAAAGACAATATATTAGAAAAGTAAAATACTTAAAAGAAGTATTAGGTTAGGCTAAAAATGCTTACAGTACTATAAAGCTAAGCTGCCTCTATAAATGCTATAGCATAGATGCTATGTGTTATATAGACAATTAGTAGTGAAATGCCAGAGAATGTCACTGAGTAATGTTCTGTGTCATAGACAGATACTGTATTAACTACAGAGTTATAGTACAAACATATAAATGTAAATTTGATACAAGCAGTTGTGCAGACTGATGCAGTGCATCAATACTGAGGAAAATGACAAGAGTGATTTTAAACATCTGCTATCTCACAGTATCTCAAAATATTGTTTAGTTCAGGCCATAATGAACAGTAAAGCTATGGATATGGTGTTTACTATTAGAGAGGTTAGCAGATCAGAAGAAGGCAGCAACAATGTAACCAGCCCAGCTCAGTGGTTTTGATATAACTAAAAGAACCTGTTAAATGGTGGTAAAAATTGAACTTTTGATATCATCCACTGACAAACTCCAGAATGATGGTGTGTTTCATACATAAAATACAAGAGAATATTGCATATAACATTGCAGTACTTATAATTTGTTTCAGCAGTATTTCTTTCTCTGTTAAATCCTGCATCAAAGGGACCAGAAAGTAAGCTGGTATTTTACTTCCTCTAGTTTTGGAGAACCTGCCTAGCATAACACTATAGGTTTCAGCTAGGGATGACTGTGATGATGGTTTACAATGGGAGGACTCTACCATGTAGATGAAGAAATTTACCAAATCATTTTAGAGTTATCATTGTACATTTCAAATAATGTCAACCAAAGACTATATGACACCTTCCGCTATGCACTTTAGTAATTAATGTAAGCAGGGGGTTCATTGGAAGGACTTAGGTTCTTAGTAAAATATTTTTCACATTTACATTTGAGGCTCTAAGCAGAAAGGATTGCCTCTTCAATTGTGGTAAGAGTACCACTTGTGTCCCCAAGCCCCATGTAATTTCTATGAGCAAGTGCTATGAAAGATGGTTTCAAAAATACTACTGCTGTAGAAATTTCCCAGGGAGTCAAGCTTGTATAGACTAAAATATGGCAGATTTTAGCTATCACCCCCTGGGGAGCAATGACACTGCAGAAAAGTCAGAAGTGGTTTTCAACAGAGATGCCCAGGCCCCTCATGAGAAGCTTTTAATCATGATTCATGAATGTCCCAGTCAGTTGTGCAAGCCCAAGTACTAAAAGTATCATTGGTATGTACAGTTTGGTGGATGGGGCTTTCCCTAAAGACTTAAGTGCAATCAAGAATAAAGAGACACCTTAGCCTAGCACTGAACCATGACACAGCCTCAAACAGAAAACAGATTTTAAATAAATGGGTAGTGCTCCAGAACTTGCTGGTGAAGGAAGATGATCTCTTGGAAGCGCTCGTGGGCCACAGAGAGGAGCAGAAACTGTAATTTCTTCCAGTCTATCAGCTGTTAGCTCTCAGTGTGTAGGAGCTTTCTTTATACTTCTGAGCTCTAAGAGTGGCTAAAAAAATCTGAAAAGGACAAAGTGTTCACAGAAGTCCCAGAATCAGAGGAAAAGTTCTGTTCCTTGAATATGATGAGGCCTGATGGTAATTTGATGGTAAGAAAAAAAACAAAAGCTCTTGGAAATGAGACTGCACATCCAAATGGCACCCACATTCAAGGATGTCAGCAGTTTCTGATGGAAGTGAGAGGCATTAGCACAGCATACATATTAAGCTTCCCAGATACATGTTATGGTTTAGACTGGTGTCATTCTAGGTGTATAAACTGTAGATTTCTACCTCTGACCTCATTACCATAGGTTCTTCTTCTAATTAATAGTATGAAATACATATACGGATAGTTTTAGTGCATGTTCATCTTAGCTGCATTAGCCTGAGACAAATCGTATTTTACAAGTGCATATTTTTTCACTCATTAAAAATTAAATGTAGGCAATTAGTTCAGACACAAAGGCAGATCTACAGTTTAGACAATCACATCACATCAGATGTGCAGCTGGAAACGTCAATGTCCCAAGCTACAAAGTTCTTAGACCACAGAATCTGAAAAAACTTCTAGCTCACGGGACAAAAATGAAAGCAGAGCTTGTGTCCTGCTGAATTTGAGTTAAGATCTAAAAATCATTAGTCACTTAGTGTGCTGTGAGAAAGCCAACAGATATTGAATTTGGACTTTTTGTTACTATGACTTCATGCAACATCAAATAATGATTAAACCAGGGTGTGAGGCAGCTACTATGCTGTATTACCCCAGCATATTACTTAGATGTAAAAACATTGATAAATCACAAAGCAGCAACCGGTCTACTTGAACAAGCTTCACCATCTCCGAAATTGTAAGAAAGCCAAGTGGTGATGTGAGTCTGCACACTGATGTTAAGAAACAGATCATAATTTCTCTCATGTTCACAATACCTAAATAACAGGAGAAAAACTGCAGCAATTTAAATTTTCAAAAATTGTCATTTTCAATGCACATGAGGATGAAAAGAAATGCCTCCTGATTTTCCCACTTTCACAAAAGTCTTTTAGATTCATTAAAATATTGAGGACTGTTTAGACTTAATAAATGGCCCCCATCTAAGACATTAGAATTAAAGACATGAATCACGTAGCTGTCTCTGATTCCACAGAATGAAGAAGAAATATTTGGTGGGAGGGGAAATATTTGTTTAAAACAGCAGCTGTATAACCAAACAGGACTGGAAAGGGCAATCTGGGTCACCACATCCAGTCCCATTCTCTGATTGAGAGTCTATTGCAGAGCGATCACTGAACCTGTAAGCTGAAGACAGGATTTTTTTTTCCCCCTAATTCCAATAGGAACTTCTGCAGTTTATTTACAGGCTAGTTGAAGAGAATGCTAACTTTTTATAAACTCTGCCTATCTTGTGTTCCATATTTGCCCTCCTGTTGAGCAGTAGAACCATTTTCAGCCTATTCATATCTCACAGTGAACCTTTTACTCCACTACTGTGACCTCCTCATCAGAATGCTTCCTTATATATTATTCTTTCATCGGTTTAGAGAGAATACTGATAATAAAAAAAATGGACTTTTTTTTTTTTTGCCATCAACACTAGTTTTATCTGAAGAAACAGGTGTGGAAGGATGCTTGAAGGGGGAATTAAAATCCCCTTGGCCTTTTCATCACACTAAATAACCATGTATCTCTAATCATGATAATACTCCTTTTAAAACCAGTATAGCCATGCTTGCACTTAAACCTGGGTACATGCATAAGTTTATACCAGCTCTAAAGTAGCAGTTGTACCAGCAATTTGTCAGACATTTTAAGCCATGAATTTTTCATCTCTGACAAGAAGTAACAGCATGGCTTTATGAGTATCCTATGGAATAAAAAGTTTGATCATGAACTCTAGGATAGTTAAACAGTGTCCTTACTATTTGTGTCAGAAATAAAATGAGTTTATGCATCTACACTCTCACTGACAGATGAAGCCTACTTATTTCAGTTCCTGTAACATTTCTACAAGATCATCCCACACTGTAATCATATGGAACAGCTTTTATTGCTAATGCATATTAATGAAGAAAAAAAAATGGGCATACTAAAAAGATCAAGACAGATTGATACAAGGTAGATGTTATGCTTTTTATTCCTCCAGTATTGGTTATGAAACATTTACAATAATTTTGTGATATCTCATTTAAAGCAAGTAACCTTAAGGTTTTCATATTAAACTAAGTATCTGTTGGGTTTCTTATGAAAAAAATTAATAACTTAAGGTTTTAGGCATAAAACATCATACAAAGACCAAACCTGACAACCCTGCTCTCAAATTATTCAAACAAGTGTAATCTGAGCAAGTGAAAATTCATAGTCCATTTTTTAATCCTAGATGCTCTGGTTATTCTGGAGGCATATTATTTGGCTTGCTTTAGTGAACATCACTGTAAAATAAATTAATTTCTTTGGGAAAAACATGCCAAAGGAATATGTGATGAGATGCATATTATGAATAATTTTTGCTGTTATAATTAATACAACTATGATATCTAACTAATTAGAAATGACAATTGATTGTTCATTGATGTTTTACAATATTCCATGACAATATACTGTTTCCTTTTGAACACCTGAAGTCGTACCAAGCAAAATCTGTCAGAATTCCGCCAAGAGTTAACTTTCATCTTCTGTGATGACTCAGTCCCGTTTGAATAGATGTATTCTCATTGTATTTCCAGAAGTGTTTATTGGACATTATTTGTTGCAGGGCCATTGAAAATTCTGTGGATAACCAGTAGAGAAAAGAAATTACACCATATGAGTTAGATGTGCAATCATGCTTTACCGAGAGAGACTAACAACCAACAACCAGCAGACAGTTGAGATGAGTAATTGGGGTTTAAAGTGAAAAAGTTGAGAGCTAGAGCAGGAAGGGTGTACAGGTTTAATGTCACACAGGGAATGGAAAACTACATTAGAAAAGATTTTTCTGCAGTAGCTTACCAAAGAAATGTGTTAGCATAATAGCGTGAAGGAAAATTGTGAAGAACTGAGTGAGTCATAAACACTGATGTTTGAACACAACTGAAAGGCAAATGCCCAACTGATATTTATTAACAAAGACATATCAGCAGAAGCAATTGTTGCCTGAAGTGTAAAAGAGCTCTTGCAGTAATAGCTGTTTTGTCATTGTCCTGATTAAACCACATAAATTCTGGAAATCAGCTGAAATTAAACACACGTATCAGCAGTGAGGTCAGTCACCAAACCCAGAGAAAAAACCTGAAGGCTGTGCAGGTTAGGAAAGGCCAAATCTCCACAAAGAAGATCATGCTCACAAACCACACACACACAAAATCTAAGGGAAAGAAGCATTTGAAAAATAAACAGGCATTTAAGAGCATGAACTTTGCTTTGACATTTCAGCCTTCTCCAGTCAGATCTTGCACTTTATCTCTTGTCTGAAAACCCTTTGGCAAGGTCTACTTGGCCTATGGGAGGTTAGAGGGAACTCTGACTGAGACACCCCCATTGGTCAATATGAGAACTCCTTGCAGGTCTCCTTCACATAAAACATACATTCCCCAAAAGACTCTGTGGTTGCTTCAACAGGGCATTGAATCTCAAGTTTAATCTATTGGCTATCTTCATTATTTCCTTCTATATTATTTACTTCCTAAAAGAACCTGTTAAAAGCCTATACTGGGGAAAAGTCCACCTGGAATTTGTGATTGTAAAAAGTCTCCAGAGAAGAATATGCAAGGAAAAATATAGAAGCAATTATTTTAGGAAAGGCAAAACCAGATTCTGAGACAAATTTACTTGCTACTTTTTCCTCCTCTAAATAATTCAGCAACTGAGAGATCTTGTCAGCAGTTTCATTACAGGGATGAAATTATTTCGCAAAACCTTTCCCTTTCACATTTGACACAGATTCTGCTCCTCAGAGAGCCTTGCGAGTTCTTAAATGGCAGTACTATAACTAATGATCATCAGCCCCCTCGCTTCTTTTCCCTACATTTCCCCACTACATGGAAGAAGGGATCCTTTGCTGTCTGGTTTACTGTATTTCTGGAGAGAATGGAAAGAAAACTGCACTGAAACTAACTGGGCATGATGAGCTTTCAGTGGGATTTAGAAGCTGTTAATAACCACAGCCTGACTCCATAAGATAAAAACCATACCTGGTTTCTCATAGTTTCCCTTCGTTGGTACCTGTCTTGCTCATGTTCTTAGGTGGCTGTTATTGCATTTATTGTACTAGAGATTAAGATTTCCCAAATGGAAGATGTATTTCTCATAAAAACTGCCAGCCCTGTACAGGCAGGGTAAATACTGTCCCTTAATAAATATGAGAAAGGCAAGCACTTTGAATGTTTTAATCTTTGCACAAAATATCGAAAACTATCTTCCTGAAGCAAGGAGGGAATATGAAACCAGCACTACAGTTAATGCATTTCCTGGGATTAATATAAAAAAAAATAAATTAGAGAAAAACAGATAATTTATGTTAAAGGCAGGATATGAAAATGCAGGCATAAGAGAACACCTGCAATAGCTAACAACAGAAATAAAAACAAATACTGGTCTGTAGCACAACCCATAGGCATTAGCATGCAGATAGCACATATTTACCCTGTTAACCTTCTCCAGTCTGGCTTTTAAAAGTATACATATTGTTCTCCAAAAGTCTATATCTTGATTCTGATACAGTTATACTTCCCCTAAGTGCTGCAGAAACTGTCTTGTTTTCTCTGCATTACTGTATCACAGTGGCACATGCTCTCTTCCCTTCTCAATCCAGCCATGCACAGGGATGGGCTCCAGAAATGTGGACTTTTCCTCTGCTCCTCTCCTGAGCAGCAGAAGGACAGCCTATAAGAAGCTACATGTAAGCAGAAAAAGGGGTAAGGTGCTGGAGGACTGGAAATTATTTTCCTTTTCCAATAATCCTGCCTTAAGCTCCCCACCCCTCATTTATTAATGCTGAGTATTATGAGATGCTAACACTTGAAACCTGTGTCAAACAGGCTGTGAAGACAAGGGACACAGGGCAATTCTCTGTTCTTACTTCCACCTACCTTTCCTCTGAAATGAACTCTTGCAGATGCTGCCCAATTTCAAAATGCTGCAGCGTGTTCCGAGCATGCTCCCTAGGCCCCCGGGTGTTCCTGAGTGGGGGTCTCTGAAATGGATCTCCCCTCAAGCTCCAAGACTGTTTATGTTTCAAAACCCTTGGGTTTATAGTTTTTGAGAGAAATAGCTATCTATATGCTTAAACTGCTGAATCTTTCTTTAAAATTCTTTAGTCTGGTGAAAAGGCTTCCTATAGCTGTGGGAAAAATCCAGTTCAGATTGTTGGTGGGTTTTATATTCTTTCATTATCTATTTCATTTTTCATAGAAAATTCACTGTGAAACTTGGAGGTTACTAAAGGAAGGCATTATATTATTATGATATCTAAAGTCCTAATGGGAAAAAAAAAAAAAAAAACAAGCCCCAAAACTTTTGTAAATAATATCATTGCCTCTCTAGATATCTTGGAAATTTGATATTTTGTTGAACCAGTAACCTGCCAATATTAATGATGCTTGACTGTGAATCAGTGTTTTAATCATGACCAGTCATTTTTCTCTTCCTGTTGTCTCATTCTCTCACTGGTAATTAATACCTTAAATGATGCATCCACCAGAGTAGAGAGAGAAAAAAACAGCCTCCAGTTGACCATTAAATGTTTTAATCTTTTTCAGATTCTCTGCCAGAACTCATTTCGGACAAGTATCTGTCTTCCAATTCTTATTTTTACACTTTTTTCCATCCCTTTCTTTCCTTCTCACAAACATACATGTATACACATGCACATAAAAGCTTTTTCCATAGGAAGTAAGAAAAGGACTGGAAAAGGTAACCTACCAAGTCCAGTTTTCATGAAGAAAATAAATAACCTTCTCTAAGCGCAGTTCTAATCCTCTATCAAGCAATACTAAATGGTTCCAGGTATCATGACTAATAATGATTTTACTCTGCACTTTACTGGCATTGCACACACCACGTCATTATATTTTAGAAGACTTAGTCTATCACCAGTAAAAGCTATCCATTGCCATATTTGTCTACATGAATTCCTGCTCTCAGAAAGTAAGAAACTTCTGCCAACAAATTGTAGCCAGAAAAACACTACTTGTCAAAATGTTGGTAAACAGGAGGAAATCATGTTTGTGGTGCCTCTTATTGGTTTCCTGCAGGCTCTTTGCCCTTCGTGGTTTGCAAAAGAGTGAGCTTTTACAGAACAGCAGAAATTAGATTTTTTTTTTTTTGGTCTCTTAACATAGAAAATTTATTGCTTTCTCATAATGTGAATGAGGGGAAAATTATGCAGTTGTTATTACATGGACAGATAAAAATCACTGTTTTAATACCTCCTAGAAATTTCTGCAATCTTTGGAGTTCTTCTGATATTCTGTAGTATGAGATATATATGGGTCAATTCAAAAAGAGTAAATCCAAGATTTAAGAGATACACTTACTAATTAGTTTTAATAAATAATTTAGCAAGCCTATTTCAGATGGGAGGTTTCATTAAATACTAGAAAATATTTAATAGTTTTTCTTCTTTTCACATCTGACACAAGTTCATCTCCCCAGAGATGTCTTTAGGTTTTTAAATACAATAGCACTGTTATTCTACTAAATCATTTGCAGATATCCTGCATACATCTGCCTTGGCATATTGATTATTTGAATTCTTTGTTTTAGAGCTTATTTGTATTCATCCTCTAAAGCAGAAAATCTTAACTTGAGGCTAATAAAGGTCTGTCTTGCCTCTGGAACTTTTTTCTGCTATGGAATTAATAGAAGTTGCAGAGAAAATAATTTAATGAGAATAAAATATTTTTACTATGTTGCCCTAATTCACAAATTGGATTGACTGTCTTAATTTGAAATCAGCTTTGCTTCATAATTAAGCAGCTCTTGTGTTCAATATTTTTCTCTCATAACACAAACAAGGCTTCAGTCTGTTAAATCTGCATGGGAAAATAACTGAATGTTCCTGTTTTATGGACAGTGCTTGACGTCATTACAGTGTCTTACTAATGTCTCTGTTGTACTTATCTGAATAATTAAATTTTGATAATGGCTGTATTTTCATAAACAACATTACCCTTTTTTATTATTACTGCCAATGAAGGATAGTAGGATGCCAACCACTAAAATGCAGCTTTTGTGGAACCCAAGGACATATTTTTAGCATAAATCAATACAATCAGAATGAACTACAGAAGAAGGCCGAGAGTTTTTCTGGAAGACTTTCAAAATGCCATCAATAAAGTGATGCTACAATTGATTAGTTCTCATTGTGCATTCTAAGATAAATGACCTATGATTCCATTTGAAAGTTAATGCTGAAAAAATCTTCAAATGCTAACAGCAAAGAGCAATGTATAAACACTACAGAAAGAACTGAGCAGACATTTGAAGTAAAAAAAGCAGGCATGCAGACATAGCTATATCGCAAAAACTATACACAAAGACCTTTTTTAATACCCTAAAATGTTAACTTCACAGCTCTTCACAAGATAAAAGACAATTACTAGACAAATAGATATAACAATGAATCTTTAAATCTGTAATTCAGGTAATCTTACAGCAGCATAAAGTTTGTTGCTGAATTTAGTTAATGAAATATTGTATCAGTTACTGCCCAAACTCTTAAATTTCTCTAGAAAATACCTGAGGGATAAATCATGCCATTAAAGCAATAGCATGCTTATTTGCTCAGAGCTAGCTTGTCTCAGAGGCAGGTAATGGCAGCAACCAGTCCACAATAAAAATGGGAACTACATACTTATCAGTCTTCTGTGAACCTTGACTGTTCTGTAGATGTGCACAGATATCAGACAAAAAAATAGTATGAGGCAGACAAACAAGCAAATAGACTGTCAACCTCTTTTTGGCCTTTGCAGTGTGGAAACTGATCATGATCTCATGACATAACTGCCAGCCCAGCCAGGCACACACCTTTGCGAGTCAAAACCAATTGTCCTGATGGGGCCATTTCTGGGAATATCAATAACTTCTGTACATTACATTTAGACTGGCAGCTAGAGAAAAAATTCTATGCATTGCAAAAGGGAGGCACTGAAATACTTTTCCACACAGAAATAGTGGATGGGAACAAACAGTGATTTTAAGACCAAGGTTTATATACAATTTATAGTAAGTGACATCATGGAATGGCATATAATAGGGTCACCTCAAACAACCATTATAACCCAGGTTTCTCCTTCCAATCTTTCACTCAACTAGTACATTTATTTGCAAAATGGTTTCTGTATAAATGTGCCAGGACAGTTTTGTTATAAAGAAGATGTTTACATTCAGAATAGATTCACAATGTCATTTTTCCCCCCCCCCCCCGATTATGAATGAATCTGGCAAACTATGAAAATCTGCTTCTGTTTTTTGATGTCTTGTTAAAAGATCATCTCATAAAAAAATATGGCTCATTCCAGTGTGTTTATTTTGGATCAATAAATGACACACTCTTGCAAATATGTCTGGTAACTTATATAAAATCAGAAATTATTTCATTCACATACAATTTTCCTACATCACTGTAGAAAATACATGGGCTGGGCACACGGACTCCTCCGCTGTCAAAGATGCCCATTGTCAAGAGCTGAACTCACTTCTTATGTACACAGCCCAGTTACAATCATCTACATAACTTTCAGGCAAATTTGGTGGCTAATTGCTTTTCTAAAGTAATTTCATTATCAGTGTTCTGCTAATACAAATAATAAGAGCTTTAATGTTCATGAAGCTTCTAAAGCAGAATTGTGGTAAATAGGTGATTCGTAAAACCAGATTAGTCTACTGCACATAATGTTTCTTTTGGCAAGAAAATGAGCATATCACTCTTGATAATACAGAGAAAAGCAAACATTGTCTTTTCATTTTATGAGCAGAATAAAAGTGTATTGCATATTTTCTCTTTAAATTTATTTTTTTTTCCCAAGTAGGGGAAAGCTTAACATGGTAGGTATTTACCTAAAATACAAAAGGTTTTTACCTTCTGTTTAACAGCTATGTAGCGTACCAGATAGATACCTTCTACAAATACCTACCTAGGTAATAGTTAGACTTCAGGAACATATATAAAGAATTTCCTGTACTTCGTAGTTGACTATAGAAGGTTACTTTAAATGTTTATCCTCTCTTAGTGTGCATGTCTGTATGTGTGTGTCCCTTTATGTGTGCATAAATATAAAGACACAGGGAGATGAAACTGCACCTACTGTGGAATTATATAACAAATATTTCCTTTCTTCATAAATCACACTCAGAAGTCCAAGTTCAATTTCTGGTCAGGTAGGAGCCCACCATTGGTCAATGGGAGTGCAACTCTTTTCAAGGGTGAATTAAAAAAATGAACTGTAGGTTACTGGAGGGTCATCTTATACCGACATATTATATTATAATATAAAACCCTATAATGGTCTCTTCCAAAACTTTACAAAGTAACAGGCACAAACTCAGCTTCAAGCAAAGATCCTTCTGGATGAAATGGTCCCATACAGAAACCCTCTTCTGGACAAATGTTTCTGATCCAATCGGAAACACAGAAAACTGCCTTGGCTTGCAATCCTTGTCTTGTCTTAAAGACTTTGTTATGGAAGTCCATAGGCAGAAGGACTAGCAGCACAATATCTGGCCTTTTTTGGTGACCAAGCTCTCCATCACATCACCTGAATTGATTGTCGTAAGAGGGTTATGCTTCCATCATCAGTTTTCAAAGCTGTCAGTGAAACACCTGCTAGGAAACAACATGGTCTTAATTTCTGCATGATCTCCCTCTGTTACCTCCCTTTTCTCCTCTGCAAGGAATGCAAAATACATGTCTACAGAGAGGAGGCAACAAGAATAATGTCGACCTCCTCCATGTGTGAATGAAATACAAGAGAGCACTCCATGGATAGCAGGAGATCACAGATGAACTTTTCCCATTCCTGGTGTTTTACCTTACAAAAGACAATTAGACACCTGCCATCCTGATACATATCCATCTAAAATGCCTACTTTAAGCTCCCAGAATCCTTGCAAAACCTAACGAAGTTATCAAAACTGACTTGCAATGAAAGCTAAAATAAACTTGCTGGTGATTTTTTAGAATGTCTATGGGCCATTTCGTGCATAATAACATTATGCTAAATGTTCTGCAGTCCAGGAATCTTTCCTGTACTGAGTGAGCAGCTGCATACATTATTCTAATGTCCATTCCTGCCTAGATTTATAGTGCCTGCTCATTGTCCTTTATTAAATGCTTCCATTAACTTTTCTGTTACATTTTTTGCTAGCTTACAGCTCTATAAAATCAAGTTACTAGCTATGCAAATTCATACCATTTACATTTGTAGAAGTCTTGCTTCAAGTAAGTGTGTTATCTCACTACATATTTGGCATATTTGGATGCAAACCTCTGCCGAGGTTTTCAAGATGCGCTGACTTTTTATATTTCACCAGATCTGTTTACAATAAGAATTTGTAAAATCTTGTCATGATGTGGGAGCAGGGTGCTGGGTAAGGGGCAGATCTGACCAGTAGCCAATGGTGATGATGATTCTTTGACAAATTAGCCCTGCAAAGAAGAAATTATGAAGTTGGTTTTTTTTGGGTTTTTTTTTTCTGTTTATTTGGTTGCTTGGTTTGGTTGTTGGTTTTTTTGGTTTTGTTTTTTGTGGACTATATCCACAAAAATCTTGCATTACAATTATTTGAGGATATATTTTGAAAGATCTCACCTGGTTTCCCTTAGATTCTTAAATTCTTAAATCATTTAAATTCTGTGAGTGATATCCCCTTAAACTATCCTTTGATGAAAGAGAAATACAAAGGGGAAAGAATACTGAGTATGATAAATACAGATGTGCAAATACAGCCTTCTGAACATTCTCAGAATTCAGGTGTTTATTCACACTGGTGAGTGAATAGAACAGTGAGATCCATGCCTTTATTTATTCCTCAATTAAATCTAATTTCCGTGCCATCATACCAAGACTTTTGCATATTGATTTCTCGCTTGATCATGGAATCATATAATCAATCATAGAATCACAGAATCATTCAATCATAGAATCATAGAATAGTTAGGGTTGGAAAGGACCTTAAGATCATCAATTTTCAATCCACCTGCCATGGCCGGGGACACCTCAAACTAAACCATGTCACCCAAGGCTTCATCCAGCCTGGCTTTGCACACCGCCAGGGATGGAACGTTCACAAATTCCCTGGGCAACCCATTCCAGTGCCTCACCACCCTAACAGTAAATAACTTCTTCCTTACATCTAATCTAAACTTACCCTGTTTAAGTTTTAACCCATCACCCCTTGTCCTATCACTACAGCCCCTAATGAACAGTTCCATCCCCAGCATCCCTGTAGGCCCCCTTTCAGATACTGGAAGGCTGCTATGAGGTCTCCATGCAGCCTTCTCTTCTGCAGGATGAACAGCCCCAGCTTTCTCAGCCTGTCTTCATATGGGAGGTGCTCCAGTCCCCTGATCATACTCGTGGCCCTCCTCTCGACTTGTTCCAACAGTTCCATGTCCTTTTTATGTTGAGGACACCAGAACTGCACACAATACTCCAAGTGAGGTGTCACGAGAGCAGAGTTTAGAGGGGCAAGATCACGTCCTTCGACCTGCTGGTCATGCTCCTTTTGATGCAGCCCAGAATATGGCTGGCTTTCTGGGCTGTGAGCACACACTGCTGGCTCATGTTAGATTTCACATAGCCATACCCAAGTTCAACCCATTCATTGGAACTCATGAGCCTTTACCTCTGAGTTCTTTCACCTTTTTGTGTGTTTCCAAACAATGCCTCTTGTTGTAAGAAAATAGTGTATTTTCTACACCTTGTTTCCTTTCCTGTGCTCAAATTCAATACTTATGACTACCTGGTAGACTCTGATTATGAAAGTACATTTTCCATGTGTTGAGAGAAAGTGATGCGACTCCCTTTTGTTTATCAGAAGCATCCTGAGAGCCTTGGATTAGTGATGCCACAGAAATAAAACTTTCTTGAATTTTTCTGCAATTGCTGAGTTCTGCAGTTACTGTTGAAAGCATTTTCACAGAAGAGATACGATCTCTGTTTGATTTACTTCAACAGTAGCTTCAGTTTTATGTTTATAGTTTTTCAATTCTAAAATCTATATGACCAGACGATATTAGAACTTTAGAATGGATGGACCAATGTTACCCTGGCACTGTGTGCTTTGAGACAAAACATAAAGGAGATAGAGAGATAGAAAAAAAGAAATCAAATGAAATCCTGAAGGCAAGATTAGTTCTCCTGGTAACATTTCCATTGATTTTAATGATAAAGGGTTTTGTCCTAAGTTTGACGTTGATTAAAGGGAAATCACAAAGGGAGGAACACAGACAGCACTGGGGAACAGCTTATGCATCTGATACTGGAGTACCCTAAAACTAGTGTATTTCTGTCTGGTACACTTTCTATTGGCTCAGGATGTGATCTCGTTCAATCTGTAAAGACAGTTCTTGCCAGTTCTTGTTCATTGGAGTTTGAGGTGTGTTATGTTCCAGAATTTTAAAAATCTAATTTTGCCACTTAAATCAGCTTTTCTTAATAGGAATCCAGTTATACTGAGATAGTATCCTACATCCCTGTCACTATGAGAGATTATTTTTCTTTCTTTTCTTTGAGAAGCCCTCTTCTGACAGAAGCTTGGAATTATGGATGCACTTTTTTTCAAGAGCCTTCTTTGAACAAAAACTCAAATGCTAAAACTGTGGAATTAGTGTGGCTTTGAATATGAAAGACCTTTTACCTGCTTCTGACTAAACTACTTAAGGCAAAAGCAAATGTATCAAAGCGAACACTTTGTGGCATGCTCACGTTGCATTGGAAATTTAGATCCTGCAAATGAGATTGCAAAGGCCCGGTGCCAGGACCTGTGCAGTGAATTACAGGGTCAGAATTCTGCAGCTTCTTGCACTTCTATAACTCTGTGGAGATTTTGATCTCCTGTGACTTTCAACTTGTTTCTTTGAACTGCTGCAGACAGCAGGCAGGCTGGGAGGAGGAGTGGGTTACACTGAGTTGTGGTCAAGAAATGTTTGAAATAATGCAAGAGATGCAGTTTTGTATCTGCAATTAGTTTCAAAAGTGTTTTTGAAATATTAACTCTTATTTATTTTAAGTTAGGATTAAAAGTAATCTTTAATAATACAGACAATGAATACTTGTAGAACTGTATTTCTTGACAAGATACAGATACTGCTTTTCTTCATAATTTTACCTTTTTATTTCTTCTAAAGAAACATCGCTAGAAGTCTGATTAGACAGCATAAGAAAACCTGTCATATTTATTCTAATGATTAAGAGATACATGAGATTAACTGAATTTTCCATAAACAGTGTCTATTGGTACATATGTAAGGGGTCCTTTCTGCCTCAGACCTTTTAATTTCTTTTTTCATGTCAAATGATAATTTATGTGGTCAGCTGTATCTTCCTTATCTTCCTTTTGCCTTTAGATCTTTTATTTTTCCCGGCATCATCTGTCTTTCTACTTCTCTAGCTGGGGTTGGACACATTCAGTGCTGTGAAACTCTTATTACATGTCTTGGAAAGAGATGCCTTAATGGATCATTGCCTCACTGTAAATAGTATGACAAAAGCAGGAGCTCATATCGGATGGCTATCATCTTAAAATGGCTCTGAACATCAATCACCAAAGCAGAAAAATTCATTCTTCCCTAGGCAGAGTACAAACAGAATTGAAAACAGACTTCTGGAACCTTCTCAAAATTAAATTAAAAAAGGAAGAAAAGAAAAAAAAAAGTAATCCTGGACTCCAAGCACACGCATACTTTGACCAAAAAAAATCTTAATTATCACTTGTCACTCACAAATTTCTGAAACAATCATAGATGTTCGTTTCATCTGAGCTTCTTTCCCTTGAAGTGTACTTCACAAAACATTTTTATGCTATTCCCTGTTGAGCAGACTAATCTTGTCTCTGACTCGCAGTGTGCTCACTTGTTCTTAAGTGCTCATGGGTAAGCAGTCTATTTTCCAGACTTGTTTCTTTCCCCGAGATTCAGTTCAGTTCTGAAGTTCAGATTTCTAGCAGTGTAGGAGTAATTAAAATTCCTCCTAATCCATGGATGCTAATGTTCTTACTGTCTTCTTTTATCTGTACAAATATGACTTTGAATGCGCTTTCTCTATTCAGGCACCAGTGACAGATCCTAGTAAATATTTCTTTTAGTGTGGTTATATCCTTTGTCCCAGTTACTCAACTGC
The DNA here is from genome assembly GCF_012275295.1 of Melopsittacus undulatus. Classification (NCBI taxonomy): domain Eukaryota; kingdom Metazoa; phylum Chordata; class Aves; order Psittaciformes; family Psittaculidae; genus Melopsittacus; species Melopsittacus undulatus. The sequence continues at coordinate 30,176,833 of NC_047527.1, read as the reverse complement.
TAAAGATCTTTCCCCTCCCTTTCCCTTCCCTTCTTTCCTTCCCCTTTCCTTTCCATTTCCTTTTCTTTTTCTTTTCCCCTTTCCTTTCCTTTCCTTTCCCTTCTCTTCCCTTCCCTCCCCTTCTTTTCCCTCCCCTTCTTTCCACTTCCCCTTCTCCTTCCCCTCCTTTCCCTTCCCTCCTTTTCCTTCCCCTTTCCCCTTCCCCTCCCCCTCCTTTTCCTTCCCTTCTTTTCTGTCCCCTTTCCCCTTCCCCTTCCCCTCCCCCTCCTTTCCCTTCCCTTCTTTCACCCCCCTTTCCCCTTCCCCTTCTCCTCCCTTTCCCTTCCCCTCCTTTCTTTTTCCTTCTTTTCCCTCCCCTTTCCCCTTCCTATTCTTATTCCTCTTCCTCTTCCCTTTCCCTTGCTCAGACCAAAGGGAGAGCAAGTAGCAAGGCAGTGTGAAGAAAAGTGAAAAAAAGAACTGGGAAAAATAAGGAGGAAAAAAGAAAGTCAAGCCAGTAAGGATCTTTTTCTCTGCCAGTTTTGTTTAAAATCACCTTTGGTTGTAATTTTTGTCATATTTTGTTTCAAATGCTAAATGTTAATTCAATGACTCCTGCATTAAGAGAAAACACCTTTTAGATATCAAGAGTGAATTTAGCACCCCACAGCTGTTACGTACACAAAAGTTAAAGCTTTTCATGTTAGAATTGCAGTTACTGCACCAGAAAAAGAAATTGTACTCTTGTCTGATTAAAACAAAAACCTAATAAAATAAATTTGAAAGAGCACCTATTAAAACCAGCTCAACATCCAGAAAAGCCAGAGTAGTATGGTGAGTTTGACTGCTTTTAAATGATGAGTTAGGTATGGCAAGCCAACAAATAAAAAAATGTTCTTCTATTTAGTTTTGATAACAACAGTTCTGAAGAAAATCACGCAGATTTTCAAGTCTTCCCAAACTCATACAGCTGGAATTGTACATCATTCAGAGAAACATCACTCCAACTCACCTTTAGAACATCTAGCACCATCTTTTGCAGGTGTTTTCATAACACCATGTGATAGTCCATGAAGATTTTCCACTAAGATATTCACAGAATGGAATAAGTAGTCAGCAATATTCAAGTGCTATAAGCATAATGGATTAGAGGAAAAAAATCTTGTTCATCTCCACAGCAATGTAAAAAATGTAGCTTTCACTCTCCGCTATGAAAAGTCCAGCAGATCCAGAGTCCACACATCTCATTCATTTACACCTCCTATTCAGTCAGCCTTGCTTAAAATTTTCTCTTCCCCTCTTTTTATTTATTCCATTGGCAGCTGGGCAGGCATAGCCTTAGTGTGATGCACAGAACACTCTCCAGAAAGGCAGAGGATGTGATCTGAATCCATTTGGGATACGGAACCTCACTGTCACAGACACTTGTTCTCATAGGGGACTTCAAACACTCTAATATCTGTTGGAGCGACGGTACAGCCTGACACAAACAGTCCAGGAGGGTCCTCAATTGTGTGGGAGACAACTTCCTTCTGAAATAATAGAGGAGCCGTTAAGGAGAGGTGCTGTGCCTGACCTCATGCTCACCAACAGGGAAGGGCTCATTGGAAATGTGACACTCCAGGGCAGCCTTGATGCAGTGATCACGAGATGGTAAATTTGAGATCATCAGGACAGTGAGAAGAGCGTGCAGCAAGCTCACTGCCCTGGACTTCAAGAGAGCAGACTTTGGGCTCTTCAGGAACCTGCTTAGCAAGGTTCCATGGGATATAGCCCTAGAGGGCAAGGGGGCCCAAGACTGCTGGTTGATATTCAAGGATCACCCGCTACAAGCTCAGGAGTGTTGCATCTCAACTAGAAGAAAGTGCAGCAGGAGGGCCAGGAGACCTCCTTGGATGGATAAGGAGCTGCTGAGAAAAATTCACAGGAAAAAAGAGGCTTATAAAAGGTGGAAACAAGGACAGGTGGCCTGGGATGAACACAGGGATGTTGTCAGGGTAGTTAGGGACCAAGTTAGGAAAGCTAAGGCACAGTTAGCATTAAACTTGGCTAGGGATGTTAAAGATAACAGGAAGGGATTTTATAGGTACATTTTGAATAAAAGCCAGACTAGGGACAAAATGTGGGCCCTCTTCAGAAGCCATCAGGAGAACTGGTTACCCTGGATTTGGAGAAGGCTGAGGTTCTCAATGACTTCTTTGCCTCAGTCTTCACTGACAAAGGCTCTGACCACAGCACCCAAGTCTTGGAACACGGACGCAGGGACTGTGAAAACCTAGACCTTGGGCCCACTGTACGAGAGGATCTGGTTCGAGACCATCTTAAAAACCTGAATGCACACAAGTCCGTGGGCCCTGATGAAATCCATCTGTGGGTCCTAAAGGAGCTGGCAAATGAAGTTGCAAAGCCACTGGCCACCATATTTGAAAAATCATGGCAGTCAGGTGAAGTTCCTGATGACTGGAAAAAGGGAAATATACCTTCAATTTTCAAGAAGGGGAAAATGGATGACCCGGGGAATTACAGACCAGCCAGTCTCACCTCTGTGCCTGGCAAAATCTGGGAGCAGATTCTCCTGGAAAGTATGCTAAGGCACATAAAAAACAACAAGGTGCTTGGTGACAGCCAGCATGGCTTCACTAAGGGGAAATCCTGCCTGACTAATTTGATGGCCTTCTGTGATGGGGCTACAGAACTGAGGGACAGGGGTAGAGCAGTTGACATCATCTACCTGGATTTGTGCAAAGCATTTGATACTGTCCCACACAACTTCCTTGTCCCTAAATTGGAGAGGCTTCAATTTGATAGGTGGACCACTCTGTGGATAAACAACTGGCTAGATGACCACACACAGAAAGTTGTGGTCAATGGCTCAATGTCCGGTTGGAGACCAGTAACGAGTGGTGTCCTTCAAGGATCGGTGTTGGGACTGGTCTTGTTCAATAACTTTGTCGGTGACATGGAGCGTGGGATTGAATGCACCTTCAGCAAGTTTGCTGATGACACCAAGCTGTGTGGCTTGCTTGGTACATTGGAGGGAAGGAATGCCATTCAGAGGGACCTCGACATGCTTGTGAGGTGGGCTGATGCCAACCTCATGAAGTTAAGCATGCCAAGTGCAAGGTCCTGGGTCAGAGCAATCCCAGGCACAGCTACAGGTTGGGCAGAGAAGAGATTCAGAGCAGCCCTGCAGAGAAGGACTTGGGGGTGTTGGTCAATGAGAAAATGACCATGAGCCTGCTTCAGTGTGCGCTCACAGCCCAGAAAGCCAACCGTATCCTGGGCTGCATCAAAAGGAGCATGACCAGCAGGTCGAAGGACGTGATCTTGCCCCTCTAAACTCTGCTCTCGTGACACCTCACTTGGAGTATTGTGTGCAGTTCTGGTGTCCTCAACATAAAAAGGACATGGAACTGTTGGAACAAGTCGAGAGGAGGGCCACGAGTATGATCAGGGGACTGGAGCACCTCCCATATGAAGACAGGCTGAGAAAGCTGGGGCTGTTCATCCTGCAGAAGAGAAGGCTGCATGGAGACCTCATAGCAGCCTTCCAGTATCTGAAAGGGGGCCTACAGGGATGCTGGGGATGGAACTGTTCATTAGGGGCTGTAGTGATAGGACAAGGGGTGATGGGTTAAAACTTAAACAGGGTAAGTTTAGATTAGATGTAAGGAAGAAGTTATTTACTGTTAGGGTGGTGGGGCACTGGAATGGGTTGCCCAGGGAATTTGTGAACGTTCCATCCCTGGCGGTGTGCAAAGCCAGGCTGGATGAAGCCTTGGGTGACATGGTTTAGTTTGAGGTGTCCCCGGCCATGGCAGGTGGATTGAAAATTGATGATCTTAAGGTCCTTTCCAACCCTAACTATTCTATGATTCTATGATTCTATGAAGGAGGGACAGGAAAATGTAAAGGCGAAAAATAGGAATGCCATGACAACAATCCTTAAAAAACATTTATGGGGTACTACTATTGAAAGAGGGTGCTGGACTTAGCAGTAGAAAGAACAGCCTGCTGAAGTCTGAAACCCCAGAGAAGGACAAGATTTTGGTTACAAGCATAGCAGAGGAACTGTCTGCCTTGTCAGCAGTCTACCATAGGTGTCTCCCAGCCAAATGTGCTACTTCTCTGAGTGCTAGGGAACACAGATTGATTAGGATATATACCTGGGATGGGCATAGAAAAAAAACCAAAAAACCCAAAACAACCAAAACCAAATACAGAAACACTGCAGGCTGTGCTGAACATATTCTGATGTCAAACATCTCCTAATTTTTCCTTTAGGCACTGATTTATAAGTTTTTATGTACTCCAGTTCTCTCTCATTTGTTCTTCTTGAGACATATCATCCACCTGCAAAAAGTGTTTTGAGAGTCACGTCCCAGAGGTGCAGAAGAAGGGTGCCTTGACTGCACTTAGGGTAGTGAGGAACCTACTAAACTCCACTAGATCTACAAATCAAAAGTTTTCCCACATGCCCTAATCCATAAGGATTTTCAGAATAAAGGAAATATGGCTGTGGCCGTATGCTGGCTTCTCTAGTAGCTCTTACTTTAAAGTGCACTCATGAAATGCAGAAATATTGTTTTACTTTCCCATTCCATGCTTCTTTCTGCTGTTGACTTCATACCTGAGGAATGGGATTCATTTTCCATTAAGCCAAAAAGAAAGCAAGAGCCTGTAGTGCAGAGGTTGTACAATTGCCTGGGAGGACTGGGAGGACACCTTAACATGATGTTGCTTTAATCACTATGCTGTTGAATCCCATTCTCTTCATGGCCATTGCACATGAAGTTTGTTTGATCTATGAAACAGAAGTGAGAGCTAACCATACAACTGGAAGCTGACCATGACCTTACCTTCAGACTTTCTGCCATTTCTGGTGTAAACCCCTTAAATATGCCACAGAGGGGCATGGAGGGGCAAAGGCTTCATCAATTTCAATCTGAGAAATGACCAGCTGTTGCTTCTGCTTACTAACACTGAAGCACTCTGAAATCTACTCATCCATTTGTCCTTGGCTAGCCAACTGACTATGAACTCAGGCTTAAAATTTCTCCTAAGGTGAGAATGAAAGAATTAGATACTTTTAATTCTGATTTATTTTATAGCATAACAACTGTTTGAGTGAAAGCTTTTCATTCACTCTATGAAAAAAAAAAATCCATTTTCCGAGGAACATTTCCCATGCCCTCACAAATCACCATTTAATACATAGAAAACATCTTGATGTAGGCACTGATGCAAGAATTACTCTAATCTCTGTTATGTTTGCCCTGATAATTATGTTTGCCACTTCATCCTTCTTATTTTCTGAACATTTCTTCCCACATTGTGGATCTCAGACTACATTTTTCCAATCAAATCCACATTAGAACATGTATTTCAGGAATTAGAAATACTTGCAAAAATAATAGAGTTTATATGAGAATTGCCAAGAACCAAATGAAACGTTATTCCCAAAGCAAAATGTAACACCTCTTACTTGTCTTTCACATGGCAAAGGGGAAAAGAAAGTCGCTATCTTTCTCTTAAAATTCATCACTAGAGCAGAAGATTGTCTTTTATCATGCATCCTTTTGCAACTCCAGTGCAGGTGTATGTATTTTAAAATAGATTATAGAAGAATCCTGAACACACTAAAGAAATAATTAAATAGACACTAAACAAAAGAGATCTACCTGCAGCTGAGCTGTGGAACACATTGATTGCTTTGGGGTTGCTGAATTCCTTTTAGGATCTCTTGGAAAAAAATCCAATTCCAGGAACCCTTTATGTGCTATTTTTAGCTTAGGTTCAAAGTAAGAAGTTGTCTTAAAGTTTGCCCTTGTCCCTTCTATTACTAAAGTTTTTTAACGAACAGGAGGATTACCCAAATAAACCTTGAAAAATATTCACTAATGCTTAGCAGCATGCTGTGGTCTTTGCAGTTCTCCTGCATCCCTTCCAACAGGGCATAATTTTCACCCTCTCAGAGAACTTTTTAATTCTACCTTAAAACAGGCTGATTAATTTTGCTGAATTAACTCCATAGCCCATGAAAAGCAAACCATAAGGAACAAAAGAAAAAAATATTCTCAATAGGGCTGAATTTAGGTGATACATTATCTTGTCTAACATTTTTGTCATATGAACCTGTGTCTGGATATTGTACTTACGGTTATCCCATTACCCAGGTTTGTCCTATAGGAGTGCACAGTGGGTGTTTATCTCAAAGTCTGCTCATGGGTATCTCCTATTTACTAAGCTTATTCTGTAAGATCCAAACTTTAAAGTAAACCTTGATTTAGTAATTGTGAGCTATAAAATCTCGAAGTTTTACATGCACCGAAAGTGATGAAAAGCATTTTAACTATGTACAAATATACTCATTTTAAACACATTTGAGGTGATCATATTCACTGGACATATTTCCACTCAGAAATAAAACCTGTCTCTGACTGGATCTTAATGTAGACCACTTACTGTTGAACTCACTGCCTCATTGAGGAGCTAAAGACGGCCTCATTTGGCAATTAACATGCCTTAAAAAATGCAAAATAGTTCACACACTGATGTCTGCACTTTACAGAGTCCTTATTGATTCCTGAGATGGCACAATGATCAACACAAGTTTAAAAGATTCACAATAAGTTTTAACGGCAGATATAAAGTTCTATCGTCAGGACAGTTTTTTTATTAAAACAGAGCATCCCAGCAAACTTCAGACATGTAATGAGGATGCATTTCAGTTCCCTGAAATACTCCTTTTCTCAAAATCTTGATGATGCTGTTAAACTTAGTTGTCCTTGCAAGCAAAAAGACAGCTCCCACATGCTCTTTGTCTTTCTTCACACTCAATTTCTATCACTCTTCTTCTTAGAGATACAAAATAAGATCTGCAAAGAGGTTACAAAATGGATTTAAAAAAATAGTAGTTTCTAAGTACGGAATGCCAAAATAAAAACGATAACCTTTTGGAGCCGAAGAGGAAGTAATCACAAAGAAAACAAAGCTGAACCCAACTAGACTATTGTAACACTTCCATGAAAATGTATTCCTGTAAAAACAATTTGTAAATGGGTCTCTTTGAAATCTCATTTCTGTTTTAGTTTGCATACAGAATTCATTCCTTCAACCCTAACACATTTATAAAAGGAAAAACTGTCCAGTACTGTGGTAATGGTTATCTTCATGCCGGTCCTCCAAGACAGATGGATACCATAGTCCCTGAAATGAATGGTCATTAGACTTTTCATCATATATTTTCATTTATCATGAGAGTTATTCAAGCAATATGAATAATTATAGAATAACAACTATAGATCTGCAGGTGAAAAGAAAATTCTTGTTCTGGAAAATAAAACATGTATGGGGAAGAAGAAACAGAAATAAAGACAGGTTTCTTCAAAATCTTTTCAAGATTTCTTCAAGATTTTGGTCACAAACCCAAAACCACTCAAGTAAGATAGCAAAATCTTTAGAAACAGCATACTGTTTTGGGAGAGACATTCTGTCATTTAGGTCTGTATTTTTCTCATGACACCTAAGGAATAATTACTTTTAGAAGGTTTGCACATTGCTTTGTCTGTCACACATCCTTAAGGAGCAAAAGTTCACTCAAAGAAGAGCTCTGTCAGCCAGGGTACTTATCAGTGCAGAGCTCTAGAATGGACATATTTTCCCTAGAAAAGCAGGGATGTCAGTACAGGTTGCATGATGGCACAGAGCTCGTTCAGTTTCTTAGGCACAAACCCATGACAAAGGTGAGGGAAAATCAGTTTTAACCTGAAATATCAAAAAAGAAATTTGACAGCACTGATATAAGAGGGCCTAGGTGTGATCCCTGAGAAGGATCAGGAAGGTTTAATGAGAATCTACTGACAGAGGATGAGCCCAAGAAGGCTCAAAGAGCTGTTGTGGGGCTGGAGAAACTTTAAGGAGTTTTAGGATATACGGGAAGTATAGAGAGAAGAAGGTGTCTCCATAAGTTTTCATTTGCCTCCTGCCCTTAGGAGTCAACCTGGTTTTCCAGGAAGTTCAGGGGCCACTTCAGGTGGATTTCAGCCTGGCTGGTGTTTGCGGTGTCAGGGAAGGTTGGCCCAGAGGTATCTGGTGGTGAGGCAGAGGCAGTGGTGCTGGGCCAGGATGTGAAGACACTCAGAGTGCAGACTTCACCCAGATGCTGCTGTCTGCAGGGGAGCATAGTAGAGGAGCAAGGGCAACCACTGCATTCATTGCTGAGTCAGGGAGACCCAGTGCCAAAAAGGAAAGGTAGAGGCAGTGAAATGCATCTTCTAACGTGAATCTACTGAGTCCGGCCTGTCTATGCTTCATTGCCAACATGTGACAAAAGCTGTTTGCTCAAAAAAAAAAAAAAAGGAGAAGAAAAAGAAACCTAACAAACTGTCAGAAACCTAACAAACTTATTTTCCCACTGCTTATTTTAATTTGTGTCCTACAGAGAAAGCCAACTCCAAGCCAACCCTTTGGGCTGCTCTGAAAAATGCCAGTTCTCCAGAGAGGTACTAGGTGATGCTGGAGCCTTACAAAGAGTACCTTATGGAGACAGTCAGCCAGAAATGTCACTAGGGCTTATCTCAGCCTACCCCAGCTTTAAAACGTTGGTGCCTGCTGCCTGGGGAGTGTTAATCAGAGGAGCTCTACCAGAATGCTCACCAAGTGCCGACTGAAAGGAAAAGTACACCCTCTACTTCAATTTCAGAAATGTAGAGGAAAGATTAAACAATAAGATGAGCAAATGTCATAACTCACATCTTTATAAATGACTGCCTTCCTGACTTTTCCACTCTTCTTAGTTGCAGATTTTGCTAACACTGTTGTATCTAAACTTGTGGCCTTCCAAACAGATGAGTAACTAAAACTGCATGCTAGCATGTTTTCTTCAGCACAGGATGTTTTACAGGCACTCCATGGATCATCTACAAGACATGATGTTCTGCTAAACAAAAGGAAGAAAGAAGACTTCAACAGGGGAAGAACCATTTTCTCAAGGCCAAAAATAAGTAGGAAAACAACTGTCACAGAAATGTCTATGTACATAAATGGTGTTGCCTTGGATTAGCAGAAGCTCTGACAAAGCGCAGTTCAAAGCTCATGGGATATTAAAGAGAGAGTAAGGGAGCCCAGTGTCAACCCCAATGGATCCAAAATGGTCAGGAAGGCGCTGTAATTACAGTGTACTGTAACAGACTGAGTACTGGCAGTTTTCAGGGGAAGACTATCCTCAAAAATTATTCACAGTGTCATTTGGTAAAACTTCTAGATACTGATTTTTAAAGCCATGCAGTCTGCCAGACAGGAATGAAAAGGCAGGCAGCTTCTGACTCCATATTGTCAACTCTGAGAGAACAGGATCCATGTTAAGGAAAGAGAGTTAAGTTCTCTTTGAGAGTCGGTAACTGCCTGCTTCTGTGATGGCATTGCAGCTGTAGCCAGGGATGGATTAGTGGCTTCAGATGAGAAATCAATGGGGAGAAACTTGAAATCCATTTTGTGCACTGCTGTGTTAATATGCTAAACGTCACTGTCTCCTGGTTGGCTGCCTCAGGGGAGGTACTTGCATTTTTCTATCAGTTCCCTGTAGACTGCCAATTTGGAAGATCTTAAGTAAAGCAAATTCATGTTACTTCACTGAAGCAACAATGCAGAATGAAAATTGATAATATCATTTCAGAATGCAGAACTGTTAAAACAGTGTTTGCTTGAAATTGTAATTTACATACCAGAGCCTGGCTGCAGACTATAGAAATCAAGAATCAGGAAAAGTTATTTTTAAACTCCCTCTTTTCCACGTGATCTTGGCCATTGTAATCAATATTGGGGTGCAGACCAAAGGGCACTATGGGGAACACATACATATTAGGGAATGTGTGCAAATGTAACAACAACCCTAAAGCCCTCATAGTCTAGACAAGATAGAAATGGAACTAGGAATACATTTCCTGTCTCCCTGATGAACAGAGCAGTTAAATGACTTGCTTAGGACAATGTGGGAATCCTGTGGCAAAAGGCAGGACCTCTTCTCTCAGGTGTCCATTCTGTATACCATCCAGAATGCCCTTTGATATAGCTAATTGTCAGTTACTTGCATTTGTATGGTTCTGCCAAGCCTTAGAAAATGTCTGTTTAGTAAAAAAAAGACATCTGCAAAAACTGAATTAAAATAAAGGTCTATAAAAGGCAAAGTGAAGATATTTCTCAATGGGAAAAGTTTTTGCCTCACTGTCCAAGTTGAGTTTACCTAAGAGAGTTTCAAAGGATAAAAAATGTGACTGCAAAGAAGAATGGCTGGTAAGTCACTTACAATGGATGAAAACTGTGAAACTGATGATATTTACATTCAGCTAGAGTAATAGCCCTGCCATAACCTGGTCAAACCTGTAAAATCCAAGTCTGTATTCACAAACTGTTAAGGTCAGTGGAAAGCTTCCCTTAGTTTTGTGTACAAGTAATTGAGAAAGAGGGGAGTTAGGCATGCTGTGAGATATGTGGAAACAGTGTTTACATGATGTAATGGCAAATTATAAAGTCCTGGCATGCAAAAACATGATCACTCAACTTTAAAGCGTGGCAGTAAAGACAGTTTATGTATGAGATAGAAGGACATGAATGGGGGAGAAACAGGAAGGAATAAAACAGATTGCAAAACAACCAAATTCAGTATGTGAAATGCATATTTTAGGTATGGGAACAGTACAGACTTCAAACCTGAGATTGAAAGCTCTTCTGACATTTTCCCAAGAAATAGCTTGCCATCTGAAAATGCAAACTGATTGAAATCAAAAGTGTTTATGGAAACATTTTTTCTCCATTATTTTCATTATTCAAGGGCTTTTAGGCTAGAATTTTTACTGCAAAGAAAAAGAGGCAACTTCACTGTGAAATAGCTAATAGACTAGTGATCTTTGCACTCTACCTGCTTACAGGTAGGTAGTACTATATTATAAGAGAATACTCTCAGTTCTTAACTACTTTACAATCAGCACATGATCTCTCTGATTATATTTTTTTTTCCTCTTAACACACGAAAATACTTTGGAAGATCAATTCCTTTTGATTGTGGAAAAGAAAGAATATCTATAAAATATTCACAAGTATAAAAAATGTGCTCCCATCAGTGGGGCACATTCAGCATCTAGGTCATTTGCTTATTATGTTAATTGAGTGTCACTGTGCATTAAGAACTGGTGGCACTTTTGGGAGGAGGGAAGGGGAGCAGTCCATTTAAAGTTGTTACACTATGAAAGGCCACCTTCCAGGGCAGGCTGAGTGATTCACAATGAATAATTTATTCTCTCCTTTCTCTCATGTAACAGTGACAAGCAGATTGTGAAGAGGTTTTTTAACACTGCACTCCTATATCGTGTCTTTTAGCCTGGTCAAAAGCCAGTCTGAGTCAGTGGAGGACTTTGAACTGAGACATGCTTCATGGTTCATAATGAATGTCAGTAGGTAGCAGGCCAGGGAAAATTATGCTGTCAGGATCTTTTGCTAAATAGAAAGGAAAAATCAATTTTTCTCTTTTAAGAATTAGGTTATAACATACAGTCTGAGATGGAAATATCTTAAGCAGCAGCTCTGAAGTCCCTCCACATAGGTTTTAACATACAGTCTGAGAAGGAAATATTGTAAGCAGCAGCTCTAAAGTCCCTCCACATGGCTTTTTGTAGGGATAGAAGAGGAAAGCACAAATACTCCACTTTCTCCCAGCAGCACACGTGGAGATCATAATAAGAATTTCGTTACTAGCTCTTCTGAACACAGCAGACTGCAACTGCTCTGTGAAAAATGGGATGGACTGTATGGAAAGATCACAGCTTATTATCTGAATGCTATTACTTAGGTATAAGTGATAAAAAAATATATATATAGCATTTTTTTCTGTTTCTTCTTTGGTTCATGCATGAGCATTCCAGGCCAGGTTGGATGAAGCCTTGGGTGACATGGTTTAGTGTGAGGTGTCCCTGCCCATGACAGGGGGGTTGGAACTAGATGATCTTAAGGTCCTTTCCAACCCTAACTATTCTATGATTCTACGATTATTACAATTATGAATTAAACCACTTCCTCTATATTGTTCATATCTTCTATGAGCATTCATATTAGATAATCACAACCACTTGATCCTCTGGCTTTAATGCAAGCTATACACAAAAAAGCCAATGAAGCAAATATGTTACTATCAGTAAGTATTAGAAAATTATTCAAAATATTCAGGCAGCTTCCCTGGTTTAGTTTCCTCAAAATGGAAAGAAATAAACTGAACCACAGTTTGAAAAACTGCATGGAACCTTAATCACAACTTTTTTTTTCTGATCCTCTGATTGATAAATTCGAGAGATCAGCAGTTTATTTGTACAGAGACATTTTTAGGCTATACTGCTGTTTCTGGTGCTGCTATACTGAACAGGCTGGAACCCACTGTGAACTTGAGTTGAAGTAACTGTGATCTGTGGATAAATCCACATGGGAACAGGGTACCCCAAAGAGTCTATGGTTGTGGTTATGTCTGTGCAGCACCAGGTATACCTATGAACGGATTGTGATACATGCTGGAGAAGGTATGCCTTAAAGCATCAGTGGCTGTTCATTAGTTCATGCTGGAGCACCTCAAATTGTGGGGCCATGGATAAATCCACAACACATTGCATATAATAGCATTCCTTAAATAAGACTAATGTCTACAAGGAAACACCATGCCATGTTTCATAAAATGAAAATGGTCTGAATCTTTTCATTCTGTAGATACTTACCCACATCAAAAGAAAAGCTCAAGAAAATATTTTGAAATACTACAGGTGAATTCAGATTCAATACAAAGAAAAGAGTAGGAAACATGAGCCTCATTTCTGATTCCTAGGTGAAAAAGTCTTCACAAAGCTATGACAGCACAGGGACTGTATCATAGTGAAGATCACTTTGTCACTCATGTTTCTGCTCCTCAGTGTAAAAGTAAAGATAGCAGGGCTGAGACGTCTGAAAACTGAACTTTTATATTTACTGAGTGAAATAATTAATTTCTGCCACAATAGGCACACCAAAGATCAGCATACAAAACTGCCATCAAATGTTTCTAGTGGATTTATCTTCTCATAAGACTCAGTAATATGTTTTTCCCACCATCTATTTCCTTCATATTTCCTTCTGACAAGCCTCTGTAGTGACCTCCAAGCTGATAGCTTTTTCCAGCTAGACCAACGAAGGTAAGGTGTGTCTTTTTTTCCCCTCACACGATTATTTTTCTTTGTACTTCTGGGGCCAGTACAAAGTCAAGCACTCAAAATACAGACCATGATATTATTTCCTGTTCTTACACCTGATCCCAAAATAGTCTGCAGCAGACCAGGGAACACGAGCTGACTTGCCTGATCTGGAGCATGAAAAATGAAGTTGGATCAGGAGGGACGTTTGGCACTAAAGTACTAGCAAATCTCTACTACCCATATGCACAGAGAGTCATTCCAAGGGTCAGTAGCAAAGCCAATTTGAATAGATACATGGACTGGATTCTGTAAAAATATATACTCATTTGTTAACATTTGTGTCTTGTTTATTCCTTTGAATCCCTTACAATTTGTGTGCATTAAAGCATTCTTAGGTTTATTATTCTAACTGGGTAGAGATTAAAATTTTATTTGTTTTGGAGGACTGTAATGGCAAGTGAATGACTGATATTAAAATGAATGTCTAGAGACTATAATACATTTTTTTATTCTTGCTGCCCAATTCTTTTTGTCTGTTTTTTTATATAGTGCATTATTTATTCACATCTGTTTCTGCTGTAGATAAATTTGAGTCTTCACTACTGCCAAGAGTTTGCATGGTGGATCTGTCATTTATTTTTGATCCTTAACAAGGCAGTATACTAAATGATGTAGATCTTGCCTATGTGGATATTCGTTTATTTTTTAAAAACAACAGAATGTAGATCTATTTCTCTAGGAATAAAAAATAATTGCATGTTTCTACTAATTAACGACTTGAGTAAATTCTGAAGAACAATATCAAGCACATAATTTAAAACTTTAAAATCTAAAAAAAAGTACATTCTTATGGAGCTCTTCTTTAGTAACTTCAAGTAACAATCGAATAAAAAGATTGTCTCACATGCTACCTAAAAATACAGAGCAACCCACTCCTAAAAGATGTTTAGGTACTTGAAACTTGTCTACTTAATAGGTAGAACATATGAAATGACAGAAAAAATTCTTGGACTGCAAGACCTTTCCCAGAAAAGAGACAGTCCTCAAATTTGGAAACTGCTTCCACATCAATACACTTGTGTGATTTAATTTGTCCATTGTTTTTTGCTATGAAACGTGGCAAAGATTATTTCTCTTGTTCTGTATTTCAAACAGCATTGAGGTCTGGGCCTGTGACAGTTAAAGTATTTTAACTTCATGAGGGATTTAGCCATGTTTTGTTTTCTTCTTTTCCTTTTGATGAAGGAGCTTTGGGAATTGTTGTGGGGGCCAGAGGAGTGTTGTTTTTTACCTCTGTGAAGCATATTTTACTTTTCTAATTTCTTCACAAAATTGTTTGCCAAAGAAAGCCTACTGTCATTCTTCTCTGGCCTTTGCAGACTTCCTGAAAAGAGATCTGGCAGTGAGAAAAGGATATGTTCCAGTGAAGTGAGAAATTTTCTTGCAAGTTCATGGTTTATTGTCAGAACTATATTTTCAAGTGTTTTCACAAACTAAAGCTTGCTAAAGCAAGAGGAACAGTTTGATGAGCTCTTCCAGGTTTTGTTTGGTCTCCCAGAAGTAGAGGAGAATATGGGCAGAGACAAATAATTTGCTTCTGGTTTCTCCTTTTTTCGTTTCTTCTTGTGCTCTTACTACATATAGGCTTGTTGCGCAGGAGAAAGAGGAACAGCACATTTTTTTGTTTGTAAAGCTATGTCATATCACCTCTTCGCTAAAGGTGGAATGAGAAAATAAGTAAGCATACCAGAGAAAGGTTCTTGATGTCTTGAACTTCTTTCCTTAACCATACCAACAGATTCTACTGGAGATGGGTCACTAGGTTACAAGGCCCCTCTCTCACTCACCCTTTCTGCAACAACCCAGCTGTTGCTGGTTTGTGATCACT
The DNA here is from genome assembly GCF_012275295.1 of Melopsittacus undulatus. NCBI lineage: Eukaryota > Metazoa > Chordata > Aves > Psittaciformes > Psittaculidae > Melopsittacus > Melopsittacus undulatus. The sequence continues at coordinate 30,161,761 of NC_047527.1, read as the reverse complement.
GATCTGAAGTGCTCACTGCCACAGTTTATTATTCTCTATAAATCTCGAAGACAAAATCACTTCAAAATATTTTAGAAAACAATCTTGATTGTTGTTCAGGGACCTTCAGTTTCCACTTCAGTATAAATTATAGCATTCTGCTCGACGTTGATAATTTTTCTTGGCAATACTTTTCTTTCATTATTCCATTCAAGTGCACAAATTAGACATCTTGAATCCATTTTTCAGCCTCATTTTCTAAAGAGGTAGTTCCTTCTATAGACATTTTTATCTAATAGGCAATTCTAATGAAATATGAAAGAGGGACAGAAGCCTCCAAGATTACGATGTCCCTAAAAGTTTGTGAAAATAAATGGCTGGCAAAGATGTCACTATTTCTTCTTCTAAAGAGCTCCTTGTTTTCTGTCCCCTGGAAAAATGCATTGTTGTAACCTATCATTTTTTCTTGCTTACTTCAGTTCCAGGTTCTTTAAAGCTGGTATTACTGCCTTTTTGACTTTGTATTTCAGACCATGCTTCTCAAAAGAAGGAGGCAATGCCTTGCTTCTGTGTATCAGCCCACATGTATATACATACGAACAAAAGCATACATGCAAAGACAAGAATGTGGGAAAGGGTATGTACTATGTGCATATATACATATATGCACATTAAAAAGTAAAAAACTTGTTTCCATTTTCCTGGGGGAGGAGCTGGGTTTGTTTTGTTTTGGGTTTTTTTCTAATGTTGTGATATTCTGTGCCATCTTTTACTACATCTTTATTTTCTCAACCAGTAGCATTTAATTCTTTGCTTCAGAAAGTCTGCCTGGTGAACAACAGAAGCAATTTCCACTTACGAGACCTGTCATTTTCTAGTGCACCTCAGTCTTCAACACATTTCAGAATTCTGATTCCTATTTCCATCACAAATCTTTATGGTCTTTGAGAGGTTTAGAAAATCCATTTCCCTATACAAAGATCATTTAAATGGTGTCAAAAATCAATAAAGGTTTCATTTTAGAGATATTTGGCTGACTTTCTTTAAGAGTGTGTTATGAAACTATAGCATATAATCACAGTCATCATGAATCTGAAAACAGTTCTGTTTAATTTCCAGAAATGTATGTCAGAAATCCCCAGTGAGGTGGTAACAATTTTTCAGACTTACGGAATTTAATTCAACTTGTTTTCTGCATTTCATTCTTAAACAGCAACAATATTCATAAAATTGTTCAAAATACAGCATTCTATTTATTTTTTTACTTCATTTCAGAGTTATGCAACCTTACACTTTGAATGAAGTTATCTGTAAAAAAACATGCAGTAGTATTTTTAAAAATCATGTGAATATTGATGTTAGTTCTATTTGCAAACCAATAGCAGTAAATGTTTTATTTAGAGATCATGTCCCATTAGAGTTGTTCATCCATATTTCTCTTGGAGTATTTTTAATTCTGCTAAAAGCATGATATAACCTAAAAAACCCCCACATAAATTATAATTTTCAGTGGTTTTACACATTTCTTTTATATGGAGTTTGGGAAGAGTGCTTTTTGACATTTTTCTTTTCCAGTCAGTTATCCCACAGACTTGTGAAATATCTCATTTGTGAATTGTAGAATCAGAGATAGATTTGTCTTAAATGGAGAAAACAGTATAATGAACTATGCCAATGCACTCCAAATAAAACATTTCTTAGAAAAGCAGTAAATCTCATGACCTGCTTTTAAATGCTTCAGAATGCAGTGTTTCTCGATATCATTAGCATGTCAAACAGATGATGATTCTCAAATATAAGAATTACAGTAACAATTACATATTTCACAAAATCATTTAGGTAGAAAAGACCTTTAAGATCATTGAGTCCAGCTGTTAACCTAGCACTGTGGAGTCCACCACTACAACATGTTTCTAATTGACACTTCTACACATACTTTAAATACCTTCAAGGTTTGGACCCAACCACTTCCCTAGCCAGCCTGTTCCAATGTTTGACAACCCTTTCGGTGAAGAAATTTTTCCTAATATCCAATCTAAACTCCCCTGGCACAACTTGAGGCCATTTCCTCCTGTCCTATCACTTGTTACTTGGGAAAAGAGACCAGCCACCTCCTCTCTCCATCCTCCTTTCAGGTAGCTGTGGACAGCTATATGGTCCCCTCTGAGAATCCTTTTCTCCAGGCTAAACAACTCGAGTTCTCTCAGCCTTTCCTCACATAACTTGTGCTCTAGACCCTTCACCAGCTTCCTTGCCCTTCTCTGAACATGCTCCAGCATCTCAATCTCTCTAGTACTGAGGGGCCCAAAACTGAACACATCATTCAAGATGCAGCCTCACCAGTGCCAAGCAGAGTGGCCATAGCTCTGCTGGCCACACTATTTCTATCAGACAGGATACAATCACAGATTGTATCACAGATACAAACATGCAGAGCAGTTTGGGTTGGATGGACCTTCAAAGGTCATCTATTCCAACCCCCTTTCAATGAGCAGGAACATCTTCAACTAGATGAGGTTGCCCAGAAAAACATCCAGTCTGGCCTTGAATGTCTTCAGGGATAGCGCATCCACCACCTCTCTGGACAACCTGTTCCAGTATTTTACCGCTCTTATTGTAAAGAAATTCTTCCTCACATCCAGCCTGAACCTCCCCTCTTTGAGTTCAAAACCATTACCCCTTGTCCTATTACAACAGGCACTGTTAAAAAGTGTCTCTTTCTTATAGGCGCCTTTTGAGAACTGGAAGGCTGCAATAACTTCTCCTGGAGCCTTCTCTTCTTCAGGATGAACAACCCCAGCTCTCTCAGTCATTCTTCACAGGAGAAGTTTTCCATCCCACTTATAATTTCCCTAGACCCTTTCCAACAGGTACATATCTTTCCTGTGCTGAGGACTGCAGAGCTGAACACAGTATTCCAGGTGAGGTCTCACCAGAGCAGAGTAGAAGGGCAGAATCACCTCCCTTAACCTGCTGGCCACACTCCTTTGGATGCAGTCCAAGGTAAGATTTGCCTTCTGGGCTGCAAGCACATATTCCCCAGCCTGTATTGATACTGGGGGCTGCCCTGACCCAGGTATAGGACCCTGCACTTTCATCTGCCTCTTCATCCCTTTTGTGTGGTCTATAATAGGTTCCCATCATATCTGCCTTGCTGGCTTTCCCTCTGATTTTTACCCATACATGCTCAATCCTATAGGCACCTTCGTTAAGCTCTAGACAATCAAAACAGTCTCTAATATAAGGCTACCCACCACCTCTCCTTCCTTGCCTATCCCTTCTGAAAAGTTTATGCCCATCCATTGCAACACTTCAGCTGTGTGAATCATCCCACCACATTTCCATGATGGCAACTATGTTATAGTTTTCTTGCTGGATGATGGCTTCCAGCTCCTGTTTATTGCTGTCATTTTTTCTTTATGGATGCAGTTTTGACAGGGGGCGTAGGCAACTCAACCTCAGCGACACCTCCATCCTAGATCAACCATTGTCCTCATTATACAGTTCTATTTGCAGAGCCTCATACCTATTGTGCAAGGGAACCTGGGAAGGTGTGGTAGTCACAGAGGAGACAAGCCTGCTGCACTGGGTAGGAACTCGATGTCATTGCTGCTTATTCCCTAAGTCACTATGTTCAGACACATGGAGAGAGCATAGGAAATCCTCTGTATCATGTGTCTTCTGTGTCATGCATTTCATCAACTAAGAAGATGCTGTACTCTCTAAAAGGGAAAAAAACTACACAGGACATGGGACCATCATGATGGTGATTCAGTCCATGCAGGTCTAACACCTACCATCAGGGTCTGAGTCCATTAAAAAGACATGACTATTGATTGTAATTAACTGTAGATGCTGTGTTAAGCTCTTCCAGAGAATGGTGTGTTTTCTGCTACATCACATAAAAAGCTTGACAGGACAATTTAAGAAAACCCTTTTACACCTGTCATGGTTTGAGCATGTTTTGAGGGTGTTTTTGTTTAAGGTTTTTTCCAGCCAGGTGGAGGAGGGGAGGCCGGGAGGAAGGAGAGACAGGACACCTGACCCAGGCTAGCCCATGAGGTATTCCATACCATAGCACGTGATGCCCAGGATGCATACTGGGAAAGAGAAAGCTGGAGGGGTAGAGCTCTAGAGGAAAATGGAGGAGGGAGCACGCGGTGCTCGGCCAGGCAGGGTGGAGTGAGTTATGAGTCAGTGGCTGGTGGGGTGTTGTATTCTTTTCACTTGCTGTTTGCTGTATCATTATTATTTGTAGTAGTAAATGGCAGTAGGGGTTCTGTGTTATGCCTTAGCAATTAAACCGTTCTTATCTCAATCCGTGGGGGCTACATTCTTTGGATTCTCCTTCCTAACTCTCCGGGAGTTGGGGGACTTGGTTTTAACCACGACAACACCTTTAAATATGTATTTTTTGAAGAAGGATTCCATATGCTATACTATTATATCACTTAAACCTATTTTCATTCTCAGTTTCATTAAAGGCTATGCATTTCAGTAGTTTTCATCACAAATAATATATACTTTCTATCACAAATAATATATACTTTCTATATTGAGGGCAGTTAAAAAGGAGTTACGAAGTAGTGAACAGATGCCAGTACTGTCAGGCCTGGAACAGGCATGGACACAGAAATATACAGGTGCTTGATCCATCCACCTAGTTCTTCCCTTGCTCCCAGTGAAAGGATACCCTTGATTCTCAGGATTGGCTGTTAATGTCAGGCAACAAATATGTGGGAAAATCTGTGAAAAACATGCATATTCCTCTCTCTCTGTGAGTGACAGAACAGATTTGGCTTTCTCTTACCCACCAAGAAACAAACAAAAAAAGCAGTAGAAAACTTCAAAATGAATGCACTAACTTCCTTGAAAGGCATAAGAAGAACGATGAGGTCTAACATGAAATTAAATGGTACTTGCAGCAAACAACTTCAAGTAAGCACCAGGGAGAAAGAGGAAAGAAACAACTCATAAGTTTTTAATCACGTTAGTTTTTCCAGTGATGGGTCCAATTGACATCAAACAGTAATGTATTGACACAAACTACTTCTTGAGGTTTCCTCCTGTCTAGACCAATAAAAATGCCTTTCCCTATATGTGACCCTACAATTGCAACTATCATCTCTTCCAGTCATCCAGAGCCTCACCTAGTCACACTGAGACTCCTAAGTATGGAACCTCATTTCAAAAACTTAATTTGAAGTGCCAGTTCTTCTATGTAAAACTTTTTGCAATCTATCTTTATGAAGAATCTAACTTATGAATGTAGACCTCTAGATAACGTGATTATGGCTGAACAACTGAGTGGCAGACGTCATTTATTTTCCATTCCTACTCCAGACAAGGATAATCATTGTCCATCAAGAACACTGGAGTGAAGAATCCCAGAGAGGACAAAACACAGCTGCTGCCACAAGAACAAAAGAGGCAACATTATAATCAATGTGAGAAGATTATCAAACACTATTTGAGATAATCATTTAAAACAGCCAACAAGGATCAGTGTCATTAGCAAACTGTTTGGTGCAGACCAATTTAATGGACCACACTGGCAGCTTCAGTAAATTATAGCATTTCAGAGCAGCTGTACTGGAAGTCAACTTGAGGGCAAAAGGAAAGATGAATCAATTCCTTTTAAAAGTCAGTTGCCACTAAAATTATAGTTTAGTCCTTTCAAATTACATTGGCTTCAGAGACAAAACCTAAGATATAAATTAGGAAGAGCTGGAAAATAGGTTTCTATCTAGTTCTTTTACTAAAAAAGTAGGTCCTCTCTGCTTAGATATTACATTATGACTATCTTTTTTTTTTAGAACAACTTTTCAGTAGTTTCTTTCTTTGTAAAACCATCTTAGAACCTTTCTACCATTTTGTACTTAAGGCACTGCACTCTCTTCAATTTGCAGATAGAGACTGGATCAGATCAGTGTATCGTCACATTGTATAGGATCTGACATAAAATAAGTTTCCACAAATTAGGACTAGGAACCTGAGCTTATTATTGTGTTTATTCTATGTCTTTTCAACTGGCTTAGGTTTATCTCCAAGATAGAACCTATAAACCAGTACAAAAGAGTTCAGAATGAAAACATAATGAATAACTATGTAACCTTGAACCTCTTTATTTCTCAGTCATTTACTAGTTCCTGTAGCATTCACCACAAAGACTGCAGATACTTTTTTCTCCATAGGCAGAAGCAGTTAGTTTCAACAATTATTAAATAAATTTACTATTGTAAAATGAACACAGCCATAAATGCTGATCTTTAATTTTCACACAGGTTTATCTGAAGTGCATTTTTTGAGTATACACATAAACGAATATATGAATGAATATACACTAATGGCCTTGAATAGAACAGTAGGCATATTACAATCAGAAGCACAACTCTTCCAGACATAATACAGCTTAAGTCATTTGGATGGGCCTCTGCATGATAACAAGAAAGGTAATGAACTTAGTCGCATCCTACCAATGTCTTCCTGTCACAGAGGGTTTTAGTACACTTTGGTTTTGAAATAAAACCCTATAGATGAAAAAAATGTTGGACCATGTCAGAATAACCTTGATATATTTTGATGGAAAGATGTTTTCTCATTTTGTTTTGAAAAGCTGTTTAATTTGATTTTTAGATTGCATAATTGCTATGAAAACATTTTACCTTCTACAAATACATGGAAAGTTCATGATATCTAGCATTTGAAGTTGTATTTTGTGTTCAGTACTTATTGTACACATTCAACAGATATTTTTTTCTTCAAAGTACTGTTAACTGAGCTTTAGAATCAAAGAATCAACTAGGTTGGAAAAGACTTGATGATGATCGAGTGAGACATATTAAAACTAATGAGTAACTTCTTTTGTTTCCATTCTTCACATCAATGTTTCCATTTTTCACATCAGCTGGATTTCCCTAGTTTTTAATTCATAAATGCTTATCTCCTTTCATATCGCTTTATCTCTTGACAACAAGAGATAAGAAATGGATAGACACCACCTATCTCTCATGAGCAGTGACAGTTTGTTGGCCATATAAGGCTGTTAGTTTTGTCAAAATATAATTCTGATAACTCTCAAGGGAAAGTAACACAAGAAGTAATTAGTATACAAATTTAACAAACTTATGTAAGGTATCTTGATTAAATGTATCATATAATGACATTTTGGTTAAACATATTAACAGCCAACAAGAAGCAGTGCTGCAGCACTCTGTGACTCCTGACCACAGTTTGTGGTCAGCAGAACTGTCACTCTTCTGTGACTCCCAGCAGCACTGCACATGCAGTCTGAAGGAGCCATTAGCACATTTTTGATGGACAAATTCCTGTTTTCATCAGCATATAATGTTACCAGAAGATGAAATTGCAATCTGCAGACAGCAATGCTATTACATTTTCTTTCTTTTTTTTTTTTAAAGTCTGTGGGGTTCTTGCAGTTTTTCTGGTATCTTCCTCACATACAGAAGATTCCTGAATGAAATGTATTGGTGAAATGTATTCTGTGCATTTTCTTCTGTGTGGTCTTACTGATCTTCATCTTTTTCTCATCTTCTGAAGGAGGATATTTTTGCAAATATAAAACTATACTTCTACTCTGCTCTTGTGAGACCTCGCTTGGAGTATTGTGTGCAGTTCTGGTGTCCTCAGCATAAAAAGGACATGGAACTGTTGGAACAAGTCCAGAGGAGGGCCACAAGGATGACCAGGGCACTGGAGCACCTCCCATATGAAGACAGGCTGAGAAAGTTGGGGCTGTTTAGCCTGGAGAAGAGAAGGCTGCGTGGAGACCTCACAGCAACCTTCCAGTATCTGAAAGGGGGCTACAGGGATGCTGGTGAGGGACTCTTCATTAAGGACTGTAGTGACAGGACAAGGAGTAATGGCTTGAAACTTAAACAGGGGAAGTTTAGATTGCATATAAGGAAGTAATTCTTTACTGTAAGGGTGGTGAGGCACTGGAATGGGTTGCCCAGTGAAATTGTGAATGCTCCATCCCTGGCGGTGTTCAAGGCCAGGTTGAACAGAGCCCTGGGTGACATGGTTTAGTGTAAGGTGTTCCTGCCCATGGCAGGGGGGTTGGAACCAGATGATCTTGAGGTCCTTTCCAACGCTAACTATTCTATGATTCTATGATTCTATATTGTCTGCATAAACCTTGTATTGTGGACATAAGTCTGTTGTTGTGTGTAAGTAAGTTACCCATGTGCTCCAATACACTTGTAAGTGGATTTTGGCTGTTCAGTTTGGCACATGTTAAAGTGATATCACAGTCACATATTGGGAACGTTTCTCCCTGGTAGCTTCTGGTGTGACTAAAATCTCCCACAGCTTTCTAGCAAAAGTCAATTCTGAGGCTCCAATAGTGAATATTCTCAAATCATCCTAAAGTTCTGAAAAGACTCCAAGGTGCTTTTGAAGTCTCAGACATCATCCTTTGCTTTAACATTTCAACTCAGCTAGAAAAATCATGGTACGCAAACCAAGTTTGTTTGCCACCATATATACCAAAGATGATGAAGAATCTGGCTGTGCTGTAACAGTATGAGCATTTCCACTGGCACAACCTTTGTATCCTGCCTCATAGTACCTCTGAAGTCAAAAGTGTTTTATGTTTTAGAAAAGTTTTATGTTTATGTTTTATGTTTTAGAAATTGTTGATAACTAGTGCTTCTGGGTTCCTCTGTACAAGAGAGACATGAACATACAGGAGAGCAAAGAGAAACAATGATCATTAAGGGACTGGGACACCTTTCCTATGAGGAAAGGCTGAGAGGTGCGAGTGTTCAGCCTGAAGAGAAGAAGTCTCACAGGTGGTTTTATTAAAGTCTATAAATACCTGAAACTAGGGTGCAGAAAGGACAGTCATCTGAACATCAGGAAAAACATTTTTACTGTGAGGGTGACTGAGCACTGGCATAGGTTGCCCAGAGAGATTGTGGAGTCTCCAACATTAGACATATCCAAAAGCCATCTGGACATGCTCCTAGAACAACCTGCTTGAGCTAGCTAGCTTGGCCTAGACCAGATGACCCCTCTTCCAACATCAACCATTCTATGATTCGGTGTGATTCTGCTTACAGACACAAACTCTGGTTTGTGGAGTTAATTGTATGTCTGCCATTACTGTACTGGAATTCAAATCATGAAACATTCAACCCCAGACCTTATATGGTGTCATAATGATACAGCAGTATTTGTATACAGGGCAGTATTTGTAAAGGAATACTGTAGCTCAGGGACCTTGTTGCTTGGGTCCAGTGAACATTGTCAATAGTGAAGCTCCTTCAAATAACATTGAAAAGCAGAAATCTGCTTCAGCCATCTACCATCTTCTTTCCTCTCTTTCTCCCTTTGGCTACTTAGCTGAGGAATAAAAGCCTTCGAATAAGGCAGCATCTGGGACTATGTACCGGAGACTTATAAACAGCTGCCCCATTGCAATGCTGGATGGGATACCACGTATTGCAGCAGGAAACTCTGGCTTTTCAATAGCTCATTAAAACATAGCTCTCAGGGTCAGAGCATGAAATGTTTGTTTATTCTTCAGGAGCACACACGCACGCAAGTCACTACTGTCAAGGGAATGACTCACACAACAGAAGGTTGGCCAAGCTCAGAAGAGACATGCTGTTAAAGCATACACAGTACACTGCTGGTTTGCAACTGGCACAGAGCTCTGGTCACAGTGGTAGGGAGAGGTTTCGTTGACAGTCCCAGACAAGGCAAGGAGATGAATCAGGATGAGACCCCATCCAGGAGCTCCCACAAGGAGCTGCAGGTGATGGAGAAAGACCCAGGGTTGGAGGCAAGCCTACTACGCAGGTCCATTATCCATCCTGGGAATATCCTGGCCTATGAGGATTGGTTTGTATTTTCGAAGCTACAATTTCACAGTTTCTCTTGTGTATACTAATGCCACGCTTCCTGGTGTGGAGTGACCCCTGAATGCGATCTTTTCCAGACATTCCTGCACAGAGGATTCTGCTGGGAATCACCGCGTGTGACTTGCAAAAATTTTGTGAACAACATGACAAAAGGAGCTGAGTGGAGATTTATACACACCAGTCCTTCTACTGGATAAAAATTGGACTCGAACAACTTCAAGCATTTTGATTTCTTAATTTACAGTAACAGTAACTCAGTAACTCAGGCATCAAATTAACCTTTAAGCTATCCTTTATGTTTTTCAATCTTTTACATTTTTATAACCATTTACCACTTGAAAACTTTAGGTACCTTTTATCTAGGAAGATAATAATGAAATAACTGGGGAATCAGAATAATCTTTTTTATCCTTTACTTAAAGGTGAACCCTGATTACTTCCTGCTTTCAATTAGTAATACAGTATTGCTTCAATATGATTTAAAAAAATGTTTGATGATATTAGGGTACAAACAAATCTCTGCTCCTCACAACTCTTTCCAAACTTTAAAAGTCTAAATAAACAAATAATGTTCTAAAGCAGTTAGTTTAGAAATGTGTAGAATTTAACGTTCTTGGTTTATGAGCTACTTTATAAAGGCAGATAGTTTTCTCTCATATTCTTGAGGGCTTTCTGACCAGGGCAGAAAGGCTGCACCTTGACTGAAAAAAGAGGGTTAAAAAAATACCTGGAAAAGATGGGATCTTTGCAGTGCTGTCATGGCACTGGGCCCAATGGCAGTGAGCAGAAGGTGACCAGCTGCTCCCCTGGGACTGAATGTTACCTGGAGAAGGGCAGAGCAGTCAGCAATGCAGGAGGCAGCAGCAGGGACCTGGACTCAATGTGGGCTGTGCGTCACTTGTCCAAAAGAGCTAACCAGATAGATGTGCAAACAGTCACTAGTAAATGTGTGAACAGACTGCTTCATAAGGTCAGATGACATGCTGATTTTCTACAACTGTGCAGGAGATGCCCAGGGTTTCAGTTCAGCCCAGATTTAAGCACTTCTAGAGAATTCCTTCATCCCACACTGTTCATTTTGATTTCTTTAAATTTTTCTTTGCTGCTTTTTACTCTGCAGCATCCAAAATAGGAACCTCATATGAGCAGAGTGCAAAATTGCCTCAGCCTGTACAGCAATAAAACCCAAAATGCAATCCATTGGGCCTTCCATAAATAAGACAGAAATTTATAGACAACTATTATTGTCTATTTACATCTCTGCAGAATATACCCAGCCTGCTATATTGCTTTTAAAGCATTTTTTTTCCACAAATTCAAAGCAACTAATAATGTTCTCCTTTGCCCTAGCCTTACTACACAAAACACATTTTCTCCTGTTCCAGAATCTGTTCCAGCATTTAGTACATAGAGTAAATCACAGAGGTCACACATGTCTGTTGGAAGACAAATGTGTTCTTGTTCTGCAACATGATGGGCTGCCTGAGCACATTTAGAGGTGCTAAGTAATTTTCATTCTTCAGGCCTCCAGCCTCCCTTTAATGTCCATATATCACCTTTTAATTCTATTCACATGTGCATGGATGCAGCTATGCAAAAACAGAGGTTATTTGTAATTAACCACAAATTGAAGACATGACCTTCTTGCCAAACACCAGCCCTAGAACAAAGCCTTCTCCACCTGCTTGTATGGTTAATTGCTGCTGTGCCAGTGGTATTCCCCATGAAGTGTCTGCACACATCTTAAGGAGCAAAGGTAGCAATGAGGGACCTGCATATTCTAATGCAAAGACAATATGGCTCATGACACCAAAATTACAGCTTGTTTAGCAGCCTGATTCAACCAGATGCTTAACCACACACATAAAAATAAATATAACTTATCCATTTGAAGTCAGTGGAACAGAAGTAAATACAGCAAAGTGTGTGTCTGACAAATTCTGTACTGAATCAAGGCTTTCTACCATAAGGTCTTAAATAACTAAGCTCATGAGTTCCAATCACACTTCTATTCTTATAAGCTCCTGTTATGACAGTGCTTGGGAGTCATGGACAAGATCCTCATTTTGTTTGGCTCTGTACAAGGTCGGGGGGAAAAAAAGGACAAAGCCCTGACAACATGAGAACAGACGACAAGCAAGGGAAGAGGTGGGAGCTATGAGACCCAGGGTGAGCAGTATGGCTCAGCCTGGCAGCAGTCTCATTGCCTTGAGACTGTCAAAAGCACCCTGGCCAGGGAGAGCTTTCAGCAGTGTCTGATGGAGGGTAATGAGACAGCTTCACCAAGGTGTGCAGCAAGCTCCTAGGAGGCAGCATGAGAGAACACATGAAAGTGCTTGTTTGAAATGTTAACAAGTCAATGTTGAAGCTGGCATCAGTGACCTATCAGGGCTGAGAGATGACACTTTCTGTGAATTATAGAAGATCTATAGGGAAGGTGCAGCTTTGAAGGGCCTTCAAGGTAAAGTCAAGTATTTCACATTTGATAAGATATAAAAAGAAAAGCCAACCAGCAGTGGGATGATGAGGGGATGGGAGGAAGCAAAGTGACAGCCCAGTGGAATTAATTTTGCAGTAGCATGATGAAGTGCAGGGAAAGGCAATATCCCTGCTCAGATCACTCCCTCCAATGACCATGATTTTCCAGCTGATCCTCCCCAGTGCAATACATGGGGCAGTTAGACTAACACCTGGCAAGTTTGATTATTTCTTCCCAAATTCAGGAGCATGTGTGTGATGGAGAATGTACCCAGCATGAGGACTACAATGAAAATACTGTAAAAAGGTAAAAAAACCCTAAATCTATTTGATTAGGTTAGAGATTAATAAAATTATCATCAAATAATCACAGGAAAGTAATAAATAATTTTCTTAATTTTAGATTTTGATTCATGTTCATAATTTCACAAGAATTCACAAGATAAAGGGGCATATTGCTCCATTAATATCTGTATTTCATCAGAGAATCAATATTACACATAGGAAGAAATACTGACATTGTTAACATAGCAATCAGGTATAGATAAATAGAAAAATAAATTATACTAACAAATACAAGTACTTTGCTTAATTGTTTGGGATTTTTTTAATCCCATAACGCATTTGCTTTCATATTCTTTCACCTTTTCATCTTTCATAATTACATAGGTAGTGTCATATTCTCCAGACATTGACCTTCTCAATAGATCACTAGAGACCTAATCCATCACACCCTTTGGCATGTCTGATTCCCCACATGGGGCATATAGTCATCATTGTAACACATTCCGTATCAACACACTGAGGCATGTTCTGCTGTAATTTCCTCCTTTTATTTTGCTGTCCACCTCTTGCTAATAACCTGGGACACTGACTGTTCTAACGGCAATCCCAGATTTTGCTCCTTAGCAGTCAGCAGTGACCAAACATCAGCAGTAAGTCAGGAAGTCTTGTGAGCAGTATTCTTCCACATCTTTCATTAATATCCAAGTATGGATTACAGATCTCCTCAGCATTGTTTCCTACTGTGTTCTTTACAAAACATTACATCCTTCCGTTTCCTTGCATTCAGCTGTGCTTGCCACACACATATGCACACACATTCAAACAAAACCCCCACATTATGTACATTTTTACATAATCAGTAGCATATGGCTGGGATTCACCTCCCTTAATTTTAGCCATTTGAAAGGCATTGCATCTTAGCCAGTCATTCTGACTGTCACTGTAGTGAATGAAACGGCTGTCGCCAGGCAGTGATCCATCCTAGCCTTTTCTCGCATCTGCTCACACTAAGCATCTGACTTTCAAATAGACGAAGGTACACACAGCACAAACCCCTGAAGGGGAGGATTCTTCCTCCTGTCAACAAGGCTCTTTCTTCTTATAGTACAGTGTTGCTACACTACTGCCAGAGTCCTGCATTCAACAGGGATTAATGCATTTGCCTCAGGTAAAACAGAAATGGTGGGAAAAGACTCCCTGTCTCCCCATCAGATGGAAAGAGCTATTCTTTTTCAACTGATTTCTCTGAAATAAGAAGGTGATGATGTAGCCTTGTATAGATGTCCTTAAGTGTACTATATTACAGACCTCCCTGAAAGCTCACTTCATCTGGTATGTTGTGTGATAACCTCTGGGGCACCATATTTCTGGAAATAGTCCCCTTCACTCAGCAGTTACTCAATTCACTGAAGCATTTCCAGTTCTAGGAAAACTTTCCTGCATAAGAAAATAAGCCTCTAGCTAATTGAATACATGTGTGAAAAAACTCACCATTATTTGCATGGCAAGTTCACTGAGATTTAGAAGTAGTCAAATATCTGTTAAAACAACATTGTAGTTCCCAAACTCATAGTTTTGCTTTCTTGTGAAGTTCATGCCTCTTTCACCTAGAATCACCTATTCTTACTCCTGACCCATCAAAACCAAGAGAGAAGAAATACATGTATCATATTTAGAGAAGTAATTACTCATGCACAGCTCTGAAAGAGCAAACAGTGTCCTAGTAAGACTCCACCGTTAGAAGAAAACATCTTCATATTAATGAAGTGCTTAAAAATGTTATCAAAATATCAAATAGTTTGAGAAGTTCAGAGCAGGCAAACCCGAGGCAGAGTGACACTTCTCCACCTTGGCTTCTAGAACAGCTGTGGATATAGCTGAAATGTATCACAACAAAGACTCTATCTCCTTTGCAATTTCCAGGTGCATGTTTAAGGTTCTTTTTGGTTTTCGTGCTTCCTATTATTTCCCTTGCTTTCCTGTTGACTTTGATGTCTCCCATATTCTTAATTTTCACTTTCATCCCAGTGATTGCCATTTTACATAGAAGCTATGGTTACACTCTAGAAAAATTTGCATTTCCACAAATATTCCAAGAAGGTTCCACTCCCAGCATTAATCTTTGATTTAGCAATTCAAGTGAAACTCAGAAAAATGAAGAGAAAATACACTGTTGCAAATCCACCATTGATAGTGGCGGAAAGACAGACATTTGGATTAAGAATGGATGAGAATGAATGGTCCAAATTCAATTTTATTGGGCAATTTGACAAACTATGTTTCTATACCGAGACCCAAGATTAGCTGTTTTAGGATTCTAAGTCTGAGCTCTAAGAAGTATTTGAAACTTCTTGAAACCATAAGATGACGTATGTGCTCATTTACTGAGTTAACTAGGCCAGAATGAAAATGGAAAGTGTGCTAAAACCAGAACAAAGTGGAGGCTTTTCCAGTTCTTAAAAAGATGTTTTTTCAGTCTTTGAATCCAGTCTGATTAAGCAACACACAACATAGCTGCAACCCAATGTTCCACAAGCAGGAATAAGGTATTTAAATTTTGGATAAAAATCCTTGTTTTGTGATTTTAACTGAAATAAATGAAACACAGCCATTTAATTATCTCCTAGAAGTTTTAAATTATACAAGTATAAATAAAAACAACTGCATTCGTGCTGTCCTTATCTAAAAAGAGCAAATGTCATACTAGTTGTTCTGGGCTTTGGTTTATGAGATTTCAGGACGATTGTTTATACTGGAAGATTAAAGCAAACATCAAAGAACAACTTTTGTCCCAAAAAGATGACTGAGAAATAGTAAATCATTAATATGTATATAAGGTGTGGAAAGTCTTTAACTCAAGTTACTGGAAATAACCTTTTGTGTTCCCAGGTCAGAGAAATCTGTGACTGGTCAGGTATGAATGGTGACTGTGACCAGTCACTATTTGCAGGCCTTATTCCTGCAAATAACCGAACTTGCCACATCAAGAGAATGTGACTTAATGTCCACTCAGCCACATGCCTATATAAAAATCAAAACAGGATTTATAAAGGACTCTTCATAAAAGCAAGATAACCTTTTTCCATTAAGATGCTATAGCCCCTCCTGCAGAGACATCCCTCTTGAAGGGAGAAAAAAATCAGACAGCCATTAAAAATGAAGGAAACCCAACTAGAAGCAGCTCCAAAGAGGGAGTTTGTCTGACGCAGCACTCTGCAGAAGGAGCAACACAGTGGGAGTGCTGCATCCAGAGTGCAGAGCCACACTCCAGCAGGAATCATTCTTAAATCAAGCCAAAGCAAAAATTTGGAAACCAACAGTCAGCCTCATTTTTAGTCAGCTTCATTTTTAGTTTTCATTTTTCATTTTTAGTTTAGCCCAAGTTTTCTATTTTTGTCAGGAATTTATCCACATCTGAACTTGATTTTCCAGAAAAAGTTGAAATATCTCAACCACAGCTATTGAAAAAAAATCATTTAGAAGTAACTACAAACCTTTTTTTTTACTTTTTTCAAACACTATCTTTTCTACTTATCCAATTTCTGAAGACATATAAACTTCCCTCAATTTATTTTTTCAGTCATATGAACGAAAATATTTAAACTTAATTTTAAGTGAATTTCTTCCTTTATCCCAGAAGTAATTTTCTCCATATTAAACTGTTGATTACTCAGGCACATCTACTGTATACATAAATATGTGTTTGCATACATACATATTTTTTTGTCTACACTTGTGCATACATACCTACTGATGAAAAACAATTTTAGGTATAAAATATAACATACCCTGTTTTGCCAGACTGAAAACAGAAATTGAAACAACTTTGATACTTTGATTTCCTGTTCTTCCACTGGGATTTTTGAACTATTTTTTATATTTTTCTTGCTGATAATTATGATGTAAAACTGTAGCTCTGCTTTCGTTTTTTCCTGTTGGTTCCAAGTAGAAATTTCAAGCCAGATAGAACATGCTCTTCCATGCACATCCCAAAATTATTTTTCCTCTTACTGCAGTGCAGTAAAGGACCAAGTTGACTTGGGAACCCATGCTATGGGTCTGACCATTAGGTCAGAATAAACCAATTTAATATTGCCTTAGGAGAAAGAACAATTACACTTCTAATACTCGGAATATTGACTTTTGCTGTTGATTTTAATTCATACGTACAAAAAAATATTTTATAAAACTCAAAACTTCCCCACAAAAATATTTTCTTTGTTGAAAGCAAACTAACCCTTTAAAATGCAACTTTACTATAACATTTTTGAACAGCCTTGTCCATCAGCCATAAAACAATGTCATTCGCAAAGAAAAATAATTATGAAAAAATGCTGTAACCAATCTACACTGGAATGAAATTACATTCCTACTCTTGTGCTAAGTGCAAAGACACCTTTAATTTCACAGAATTGTTAAACATAACAGTGACAGGATTGACCTTTTTCCAGGAGTATTTTCTTCAGTGCATTTGACCGTAAAAATATGGGTGGAAGAAAGAAGTGCACTTAAAAATAAGATAAACTTAATAATTACAATTCATGAAAGCATAGGTTCACTTGATGCCAGAAAAGGGGCTTTTTGGCTGTTCTTAACGTAAGAAAAAAAGGTAGCAAATCTGTCCTCCTCTTCAAAAAGCATTTAGTTAGCTACAGTTGCTCACAGGAAACAGAGACACAAATGACAAATGGATATCTATTAATTAGTGGAAGAAATATATCTGAAAGAAGAGAGAGGTGAGACTGTCCAGATAGATTTTTCCAACCATTTCCTGAAATTGTAGTCGTGTCTATATAAATTCCAGTACTGTACTTGCCCTCAGGTATCATACCCTAAAGAACATACTCTGCTCAGTTTACTAGGTAAGACAAAACCTTTCCCTCCTTTAATTTTTTGCTCTTTATTGAGATTATTTTAATATATATCAACCACATGTAAATTCTAGGTCACATAACACACTAGCTAGAGCAACTATTCTATGTATTACTTCAATTATATGCACTTTTTTACAACAGCACTTTTTCAGTATGCAGAGTGAATTATACAAGCCCATCTTGGAAAGGATGGGCCACCAGAAGAACAGCCTCTCATGAATAAATGCATTTGGATCCAGAGCTCCAGGTGTTCACATCAGTTGCTTACTTCACATGGGATGAGGGGAAAGTCAGAAATAAAACACAAGCATCTGTTCATTAAATGTGATCAGACTACAAGTTGCAAAATGTCTTGCCCAGGTTTGTCAGTTTTAACAAGGACATAGTTAAAGCATTGGAGATGTTAATACTGTCCATTTTGATTATTTTGATTCCACTATTCCATGCATATGTGCACAGTAACCAACCAGTGCACCATCACTAATGTAGTTAGTAGTTCACTTTAAATTAAAAGTAGCTCACTTTTACATGGCTAGCAATCTGCCAAGGAGAAAACAAGGATGACATACAAAGCTAATATCACTAGTAAGATGTTTACTAAAGGTGGCAACATACTCAAATGATCAAGGATTACAGCACTGACAGTAATGAAGATACTTGTTTGATAACTGAGGAAGACCTCAAAGCTGATTTTTACATGGCATTCTCATATTTCAGCTGTTTTGGGTATTTCTTTGAACCCAAAGAGCAGGGACTAGCTCTTAGTGAAGTCACTGACAGACTACCATACACCCTTGAAACAACTGGTGAGGTTTCAATGGGCTCCAAGCAGAAGGATTAATAGGGGTTTCTAGGCTAAGCTTCCTCATGCCATGATTAAATTTCTGTAAGTCTCCAAAGCAGGGCCATACTAAGTCCCAGCTGAAGTCCAGGTGCACTCTTTATCAGAACATGACCTGGCCTTAGCCATTTTCTGTATGGCAGTATGTCATGGGTTCAGCAGGAGCAGTCATTTTTTCTCCTTCTTGGTGGCTGGTGCAGTGCTGTGTTTTGACTTTCGGGCTGGGAGTGGTTACTGGTGGCGCGTACGTTTTGAGTTACTGCTTAAATGTTTGGTTTTGTCCAAGGCCTTTTCTAAGCTCATGCTTTGCCAGGGAGGAGGGGAGGCCGGGACGAGGGAGAGATAGGGCGCCTGGCCTGGGCTAGTCGGGGAGGTATTCCATACCACAGCACGTCATGCTCGGGGAGGTAACTGGAAGCTGGCCGGAAGGGGGGGGAGGGTAGGTCTTCTGGGTTGGGTTCGTTTCAGCGGGTGGTATTGTATTCTCTCTCTCCTTGTTTATTTCCTCTAACATTGATTTATTAGCGGTAGCAGTAGTGATTTGTGTCATACGTTAATTGCTGAATTGGTTTTATCTCAATCCGTGGAAGTTGTATTCCTCCGGTTCTCCTCCCCATCCCTCCAGGAGTGGGGAGGTGGGGGGGGGGGAAAGGGTGTGTGGTACTGCGGGAGACTGAGGTGGGGTTTTAAACCACAACACAGTACAGTTTTATATATCTGCTTATATGGAACAGGAATCATTGCATCAGTCACTCACTGGTAATTAATCACCTCTTTATAATGTCATATGGAAACATTATCTAATGGTGTAGCTGAGGCCAGTGCAAACAACATTAATTGAAGACAAGAGACTTTCCATGGGCCAAAGAACTTACAACCCAAATAAATAACATAATAAAAGAGGTGAGAAACTTAATAAGTTTGATCAATATTGTCAAGTTCATATTAACTGATGAAGATAGGAAAGACCGTAACCTATGCCTGAATGCACATGCAGCCCTCCAGTGGATGTCTGTTAGTGTCCCCCAGCCATGTTAATCTACAGAGGATATGAATTGTCACATTTGTATTCTTACTCTCTGTTAGTACAAGCTCTTGCAACTCACATCATTACTTAAGGAAGTTTGTTGTCTTAACCTGTCATGTATCAGCAAAAGAGGAGCAGGCAGAAAATTTATTGATTACTGAGTACTAAGAAGGAAAATGGATTAAATTGTTGTCTTGGTTCATGGGATGAACCTTGGCAACTCACCCTTGAGCATAGTACTTGCTAACTAAAATTCATTATTTTTAAACCACCATCACATTTGCCTTGACAGTTGCACATAAACAGAGAGCTGACTTGCTAAGCTGTGGTAACTCTTTCTGTTCCGAATATCTCTTCACAGCCTTCTCACCTAAATGAAGGTGGTGTAAATGTACTCAATTAAACACAAGGAAACACATCAATTTTTTTTACAGTAATCTCACTCTCTGTTTTCCTTTCCTACAAGCATGTATGTCACATCTCTTCTGAACAAATACCCATTGGTCATATATATCAGAGACAATACCTACCACTAGTGCAATGAGGACATGGACCCACTATCCTCACATTTATCTCCTGAGGCTTCAGTGTAGAAGTTCCAAGTGTTGATCTGGCGGGGAGTCCAAAGCAAAGCAGGGCAGTAGGTAAGACTGCAGGCAGGAGGCCCAAGGCAGATCTGTGACTAAAGCCACAATCCTGAGCTACAGCTTCAAAAAGAAAGAGGATATAAAATTCTAAGATTTATACCTTGGCTAGGCAGAGAAAAGGGCTGAGTGTGAGATGTCCTGTGTTTCTTTCCCTTAGCCAACATGTAGCCTAACATCCTACCACCACAGCAATTAAATTATGCTTCTAAGGCCTCTTTCCCTTAAAAGGATAGCAAAGGTAATGTTGCTGTGCTGGGTTGTTTTTTTTTTCAGCTCCCCACAAGCTATTTTTTAAACTTGGATCCAATCTCAATACCAAGTTAGACCTGAGCATAGACTACAAGCAAACTCAGATTTCAAAATTAAGAGCATAGAACTAGATTCCTACTCCAAAGTCAGAATTGAAAAATGAATGACCTAATTTTCTGAAGTTCTTACAATAACAACTCCCACAGATACCAGGAAAAACCTTAATTCAAAGTTTTACTTCAGTGTGTCAGAAATTGGGTCACTTGCTCAGGTTCCTAAATATAGGTTTAGAAGAGTAGCTACAGCCTTTGTTTATTTTTTAAGTACTCAGATTCAGTGTTCAGAGCAGGTTATTTCTCCAGCTCCTATGAGAGAATTTAGCCAGACTTAGGCCAGGATGCAAACCTATTAAAGAGACATAAAGTCCAGGGGCATACAGAGTCAGTTTCGTTCCTTCACACTGACCACAGGTCCCCATACATTTGTAGGAGGCATCTCAACCTTTTGTTCTAGTGACCCTGTAAATGACCCTGACAGTTCAATAGCCACTTCCTCTGCTACTCTGTTCTTCACACAGTGTTTCCTAAAACACTGAATTAAAGAAAAAGTAAGTGCATGAAACTCAGGCAAGGACTAAAGTGCCACCATTACATATTAAAAAGTGTGAGTATACAGAAATTAATTACGTGGTTCTGATTGTTTATAATGATATAATGTACATAACTATAAAAATAAATGGGAAGAGGCAAGTATTTCTCTGAGCACTTTTGTTAGATTTGCCTAAAAAAAAAGCATGTTTGGTTTTCTTTGTGTGTCTATCTGATTTGCTGCCAGAAGGTAGAGACATTAACTGAGGAACAATTTCTGCAAGTAATAAATGTGGAATCACTAATGGGAAACCAACTAAAGCCATAATCAGATGCTAACCTCAAAATTTTCATGACATGTCCAGTGTATGAGATGATCCTTACTGAAATCATATTTAGTTTAGGCTTCCATTCTTCATGGCTTTACATATGCTTAATACTATAGATCCAGCTGTATTGAAAGGTGATTTTTTTGAGCCTGTCAAAGCCATGCAGCATTACTTCTTCACAACCAAATCTTTGTGGTTCTGCCCCTAATCTTCCCTCTATTTTAATCAAGTTTGAAAGCCTAAAGAACTTAAACAACTGAGAGAACAAATCACTCCAAAACAGCTTCTTCAAAACAAAACATTATTTCCTGCACCCCAAGATATAAAACATGCCAAAAAAGACCAAAAAAGACAACAAATATTGTGTTTCTACACATGTATTTTCACTTACCTAAATTTTTCTTTGCATTAGTCAGCATACTTTTCTTCAGCCCAGATGGCCTTCATCTCTAGCTGGAGGACACAGAGAATCCTTATTGCAGAGAGTAATAAGCATGAATGTGAGTGGGTCAATAGTCTGCTTACTCCCTCCCATTCTTTCTAAAGTCATCTTCTGTAAGATTTAACATGCCCTTTAATGGCCAACTGAATATTCATAAATCTGTAGGTTTACTTTCTAGCATAGTCTATCAAGAATGACATCCTGTGCCAAGTCAATTACTAATACACAGACATACGTCATTCCTGTACTGTCAAATAAAATGGCAGACAGCAACACTTTGGGTGACAGGGTGCAAGACAACACTTTAGACTAGCTTCTATTTTGGGGGGTTTGTAACAGGAGCAGCAACAGATGAGCCTTACTCCTTACCATATCTGATTCTAAAAGGACCATAGAAACACAGTGCAAAGTTGTCAGTGTCACTTGGATTAATATGCACAAGAAGCTGGGTTTGAGGAATTTCATTGACCCATCAAGAACTGAGAAACCCAACATGTGTTGTGGCCAGTTGGGGCAGACAGACTTGCACAACAGCAGAGGGCCAGTGCATTCAGGTGCAACAGAAAAGAGAGTGATCTTTCATACAGCTTGCCATGCTGTTTGTATATTATGGCCCACAAGCCTTAACAGCCCGCTCCTAAGGATAAGAGACCCACTCCAGGCCTGCAGTCCAGTCTGGAGAAGCCAGGAGAAACAGTCCAGGGCTTGCAAATTGTACAAGGGGTCCTGAACACCCTCTTGGGACTGCATTCATGGGCAGTCTCCTCTCACCACATCCTCGGCTCTGCTCTGCCTCAGGTCCCTTCCAACCCTAACAATTCTATGGTTCTGTGACCCTGAGAGCCCCAGGTGTTCCAGGCGGGTCTCAGCTGGCAACAACTAGACAGCTGCTTCCCCGGCATCCTCTTTATTGCTTCCCCCTCCTTCCACTGCCTTTTTTTTTTCATTCTCTCACCGTGCAACACTTCACTAGAAACCTGATGGATTTTACAAGTCATAGAGAGACTTTTTTTTTCTTTCTTTACAAGACATAGAGAGACTTTGCTATCCCAGAAGACAACCAAGCCAACCGTTCAGATTTTCATACACAAGCAGTACCCATCCACATTGCAGGATTCCACCTAACTCCCAGAAGCTGTGAGGGGAAGGCAGAAAATGAACACTCTTCCCGCATTTCTATAACTCTGTATTATTTCCATATTGCTTAAACTACTTGCACAGGTTTCCAAGTGACCTGAACATAGACAGAAAGGTTCAGGATGCTGACAGCAGGGACGTTGTCATGGTAACAGGGAGGGAGCCCCAGTGGTTGGAAACTTGGAGGCAGGTAATTAAAGATACCCAGAAGGGCAAACAAGGGTTTGATACCACCCTGTTACCCTGAGGGAAATTTCAAATGAAGATGAAACCTTCTGCCCCATGCTCATAATTAATGCTCTGAGTTGGGCTCTCAGGCACAGGAATTTACAGCCTTTGCATTCAAAGTACTGTTTCTAACAGAATACTGAATCATCATTTTCCTGTTCATTTTGTTATCTGTGTTTCTCTAGTGACAGTATATAACTTAAATAAAATCTGCAGCCAGCTGCAGATGACCCCATAATTGATGACATCAAGTTTATTTGGCATCCATTATTCACGAAGTAAATTGTCAGTGAGTGTGGTGAATTGACCCTGGCTGAACATCAGGTGCCCACCAATCTGCTCTGTCACTCCCCTCCTCAGCAGTACAGGGGTGGGGTGGAAATAAGATGGAAAGAACCTTGTGGGTCAGGATAAAGGCAGTTTAATAAAGCAAAATCAAAGGCCATCTGCAGAAGCAAAGGAAAACAGAAGATTTATTCTCTGCTTCCCATCAGCAGAGGATGTCTAGCCACTGCCTGGGAAGCAGGGCTTCAACACGAGTAGCAGTTGCTCCAGAAGACAAATGCTGTAATAATGAATGATCACCCTTCCTCCTCCTGTCTTTTAGCATTTATTGCTAAGGACAACATCCTTAGCGTGGTATGGAGCATGTCTTTGGTCAGCTTGAGTCAGCTGTCCTGGCTCTATCTGCTTACAACCTTTTACCCAAGGCCAGCCTAGTGGCTTTTGGGGTTAAGGGAGATGATGGAGAGATGTCCTGCATGCTGTGGGAGCACTGCTCAGCAGTAGCCAAAACACAGGTGTTTCATTAACCCCATTCTAGCTACCAACACAAAGCACAGCACTGTGACTGCTGCTATAGGGAAAATTAACTCCATCCCAGCCAGACTCAATATAATGAATCAAAATATTCTAAAAATGTACTTGATTGTGCACAAAGATCTGTCTGACTCATTTCAGGATGAATGATGGTATGATTTATAGGAAAAAAAAAAATTACCCACTTCCTAGGAGAAACAAAAAAAAAAAGCCCAGCCTTGCTCCTTTAGATTGAAAATACATATGGTTCAGCTTGACAAATGAGATTTTAACTTGCTTCCCTCTGTGTTAGTAAGCACATAATTATGCACAGTTAATGTATTTGCATCCATTATGTCCACATGGATACGTAAGTATCCATGTGAACTCATAGAGACAGATGTGTTCCTACAGGCAGGGTCCTGTACACTACATGATTTGGTGACTCTGCAGTTTATGCCTTGCTGCAAAATATGTTCCAGGTGCTTGGCTTTCATCATGCACAAAAGTGGCCCCAGCAAAGCCTTTGTGGTTCAAGGAAAAGTCTGAGATGTGAGCTGAATATTAACTGCAACTGTCAGGTCTTCCTGCACTAGCAAGCAGACTAAAACAATAGGACACAGATCTCAGCAACATCATTTATTTTAAAGGGCTGCTAATTCTAAAACTCTGACAGTAGGAAATTATCATCAGAAAACATGGGAACACCACAAAGTAATCTAGCAATAACAATAGAAGATTGTATGTCCAGATTGAAATCTGAAACTTCATTTTAAACATATCTGAAGCTCCCGCAAAAATGCCCCAAATTCCCAGGCACTGATACAGAATCTAAGGTTCTTGGCACAAATGTTGAATTGATTTGATTTGTAGTAGGATACCTGTCACCTACAAACTCATGCAATTATACAGGCACAGATCTAAATATATGGTTTTTATTATATATTTGTAGGAAATATCATAGCTAGTGCAACATAGCCCACTCACTAAAGCTCAGAAAACATAAAATAAATTATATGTAAGTCATATTTTTTACACTGAAAGCCTTTCAGAGAGTGATTTTATCTACTGCATGTTGTCTATATTTTAAGCTATGTGCACATTAACTATAAACCTGAAATTAAGGAATTGTTGTGAATTTAGTAAAAAAAAAAAAAAAACCAAAAACTAAAACAAAACAAAAAAGAACCCACCAAAAAAAATCCCCCCAAAAAATACAAAATATATGAAGAAAGCAGACTCGCACTTGTTTACTTGTTTCAAAGTGTTCAGGATTCAGACCATATCAATATCATTTTAAAACATTGAAAAGTATGACATTGTAAAGAAGTAAAGAGCACAAATAACCTCAACTGTGCCCTTAATCACTACTGTATCAAAAATCTTTTTTCTGTCAAATTACAGCCACCTTCACTTGCAGCAAGCAAGAGGTCATTCATTCAGCTCCACACCTGGCAACCCGCCTTGCTAAATTTCTGTGTTGCAGACTTTCAGGGAAGACAACACTGGCAGATTCTTTAATAGCAGCTGCTACATTTGATGAAGGGAAAGTCTTATTATTGCAGTCATTTGTTGCCATAGTTTCCCATGTTAAAGCCAAAAAACCCATTAGAGTATCTTCTACCAAAGGCCAAAGATTTTCATTCAAGTACACGTTTTCTGAGTGCAGTAGTTTGAGTTTAGCAAAAGCATATCTTCCCAAAACCCATCTACATATGCAAGTTATTTTTCATTTCAGTTTCTGTGATTCTGACATTCTGACTTCCACATTTAGACATTTTAATCAAGCTCCTTCTTGATCTTCCATTTTTTCAACGGTTTGCTGTGGTCATTTGTGAAGCAAAGAATTAGCCTTGGAAGAAAAAGTCCGATTCTGGTCAACTCAGTTCTGCAGCATCACTTTTCCAGAGCATCCTACCTTGCATCCCCACTCTACAATTTTTGGCTCATATGTTGACTCTAATCTTGACATAAATAACACCATCACTTCTTTCAAATAGTGCTGATTTCTGCCCTCCCCTTACAGGTTCATAACACCTTCATATGCATCAGAGAGATTTTTACTTGCCTAAGGAGTAAATCATAGAATCATAGAATGATAGAATAGTTAGGGTTGGAAAGGACCTTAAGATCATCTAGTTCCAATCCCCCTGCCGTGGGCAGGGACACCTCACACTAAACCATATCACCCAAGGCTTCGACCATCCTGGCCTCCATCTCTTCCGCTCTCTCACTGTTCTTCCACCAGGGAAGTCAGCAGCTTTATGCTTACTTTAAAGACTGTCAAACAGAGAGCATAACACCTTAGTCTGTATCACAAGGGCAGACAGCTGTAACCTTAATCTCCTGGCCAAATTCAGCAATGCATTAGGAACACTAGTTCTGCTGTTGCTAACCCTTACTGTTGGTTGTCTTCACTAAACACACAGACTGTCAAATTTCAGTTTCATATGTTAAAATATATCTAAGATGCCTAGCATTGCCATTTTTTCTATCTGATTCCCTACAAGGCATTTGATCGGGGTGATTCTACTGCAATGGGATTTTCTGCTTTCGTTTCTTAACAGACAGACAGGAAATCTATGCAGGCAGGAAACCAGACCACTATTGCTTTTAGGTTAGGATTTTCTGCTTAAGGTACATACCAAACACAACGTAAAAAAGAAACATCTGACTCTACCAGAAAAATTAAAGTTCAATTTGGACATAAAACATCAACAGCGAGTCCTGTTGAATAAGTGTATTCTTAATATACCAATCTCCTAGACTAATGGAAAGACAATCTCCTAACAACAAGATATTGATCTCCTCCACATTGCATACACAATTACTTTCTGGAAGTGTCAGATGATGGATTTACAAACTCTGTAAACATTAGGAGCATAGATGTGCATTTAGTGAATCATTTTAGTACTACAGATGCCATGCAGTCTCATGTTATGTTTGATTTGAAGTAAGTAATGTGTATTTTATAAGTTTAGTGATTTAATCATTGTGAAGTCTCAATGTAGACATGCAATAGTAAGTCGCAGCTTGTGGTCAAATCAGGCAAAACTGATTCACACTACAGATGTAGACCAGTACAGTGAAAAGCACACATCACACTGCAGAGTTGCTGTTGCAGGAGAAAAATTAAAAAGAAATCATCAAATAGTCACTTTCTACAGTAGAAGTTAATGAGGATACTAACAGACCCATGGGGGTGGACAGTCCCATGGAAGAGTTGTTAATTGTTTAACCGTTCACTGAGATTTCCAAAGAGTAAGTGACTGACTTCTCATCAGACGTAATGTGAATCTGTCAGAATGATATAATAGTGTTATAACGTACACAATTTCAACAAATCAGTCATAATTTACCACTTACAAGTGAGAACACTCCCTTCCTGTGTTCTAATATGGATCCCATTAAATGTAACTTCACAGTGGTCACAGATTTCTCCTGACGTCTGACTATAAAAGCTGGAAAAGTCATCAAACCTCACACCATAATTGGTCTATAGATGCCCATAAAACATAATCATGCAGTGGCAGTAAAGATAGATTGACTACAGTCCATTGTGAAATTCAGTATCCGGGACAACCAGAAGATGAAATACAGGGTTAGTCCTGCAGTAGACCCATTGCCTTCTCAGTTGGTGGCTGGGACACAGATGAGATTCCCTGAGGAATCTAAAAGAATAAGTAGTCCAGATGCAACACTTTCTTACGTGCTCCTAACCCAGAGACCAAATTTAATCTTCAAAATGAGAACAATGAACATGAAAGTCAATTCCTTATCACCATAGAGTAATAGACTGTGATCACCCAACCATTTCAAATTCCAGGCTGGACTTGGGCTAGGAGCAAAACTGTGTGTACACATGCATGTAACTGCACAGCTGTGAGCAGGGCTGTAAGGGAACATACCTATGTGTTCATGCTTGCACACCCACCTGTCTGACTATATGAGAAAGTGTAAGAAAGATTTAAAGAACTGTTTTCCCTTCTGCTTTCCTGCATCTTTTCAACTGATTGCTGCAAGAATGCTTTATGATTCTGATCCCACCACTTCCATGGGCTCTATCTTATCATTAGAACAATACAATATTCACAGCATGCTGAAAGAATAATAAGTGGTGATTTTGCAGGTTCCCTCTGATGGGGTATAGAAAGAATGAAGAAAGAAATCTTACTGCCTCACTCTTAGAGGGATGGACTCAAACTATCCCTTGTATTTTGCACCTACAGAACTTACTTGTCTGACCAGGCAAAGGATCTGCTTGTCAGAATTTTAGTTTAGCTGGTCTCTTTGTTCCATGGAATTATGGCTTAATCCCATAGTACTCTATGAAGCAAATCCCTGAAGAGGCCAACATATGCTCTCCTGAAGTCCAGGGCAGCGAGCTTGTTGTCCTTGCTGCTCTAAGGACCTCGAACTCCACCATGTCATGGTCACTGCAGCCAAGGCAGTCCTTGAGTTTGATAGGTATAGTCACTAGATAGATTAAAAGCTTTTCAGACCTGACGTTGCTCCCTCAAAAGGTCAAATAAACCTAAAGACAAGTAAGTCTGAGTAAGAGAATCAGAGCAGATGACAGCTTTGATTAAAGACTGAAAGATTCCAACGGTATTCAGGGATGGTTGGTAAATGGTTATTATCTGCATGAATAGGAAATAACTTACTAAGACACACTCAGAATGAAACATCAGGGGAATAATAGTAGTCTGAAGTAACAGAAGGTCTTATAGCAGGGACAATTTACTGAAGGGAGGCATTGTGTAGATAAAGTAAATGTGTCGGAAGCACCTCAGATCTGGAGTATCCACTCCCAAAAGCAGCTAAATGTTATCAGTTGTTATGTAGGCATTTTAATTTATTTTAATTTCCCTGAGAGGAGCAATGATATCTGGACTTAAATTTAGGAGCTCAAATTATTTTTTAAAACAATATTGAGAATAATAATTAGAAATATAATCTCCCTAATAAGAATTCTGATGCAAGAAAAATATGGGAATTTATAAATGTACTGAAACTACCACATTTTTATGTGATTTACTGCCCTCAGAGAGCAAGAAAAATATATTGACTTCTCTCTTCTGTGCAACAGAACTTTTTCTCTTTTTTTTTTAAATCATTTTATACCAGTAGAACTCAGATGGTTTTATGATGTACTTTTTATTGTATTTCCCTCTCTTTTTAAACTTGGAAGAAAATTTTAATTGATCTTAAAATTATGTGTTTTTAAATCAAATGTATAAGAAAAATTATCTTCTTCAGCAGATAATATATTCATTAAAAAAATACTCCAGAAAAATGTGTATTACTATTTCCATCAAACCTGAAAAACCTATCAGTCCCTCTAGCTCACTTATGTGCACAATAAAAAAACAAGAGAGTCTTAGAGTCTGTCAAATCTTAGATTAATAATAAATGAACACCAAATGATAAACAGAACCTTTCACTGTTCTATTAATGAAGATTACTGCAGGGTAAATACTAACAGGAAACTGAGGAATGTTAAACATACAGCTTGATCTGAAATTCACACTAACTAAAAGGACCAGGCATATGTGGAACACATTGATTATATGAAAAAATATTTCAAAAGAAATTACTTTTCAAGATTAAACTGCAGAAATGTCCAGAAAATTCATAGTTATGTTAGGCTGTACAACTACCTCATTTGATTTGTTGATGTTGCCGAGTAACAGAAATGTTGACTGGGAAGGGAATACTGGTGAATGTGCAAGAAAACTTTGCAGTGGGAATAGTGCAAACATGTGCAACCTTCCTCCCTTTCCAGGAAACAGGCTAATTTCTAACTTATTCCTCTTCTTTAGTAACATGGCATAGGTGATTGAAGATTCAGTCAAGTGGTGGATGGGCAGAAGGTATGTAAGAAAATCTACTGCCAGTGCAGTGCAGAGCTGGAGCAGAGTAAAGGACCAGCTCTCTGCCACATTCTTAGATGATTGGGTAGGAGACCTAAAATTGCAAGTAAAATTTGATGGGGAGAATGAAATAACCCAAATCAGAATATGTGCAGGGGACTTCTCATGTGACCTCCTTGTCATAGTCATACTTAGAGTGAGAGAGGCCATTCAAGTTTATATTTTAGAAAATGAAAACCAAAATATCTTCTAACACATTTTACTATAGCCAGATGGAGGGTCACACATTTATGAACATTGCTCAAAGAATTCATAAAAGCAGTAACAGTAAGGAAGATCTCAGAGTCCCAATACACAACCAGTTAGACCAGTTGTATCTGCATCCTGTTGTAACTAAGACAGTAAGCAGAAATGGATGAACAGAAATAGGTACTTAAGGTAATATTTCCTCTGTCTGCTATGTATCAGTAGCAAAGAGTTGCACTGTCAAATATCTGTTGGAAACATGCTTCATGCTGAAAGCGTTCAAAGTTTTAACCTGTCTAGTTTATTCATAAAACAAGACAACTCGTTTGTGGTCTACCAATATTCATACGAGAGGAGATTTCTGATGACAGGCCACTCTTTAATCTAGCAAAACAAGCTCACCATGAGATCCCAAGGGTAAACGGTAAAAAATGGACCCTGAATAGACAAAAACTATGAAAAAATATGGCATTTTTAGTAAGACCTGAGTTGCTTGTTTCTTTGTACGTAAATCGAAGCGGCTTTTTTAAATACAGATAGGAAATACAGATCAAGGCAATACCATGCTTACAAAATAACTATTGATGCCTAAATTTTTTTTGTCCAGTACATTGTGTTCAACCTTCTTTCTTGGACACTGATTATGTGACCCTGGGAGGTCTGGTCTGCTCATAGGAATTTTGACTCTTCACCCAACAATCTAACTGCACCTTATAGTGCTTAGAGGATGCTCCTCTACAATCTGTCACCATCCAAAAGGATGAGACCACTGTGGAGGAATTTCATTGAACACAGTGCCACTTTGTTCTCTCTCTCTGTAGCCATCTTTGCAAATATTTTATTGCATAATCCTAATATTCTTATTTCCTTGTGTATACTACCTGTGCTTTTTAATGAACAGAGAGAGACCCTATTGTGAATACTAAGTGTTAATGTAAAATACATATTTCGAAATGCATATTCCTCACATGTTTAGCACTGTGCTTTCAGAGTTGATGTACAGCCATGGGTCTGAGGTTTCTACCGTTTTCCCTGCCTTGTTCTTATGTTGCCACTTACTCCTGGATTATTGTTTGATTAGCTGCCTCTACAATAAGCTATTCAATTCAGCATGCCTAAAACTATCAAAAAAAAGACCAAGTCTTTACCATTCAACTCTGGTAGGAATTTCAACCTTAGCTTTCCTCAAGCTTTCATATACTTAGCCAGTGTACACTTGAAAAAAACAAATCATCCGACAGAACAACACAATACAATTTACTTATGTGGATTTTCAAATCATCTTGTTAAAAAGGTAAAACCTAAAAATCTCTACTGCTTGTTCACTTTGCATTTTTTCCACTGCTGCACAAATCTAGGGCTTTGGAGAGCAAATACAACAAAGGATGAATCACAGCTTACAATAGCTATATTTTGCTTTTTGATTTTTCTCCTTAATGCAAAGATGATTGTACATCATTAGGAGCTAGTGACATAATTAATGAAAATCAAATCAATTATATCAAGTTTCCATTAATCACCTTCCCTTCTGCCATCCCTATTACATGCTTAATACTTCTTGAAAAAATAACAGGCTAGATTCTCCTACATAAGAAGCTTTGATCCCAATGGATTAACGCACAATGCTAAGTGCTACTCAGCACACAAGGAGAAAAAGGGGTAAGAAAAAGGCCTCAACTCTTGCCACCAAGGGGTTTGCCTCCACTTTGTTTCACTTTTCGTAGCCTGAGGCCTTCATTGCTTTCTCTCTCAGTTTTCAAGTCTCATCTCAGGGTGACCACTACAGACTTCACTGGCAAAACTTTGCAGTCTCCTCAGGCATTGTTACTGCAAAACTTTTCATGTGAAATCTCAAAATGCCCTGCAAATAATTATTTGTTAAAGTGCATTGTACTCAATGACATTGTATCATCATCATAGCATAAATGGGCAAGCTGAAATAAGAAGCTAAGTGACTTTCCTAAAGTTAAAGTGGGAACCAAAGATATATTTACTGGTATATTTAAAGTATCCTTCCCCTTCCCTGGTCACAGCAGTACATCTTTTGGGCCAACCTGCAATGTTGGTGCCAAAGTTCACAGTTCAATGAACATCCAAATTATCAGAGTATTAAAAAAAAACTGGTCTGAGTTACCATGTAAGTGTATCATCAGAAATCTGCTCAGGCTAAGGCCAGTCCAGTCATAAAACATTGTGACAGCCTAATACTAGTGGAATGATTGATGTCCAGTGCCAGTTACTATTTGGCACAGGCCTTTAGTCCCATGCTAAAAATCCAGGCATCTGCAGAAAGCGTAAAAACCATCTCTATGTTTATACATTCTTCAGGACTTGCAGATGGGAAAAAAGAGAACACAGCAAATGCCGTGGGTTTTATAAACCTCAAAAAGCCTTTTTCTACATGCTTTCTGCACACCCCAGCATTCACTATATCTGCCACATCAGGAAGAATTCACTTAGGGGACTGTCTTGTTGATTTCTATCAGGAACCAAGATAAGCAATTTTCCAGGGAAGGCACGTGTAAGACCTAAACATTTCTTACCAATATTTGACTGAGGACAGAGTTAGAGAAATAGAACTAAGGGGAAGCATCCCCTTACACTGAATAGCGAGGCAAGAAAGTGGCAGCCTGTTTCTCAGTATAATCAGATCATCACACTACCCTGCAGTGTGGCCAGCCTTTGTCTCCTTTATTTGTTTGTTCATTACTTATCTGTGCTGAAAATCAAAGCTTAATGGCTGACACCCATCTCTAATGAATCTATGTGACAGGCAGAAGGGGCACAATCATTACTGCTATCCCAGTGTATGCAAATATTGCTTTTGTTCAACTGCCCTTTCCACATCACTTGATCAAATTGGCCGTGTTTCTCACAGATCATATTCCCAACCAATTTACAAATGTCAGCTATTTCAGAGCCAGAGGTTTTCATCGTGTTGTACATAGTCCTTCACTCCACTAATAATAACAAACTGCTTTCTTTAAATAAAACAAAAAAGAAACTGAGTGAACTGAGTCTAGTAAGAGGCTTAAAGATGGTAGATCTTGCTTCCATCTTTCATCTACTTCTTTAAATTATTATGCTGCAGCTACAAGGAGAACATAAGCCATTATGACCTGCAGTGTTTCTCCAGGGATACTATACAAAAGTGCTCTATCAGAAATGCAATCAATTCCAGAGATGACTGCTTCCTGCACGTTTCCAAGCTGCTGCTTTATAAAACAGCTCCCCATAAAAGGAGGAAACTCATGACATCGTTTAGCAACCAGTCATTAGGATTTAATGGAAGAGGATTAAAATACAAAAATGCCATGCTTATAGACCTTCCCATATATTACCCCAGCCTTTGAGAGGAGGAATTAGCAACATATTGGTACAGCTTTAACCCTTTCCTCTACCTTAAGAGATAGAAACATCCCACAATCAAATGAAAACCTTTGTTGTATTAGAAGAGAAAGTCAAATAAAAAACAAACTTCTTAATGAAACTGGAGTAAAAGATTAGTTTTTTGCTTTTTGTATCATCTCTCAATTTAAAAATTTCTGGGGGAAATAGAAATGTGCTCTCTAATCTTGATTTCTCCTTATTTGTCTTTCTACAGGTGGTGCCTTACCTTAGCATTTATTGTGTTTTAGCAGCTTTCTCATCTCTAGTTGCCTACATTAAAGTGCATGTGCACTCCATCTCTCATACACATGAGGTACAATGGGAACAAATAAAATAACCTCTGAAATTATGCTACTACTGAGCTATGTTGAAGACATTTTTCATATTGAAAACACCTGGTGCACGGTATCATGTGCATTGATAATAACTCTGGTACAGCTTTTTCTCAGAGCAAAGCAAGTATTTAAGCTACATGAGCAGAAAGCTGGTGAAGTCTTTCTTATCACAATCAAAAGATAACTTGAAAAGCCAGAATATATCAATCTCTTGAGATGCAGCTGTCTCTGAATCTCCCCCAGGTTCTGTGAGTCTTACTCCCCTCTGCAATTTTTAAAACTGATGACTGCATGGTGCTGATAACCAATATCTGTACAGATGGCTTCCTATACGTTAAATTGTACCTAAAAGTAAGTTACAAACTATCTATCTTTAAAAAGCATATTGTATATCTCTTAATGATTACATATCTTTTAAAAGACAAGTCTTTTCAGTGTGCTAAGACAGAAGCCAGAATGGAGGTATGTTCTTTTTTGGAAACTTCCACCTCTCATGGTGCTTTCCTCTTCAGTTAAGCACAGTTCAAACCACACAAGCAATTGGAAGCCAGAGCAGTACCTAGCATCCAAATGACCTGGTCTGTAATAGACCTAGACAGTCACATCTTGCCAATCCTGTAGTCTGAGATCATTACCAGCAGAATACAGTTACAGGAATTCAAGGTCCTCAACTAGTATGAAAATGCATCTTGTAATACTGCAATGCGTTGACTCATAAGGCTTGCTGACTCACATTAAATATTTACTGTTATTGGTTAGTTTAGTCATTCAGATGTAATAAAAAGTATTCCCTGCAGCTGTGACATCTCAGGCTGTGATCTAACCACACTCTGCACCAAGGGCCATGCCAGTTAGCCAGGTGAACCTGCCATCTCCAAAGGAGTGTGGCAAGGACTGGTGTCAAACACGGAGAAGTGCTGCCCCTCCATAACCAACACCTCCTCCAAGAAGAGCTGTTGGGAAAATGGTGCAGCTGGAAACATTGTGCTCTGGGTGAAATAAAATATAGATAAGAAAAGTTCTGACCATTTCTGGCTATTAGATCAAGCAAGCTCTTTTTCCCCCTCAAAGCATAGTGCTTTAATTCATCACTCTAAACCAATTTGTTCTTTATTTGACTCAGAGTTTGACAATCCTCTTATGGCTTTGGGACAGCATCACCTAATTATACCATCTCTCCAAGGAGAATGTTTCAAATCTTTTGCCATCACAGTCAGACTTTACATTCCTTGTATAATAAATGTCAAATATAGTGCTGCTGTTTACTGTTAAAAATTGCCATGTTCAACACAAAGGTGTATTTATTTCACTACTACACACAGGCATGCATATATATATATATATAAAAAATAGGGATGGAGGCTTTTCCATAAATGATATAAATACTGAGATTAAGAAGACTTGGGATCCCCCTCAGGTATCTCACCTCCTCCTTTCCAACTGCACATTTAACACACCCAGCTTTTCTACACACCCATGAAATTACGCAGTGCTGCAATGATAAATGTTAAATCAAAATGAACATAAAATCTCAACATGAAATTTTGGTTGCTTCAAATGACTACCCTTTACTGTTGCCATCATTTAGAATCTAGGTAGCCTGTGATGCTGAAAATCATCTAAATGACTCATTTAAAACTTCTTTAGAATAACACAGTTTAATTTAACATGCAGAGGCTTCTGGGAAACATTTTTAGTATGGACAGCAGCAGCAGCAGCCACAAAGGTAAAATTCAAGTTTAACTGTCTATTCACGGATCATTTTTACAGCACTTCTTAAAAAAATAAAAATGTATATAGGAACATAATACATGAAAGAGCATACCACCATCTCCAGGCTTGCCTTGATCAGTGTTCTGTCTCCAGCAGTGATCACAAATGGACATGTAGGGAATAGAACGAAAAGGGAACATATCTGATCTAGCCACTTTCAGCCAAAGAGATTTCACATTCCTTACACAACTGGTACTCTAGTTACAAAATGTCAGCAAGTACTTGTCAGTCTGCCTTCAAATCCACCTAAACTTCATCCTTATACAACATCCTTTGACAAGGAGCTCCACAGGTCCACTGCATGTCACATGGGGAACCACATCCTTTTTTTTTTCATTTCAAACCTGATCAAAATTAATGTCATACCTAATTCAATGGGATCTGTATATGAAAAATACAACAACCAGTTGATCTTTAGCATTCCTCTCCATGACACTCAAAACTATGTTGAACTCTCTCATATGTCCAATAATTAATCTCTTTCTCCGGTTATAGAGTCCTAGCCTACCTCAGCTGTGCTTACATTATAGAGTAGGCAATAGGAGTGCATTTGTAAAGCAAAACTACTGATGCAGAGTCTCCAGCATTCTCAGGGGACTTTTTGTTTCCAACTACTATAAAACTGATTGTGCAGATTGCATTACACATGTTCCAGAACTGCACAAGGCATGTTCCAGAACTGCACAAGGCATGTTCCAGGACATGAGATTGTTTTGTTTCATCTAAAAAAAATTCAGTTCAGGTGCTCCATGACTGCATTTGAACCGAAGTGCAGTAAATGAGGGAGGTTTGAAGATTTTCTTTTCAAAACCAGATGCCTTATCTGAACTAAAACTGATAGATGTTCCTTAGTTTTCCTCATACAGAAGCTGTTCCATGCCCCTGTATTATCCTGGTTGATATTCTCCAAACTGTTTGCCCTTTTAAGCTTTTTAATTCTTAAACTGGGAAAACCAGAACTGCACACAGTTGTCAAGGTGTGGGCAAACCATGAATGTATTTGTTGTCACTATGATGTCCTCTGTTTTCTCCTCTATTCCTTTCCTAGTATTTCTGAACATTTGTTTACTTTTCAGACTGCTGCTGAACAATAAGCTGACAATTTCATGGTACTATCTACAATCTCACCAGGGTCTCATTCCTGAGTGGTGGTGGTCTCTCAAAAAACAACATATTATATGTGAAGTTAAAATTGCTTTTCCCTGTATGCATTGCTTTAGATTTATTAATCTGATTTTACACACATATGAAATCTAAGAATTGATAGAAACATTCTGCATAGCATAAAAGTCCCCACAATGTTTTTGGGTGTTTTGGTTTTGGGTGTTTTTTTTTTTAGAATCATAGAATCATAGAATAGTTAGGGTTGGAAAGGACCTTAAGATCATCTAGTTCCAACTCCCCTGCCATGGGCAGGGACACCTCACACTAAACCATATCACCCAAGGCTTCATCCAACCTGGTCTTGAACACTGCCAGGGATGTATGCATTATTATATCCACTTATACACTATTATACCTATTTTTTAAGAAATAAACCCACTTCAACAAGCGAACTCAGATGAGGGGGAGTTTTTTTCACCAGTGGAGCAAGGAATTCCCCCTTGTTTCACTGATGAAAAAAACATTTATCCTATTTCTAATAGTTAAAAAAAATTGCCTCTGTTAGAAAGGAATCCTGAAAACTGCTTTCTGGTACAGTTCCTTCCTGCACAGATCCTTCTAGCCAAAATGCAGTTTGGGAGCACCAGGGTCACCTAAAGATCACATTATAACCTTGGGTTATCATGTCAGGAAAGAGCATCCAATAGTTAATTATGTTTTTGAATTGCTTGGCTGTTTGTCACCACTTGCCAGAAGTTACCTTTAGAAGGGCATTCAGGTGCTCCAGGCACCACCATTCTGTGGTAATAATAAATCAAGTTCAAATAAGCACAGCTAAACTCCCTGTTTTCCACACTGAGATATTAAGTGTTCCTAGATTCCTTATCAAGACCCTGCTGTGAGTTAAATTGTTTAAATTTTTCATAAATGTAATACAAAGCTGATGAATTTTATGAATGTTAATACAAAACACCAGACAATGAGCTCTAGAGAGTTCTTGAAAATAAAAAAGAAAATAAAATTAAAGAGACATTGAAGCTGGGATCTCAGCTAGCCCATACATCAGACTTTTTATGGGAACAGCTGAACTAAAAAAAGCTTGCATTTTAATTTCAGGTTTTCAATTACTTTCTCAAAAAAAACTTGCTTTTTTATTTCCTTCTTAAGGAAAGCTTTTTCAGTGTTGATAGCTCTGAATGTTCCAGAAGCACAGAGACTCTTGAAAAAGAAGATATTAATCTGAAAATCGCAAGATTAAATATACTTAAGGAATTCTATTATATAAAGTATATGTATTATATAATTTTAATATTATATATGTATGTATCATATTAATGCCTTCTGGCTTTATAGTCTTGGCATGCTTTCGGGTTGCATTTTCTTCATAAAAATGAAGGCTGAAGAGCTTTTTGAAAATGAAAGGTTAAATTTTCCTCTACTACGATTTAGGTCTCACAAAGCAGTCCCTTTTGAAGCAAATGTCCTTCTGCTTGGTTTTTCACAAGATAAGCATTCACCTTTATCTATAACTAGAAGACCCCACATAAAATCCCCAAACAAGACAGAAAAAATGCTTTGGTTTGCGTAAGGCAGAAGTCCTTTGTGCATCAGTGAAATTCTTGAAGAAACAAAATCATTGGAGAAATCAGAGCAATATTTCATTTTCTGCTGAGTTATTCCTGCACAGTCCCTTCTATCGTAGCTGATATGTGCTACCACAGGAGGGGGACTGAACAGGACTAGCAGAGATCTGCTAAAGTGCTCTGCCTGATGAACCAGGTAGGTACATCATTGCAAGCTGCTAGTGTAGATGAAGTCACAGTAGGAATAAGACAGAGAATACATATACAGATTATATCTGTCACCATACCAGAACAGGCTAGACACTCTAAAAGCATTTTGGTGTAAGGCCGAGAAATCATGCACAGCACTGAGGCATTATCAATTTAGCTGCTCTGTCCCAAGCCTGGTATGGTTATGTCCTCAAAAATGTGTGGATAAGCTCTGAAGGCCCAGGTCTGCATCTGCACCTGAAAGCTTTTCCTATAAGAAGCAGCTGTGGAAAATTTCCTTAGAGAAGGATCTTCAAAAACTCTGTACTATACAATGATTTCTTGCTCTAGAGAAGCGTGCTCCATTATGAATCTCTCATTTCCCTAAGGAAGTGTGATTGACGTAATGCTAGGGCATCATTTATTCAGAAAGACCTCTTGTTCTGATAACCTAAATTTGTTTTTTCCAATCTGATGATTGAAGGTATATTGTAGCCTTAACTTTCAAATTAAAATAGTGGTTAAAACCATTTAAATGAAAATTTATAGACCATTTTCAGTAGTCTATAGGGATAACCCATTTAGCACTTAAATCTACATACAGAGGGTATCAGAATTTTAGGAAGTGTATTAATCAACAGAATGTATGTCTGTGACTGCATCTCATACATCTTCAAAGACAGATATACCACTGGACATCCAGGCACTTAGTCCTTGGATGAACTCAAGAGAATACATAAAAAAACATGCATTCAGGTCAATATATGATGAAAAATCCTCTTAAAAGATCACCTGGTGTAGAACTAAACCTGGTAAATGAAGGATTTACTGTACTCCATGGGTGTGCTTTGAAGAAGCTTCCACTGTATTCAATTACTATTGATTCATTAGGTACATGAACTGTACAGCTCTAATTAAAAACCTTTTTCATTCCTTCTTTGAAACCAGCAGGGAACCTTAAATAGCTTTTTTCTGAACTGAAAAAAAAAAAAAAAGTGATAAAAGGATTAATTAGAAAAATGCTAACCCAAATTCCCTGGCCTTTTCTGTGTTGATGTCTAAGTAATCATAGTCTCCCAGGCTTTCCCTGAGCTGCGGCAGCAGATGACAAACCTTCCTAAGCTCTTTGATTGCTTGTAGTCAGCACAAGCATGCTTTGGCATATCCCACAGCCAGGTGGTGCTTGCTCACACACACTATCCTTTCTGTCTCTGTCAGAGAGAGATTACAGTGCTGCGAATCTGAGACTGAAAAGATGTGAGCGGAAAAGCAGGAATGGTTTTATTTGACTAACCGGGGTTCTGACACACTTTCTCAGGACAGCAGAAGATCTGATGAAGCACAGTGCTGTGAACAGGTAAGGCCAATGGAAAGTCTGCTGTCAGGCTGCATTGCAAGAGCTATGGAATAATTGGTGGATTGGCCTAAGCTTTCTATCTCACTCTGAAGGTGAAATCCAGCCTGTACGAGTGACCCAGTGCCCTGACTGTGTAAACCCCAAGAGCCTTTGGAACTGCAAAAAAGGTTTCCTCAGATAAGCTTCTTCATCTTCTTGCCCTGTCCCACAGCATTAAAGAATTTAGACAGTCCTCCAGATGTTAGCGTATTGGTCAAGGCTTTGACTGCTAGGCTGAGGTGAAAATGTTCCAGACCTAGACAAGAAATGGAAATAGTACTATCTAGGTAGCTTCATGCTTAAAAGCCTGTCACCTCTGCTACTTAGGCTTTGATAGTCACTCACAGAAATAATAATTAAGCAGAGGTGTTTAAAACATTTTATACCTTCTGACTGCCCTGCAATTAGCAGTTAATCTAAACCAGTAATTCACCTCATCCTTCCACAATGCCTTCCCATCTGATAGTGAGTGGTTAGACTTCCTTAGGACAAACGCACAACCTAAACATTGTCAGCATTCTCCAAAGCTGTGATGCATCTAAACTTTTTTCTAATTTCATGGAACTACCTGTAGGTTTGGGCCCCATTTTTTGGTCATTCACCAAGCCAGGATTTAAAGAGATCTGTTACTGTAGGGTTGAGATCTTTGACATAGACTCCTACAACATCCCCGCTGTTGCTTTTCCTGTGGATTCATTCTTTTTCGGGACTGTAGTGGTTTGGGTAGGCACAGCCCATGTGCCCATTCAATTTGGCATGACTGGCAGCTGACAAACCACTAGCCCCTGCCTCATCAATGCCACAGCTGGGCTCCATCTCCCACATCCCTGTCCTGCCCAGCCACTGACACAGGTCTTTGAAGGATCTGTTAGTATTCCTCTGTTAGTATGATTACTTAAGATATTTCTACAGAATAGAAAAATCCATCTCCAATCTCCTTTTATCAACCTATAGAATCTTAGAGTG
The DNA here is from genome assembly GCF_012275295.1 of Melopsittacus undulatus. Taxonomy (NCBI): domain Eukaryota; kingdom Metazoa; phylum Chordata; class Aves; order Psittaciformes; family Psittaculidae; genus Melopsittacus; species Melopsittacus undulatus. The sequence goes on along the minus strand of NC_047527.1, from coordinate 30,121,118 downwards.
TATACAATTGTATACAAATAACTGTAGTCAGTAGATTTTTCTGTAAGGATTTCCTAGACTCAGTTGACTTTACATAATTTTCAATACAGATCTTCAGTTCTGCTTCATTATTTTCAAAGTTTCTTCCTTCTGTGTGAAGGAAATAATTCATTTGTCAATGAGTAAGGATGAGCATTTTCCTATGCCTGCTACATCCAATGCTATAATCATGACAAGCTGCAGATTCATCAAATTCTTCACACAGTGGCTACTTCTGCTCAGCTTCCACCAGGGATCCAGACCATTCTGCAGGTACCTCTGCACATTAATAAACTTTCACCGACAGTTGCTGCTTTAATGAACTCTGTGTGCAATTCAGAAAAACACTGGCCTACCATCAGTTTTTTCCACTTAAATATGGTTTAGCCTGTCAAGCCTGAACAGAAAGAGGAAGCCATTACTTTCGTAAATGTAACAAGAAAAGTGTCAGGAGACCCATTATTTAAAACTGAGCTGGCAGCTTGCAGGGTAATGCATGGTAGAGACCAATCCAGCATGCAATGGATGAAACAATCCACTGAACTCCATTTCATCAGCAATATACCGATTTTCCTTTCATTTACCTGCATCAACAAGCTTGGTTAATAAGGTACAGACCCCTGCCATTCCTTTGAAAGGCTTCAGCACTACATTGTAGAGCAATTTCACTTCCCCAACACTAAAGTATGCTATTTTCTTCATGTTGAGGGTACATTTAATCTAACTTAAACATACATGAGCTATAATTTAAACAATGCCACAAACCCTGCTCCCCCACCCCATCTTCAGCAACTCTTTTTCTCACATGCTACTTTCAGATGCTGGGGAAAGAGCACACCCATTTCAAAGGAGCTCTAACGGCCATGAATTTCATTTTCATATAGATCATTTTCATAGTCTGAACAGCTTCAATAGGAGCTGGCTAAATCGCTGCACAATTATTTGAAAGTTCAGTGCTTGGATTCTTTCATTGCTTTATGGGGTTATAGAAAAGTCCAAAGGATAAATTTAATCTTAACAAGTTTCATTTCTGCTAATTGCTAAAGCCAAAAGGAAGTCTGTCAAAGGCTAATAATTCCCCAGCATCTTCCGAGTCATGAATGTATATTATCAAATAACATTATATATTACAGTCTTCCTTTAGAGGGCATTCTGTGAATAAGCAATATGCTCTGGGTAACACTGAGGGTCAGATCTACTCTGATGGATATTTCCATATTTGCACTTAACCCAATAAAAATGTATGAGTTACACCACATGCAGACATTACTCTTCGTCTTTAAATGTTTATTCTTAAAGCCGGAACTGATCTTTACAAATGGATCTACACACCTCAATAAATTTTACATGTAGCTTGCAACTGTTAATTTTTGGTTTATTCTTGACTATATATCTAGCTTGGCTAAGTTAGATAAAGAAACACGATAAAGAAACAGAGACACCCAAAGGGAATGGTCATTGCTCACTATCCCATAGCCTTCACTGGTAGGAACTGTTTCATATCTGACTTCTCTCTTCCCAGGTCTAGTGGCACAGGAATAAAAAAGGAGTTCAAGACACCAGATGGTTCATCAACCATATTAAACTAATTAATTCTAAGGGGTTTATCAGTCTGTCACTACATGAGAATAAAAAAAAATATTTTGAAATGCAGTTGGCCTCTGGTTCATTCACAAGAATCAACATCACTGGCTAATAATGGAAAAAACATCGGCAGGTCCACAGTAACTTACTAAATCTTGTACTAGTCCTTCAGCAGAGGTGACTTTTGGCATGGATTTGCTGAAAGCTTTCCAGGTTGGTGATTTCATTGACATAGTTTTGGAAGCCAGAATTGCGAAGAGAACTGGACTGGATGCAAGGATGGGAAAGCATGAAATATGAGACAATTTTAAAGAATCAGCCAATTTGGATTAGAGAGATATAACGACATTTAACGAAGGCTATAATATATTTGGATAATGTAGATCACAAGACAGGAAACGTCTTCTGCATTGAAAGAGGACAGGAAATGTATGGAAAGATTAGGCTGGTAAAGGAGAAGATGGGGTTGTGCACCAGGAAAGATTTTTAACAGAAACACGATAGCATAAAAGAGAGAGATAGGGCCACCAAAGGCTTTCCAGCAAAACTTTAGCCTCAAAGGAGGACTCAAACATTGCATGCAATCATTTGAAACAGACATGGATATATGCTGGAAACACACTTCCAAAAGGAAAATCCAAAATATACTTCATCTTATCTCATATTAATATGTTTAATACTGTGAAAAGAAATGTGTTCTTTCAGGTTATTTAAATGCCTAAAGTTGAACTGAAGCTCATGTCAGTGGGTTCACAGATGGCATTAAAAATGAGATTAGGTGGGAGTTTCTCCGAAATTCTCATCTGAATTCCTGTCCCAAATCTGAAAGGTTGCATAATTCCAAGTGGTTGGGCTGATATAACCAAATATGTAAAATTCAATAACAATGACTCACCCTGTGCAATGATGAATTTCAGCATGACGAAGAGGAATAAGAAAGTTTAACTTCTGTGCATCTTCTGGGTCTCAGGAAAGGCTACATTGTCATTTGTACCTTGAAATGAAACTCAAAGATGGCTATTTGCAGCATCAGTAGCTCTGTTCTCGCTGATCACTGTAATTGTGCATTATGCTCAGAACCATACAAGATTTCCCTTCAGTGTATTATTTTCAATGAAAATATTTGCCACCTTAAAAGGACAGATTGATATGAAAAGAAGTGCCACTTTTTCTAGCAACAAAAGCCTCTAATTTTTGCATGTCTCAGAATTTCCAGGGCTTGGCAGTTCTCACTCTCTGACTTCCCAGCACATTCTGAACAGGTCTTTCATTGATCCCATTTTCTGCAGTCCTTAGAAATCAAATATTGCTCATGAGGATATTTTTAAAAATCATCATGTTTCTCTACAAATCAATCTGGTATCTATAGGACAGTGCAAGAACACTCTAGAGGTATCCAGGTTCCTTCAAACGTAATTATTTACGTAAAACCTCAAAGAGCATCACAAGAAGTAATGCAGTAAATAGTTCCCAGTAATTTAGGAAACTGTTCTCTACCTCTTCTGAGAATCCAGTTGATAAACTAGGAACTATAAAGTGTTTATAGTGTTAAAATATGAGCATCATGGAAAGAAGGATTAAACAAAAATATGTGTATTCAGCAGGAGCAAGACAAAGTTCGTACTCTGCACAATCTAAGCGAATGCAAAATTCAAGTTTGACTACATCTGTATGCATATCTATCTGAGTGTTTGTGTGTATGTGAAGCCAGCCATGCCCCTCCAATTTACTTCTCTCTGAAATTCTATTTATCATCACATACAGTGGTTGAACTGTAATTTGAGCTTCTTTATAAACATATCTATTGCTACCTAGTTAATATGCATGTTGGTTAAATGTTAAAATGTGCAAGTCACTAACCGTTTGGCTGAGCATGTTTGTGGTTCCTCTGACTGTGCATTTTTCAGTAACATAAAAGGGAAACCAGGACAGTTTGATGTACATTTACTTGTGGACATATGCAAACCTCTCCTAGAAACCAACTACAAAACAAATGAACAAGGTTGGGATTTAGTTGGAATTTTTTGCCATTTCTCTTTGTTATAAACTTATCTGAAGTACATTAAGCAAATTTCTGAGGGCAAATATAGTCTACGTCACCTCAGAAAGAAAGCAGGTCTGAGCGTGCAGAAATGACCAGTCTGTTTTTAGTAACAACCTAGGTGTAGGCAGTGCAATGTGAACATTCTGTGAGAGAAACCTGAACAGACTTATCCACCACCTCAGAGAGGTGCCTAAACCTTGCCATCAGCAGCTGGAAGCAACAGTCGTCCTGCCTTGTCAAACTGTATACGAGGATGAACATTTAAGCAGTTTGTCTGACTTGGCACAGAACAACTGATGAACTCAGCAAGCAACAGGCACCACATTTTTCTAAATTCAAGATCTTGGTTGCACCATATTCTTATGCAAGAACTGACTTACCTAGGAGAAGAAACCAAGTGCAGAGATGAAGAACACTTATGTCTATTTCAAGAAAGCAAGACTGTAACTACAGAATCTAAAGAAACTGCTTTTGAAGAACATAGATTATTTACTTATAAATAATATTTGCTGTTGCCTTTCTTCTTGGACAAAATGTCAGCAACAGCAAATATTTTTCCAGTTTCACTAGCCAATCCATACAAAAGACAGCACTTCTCTATTACTCATGTTCAGCCTTCCAGTCACCGGTAAACATTCATCTCCTCGGTTTGTAGCAGAACATAATTGCAACAGCAGGAGGTAGATATGGCAAAGTAGTCTAAGAAAAATGAAAAATGTGTGAAAACAATGTTAAACATAACAGTTAAACACATACTTGATGCATATGAGGAAACTGCTTTGAGATCTGCTGAAGATCTAAAAACTTTACCTCCACTTTAGACCAAATACATGAATACCAGATTTTATCTGTGATCTTGCCTTCTTTTTTGTCTTGAAATAAGTCAAGATTTAATCCCCCTCTGACTCCTTTTTCCCATTGTTTGCTGTGTTGCAATTACAGAAAAGCCAACACAATTGTGAAGTTTATCTCACATTTATTGGAAATGCCACCAAATGACTCCACCTCAATGTCCACAGTCCTGAGCCAGTTAGTAGTAAAGCTCCCTCCTTACTGAAATTGCTGTCTAGTAGCAAACTTGTAACTCCTGAGGAACATAAGTTATGAGAAATCTGAAATCTGTGGTGAGAAAAAGTATCTGAAACCTATGGTATGGTTGTCGTAGGGAATCAGTATTGATGTTTTGATTTAAACCTAGTGTTGCAGGAGAACTGTGGATGTGTTCCCAGTAACTGATGCTCTTGATGCAGCAATTTTTGCTTTCTGGAAAACTGGAAGATATTAAGTCTGTATTTGCATTTGCCAGTCTGCAGATGCTTGACAAGTCAGCTTTATTCGTCAGCACTGTTTCAGATGCAGACCAGGTTCAACCCAGGTTCACTTTAATTTGTATTCTGGTAACATTAAGCTGCTGCCACAGGCATGGATTAGAGGGCAGTGCAGAGTTAGCCTTTGTGAGTGTCTCTCTAATTGTGATGAGGAAGAGATGAATGTATTCCAAAAATGAATGCCCCAAAAACTAAAGAGAGATAATGCAAGCCTGTCCTCTGGTTTCATGGCAGCCACAAGTAGTTAATTGAATATCTAGCAGCATTCCTGATGACAATACTCATAGCACAGGACAGCCTGACTGGCTCAAGACTGTTTCTAGTTCAAATTTATGACTAAGCACAAATCCTGTGAAACCCTTCTCTGAAATCTCCTTTAACAGTCTACAGTGTCACTGACCTATGTATTTTTAATAGTCTACCCAGCCCCTCTCATTAGAGTAGGTGTGCTATACATGGAGAAAAAGAGGGGTTCCAATGCCCAAAGAATGACTAATTACTAGAAATAAAGAGGTCAGGGAAGTCTGGGTTGGATGTTAGTTAGATCACAGAAGAAAAAGGTCTGTATGGCACCAACCATCACTGTAACCAGGGAAGAAATAATAACACTTGTGTTTTCACTGCCTAGCTCCAGGTTCAGAACCTGTGCAGGAAATTCCTCTTTCTCCCTCTCTGCCCTAGCAGAACAGCTGATACCAGCATGTGAGCTTTATTCTTCTTATGAATCCTTATCAGAGATGCTTTCCCTGCCAAACCCAGGGGAAATCCAAGTGCAATTCCATTAAGTGAAAGTAAATGAGGTCACCTATCACCTGCAACCTGATGGGATTGTCTGACAGGGCATTGGAAACATCTGTGTACCCCAAAGCATCACACAATTAATATTTTTCTAGAGGACAGTGAAATACTGTCCTGAGTATTTCACAGATGGCTGAGAGGAACTTCTTTATTAATGAAGTCAGACATCACAACAACTTCTCTTGACAAAAGGATGACATTTAAAGTTTCAAAGAGAGTAAGAGGCAAAAGAGGCTGTCTGAAATAATTTAGATGATGTTCTTTGATTAATTTCAAGGTCCATTGAGCATAAATCTTGTGCATAAGATTATAAACATTTTACATATATCTACTTAAGCAACACCAAGAGTCTGATATAAACTTAGTTGTGAAAAATAAATAATATCAAAATTTAGGATCTTGGTGCTGTTCCTCACTGACATCCACATTCAGTTTTTGCAATGTTTTATGACTGGGAATTTATAAACAACAATTCTGGAGACTTCTCTAGGAACAGATTAAAAAATTAAGATTCTAGCTATAGCTATGACTTTCATCATTTTCAGTGGCATGAACCAATACTCATGCCTTGTTTCACTGTAGTTTTAAGGTTGGAATACACTGTCTTTTTCAAAGCTTCCCTTTCATTACAAATGGAGGATTATGACCAACCATTAGCTTCTGCTTAGAGGATCAAGCAGTTTCCATGAGAATAATGAGCCATGGCCAGCATGTGGTTCAGCACTGCTGGTGTTCTCAAGGCTACAGTACAGTAAGAGGGAGGGGAATCTCCTCTTACAGCAATTTGTAAACAGATCTCCAGAAACATCTATCTCTGAAATTTCCAATATAATAAAGTAAAATATAGTCTTTAATGCACTGACTAAATGCTGCTGATACCCACATTTTAAGCAAGGAAAGCTCTCAACAAGAGGTGGAGCACTTAAAAGAACATGGATGGATTTTGCCAGCTGGACAGGACAGTCTAATGAAGAGAGGTCCAAAGGTCTTGTAGTTGTGTCATGAAAAGACAACCACAACACAATCCTCTTGGCACTTAGTTAAGTTCTTCTTGCAACAAGTAAGAACAGGTTGTTGCACCTGTAGAAATGAGGGCCAGACCATGCCAGCCTCCCCACCTCCAGCCATTGCACCTCCAGCCATTGCACTGAGCAGAGAAAGGGTTCATTCTTCCTGACGCATTGTTGGAAAAATTTCCAAAGCAGCCAAAACCAGATCAAAAGTGTCTGTAAATCATCTGTCTTATCCTCAGAATAATCTGGTAGCACTGAAGACAGAGGAACTATGGTCTCCAACTCTTCGTCAAGGTACCTAGGGAGACACTGTGCTGCCAGAGTAGCATGGTAACTTAAAATAAATGAGTAAGGAAGAAAATTTGCTCAAGAATTTGCCTTGATTGCTAAAACCAGTGGGAAATGTTGCTTCAGAGAGATACTCTGACAAGGAAAGACACTTATGCAAAAGCATCAGAATTTTCTAGGGGAAATGTAATTTTCTGCTAGGAGAAAGAGATGCAATTTTCTGTCAGGAAAATAAAAATGATAGATTTGTGATTGCCTAGCTGGAAGAACCCTATCTATTAAACTTACTTCTAGGAAGAAGAAAGCAAATAGGTAAAAGCAATCCCTCAGTATGCTGCTACCTGCTGCAGACATTGTTGTCTCCCACTCAGATACTGATTAAGGCCCCAGATTTTCTTTCATATTTCCTGCCTTCCCATCAGCTTTTTAATTACTGATATTTTTGTTTCAGATAAAAATCTTCTACATGCACAAGCAACATTTAATAAAATCTTAAAATCCATGGTGATTCCAGCAAAGACACCAGTAATGCATTGCAGGTGAACAGCTTTAGGAAAGTATCTACTATTACAGAAAGCATGGTAAATTAATTCTTACTGAATGATTTCCAGGGTCTCCTCAAATGCCTCTGGTTACTGGGCAATATGCAGGCCACATTATTTCCACCCACATGGATTTACACTGATGTCCAAGGTTAATAATAATAATAATAAGGGTGTCCTGGGTTCAGCAGTAGCAGTCATTTTCTCTCCTTCTTGGTAGCTGGTGCGGTGCTGTGTTTTGACTTCTGGGCTGGGAACGGTTGCTGATAGCAAGTATGTTTTGAGTTACTGCTCAAATGTTTGGTTTGTCCAAGGACTTTCTGAGCTCATGCTCTGCCAGGGAGGAGGGGAGGCCAAGAGGAATGAGAGACAGGACACCTGACCCAGGCTAGCCCAACAGGTATTCCATACCACAGCATGTCATGCCCAGGATGTAACTGGGAGTGACCCAGGAGGGCTAGAGGGCCCGGGGGGATGGAAGAGGTATTGGTCGGTGCTCGGTTTGGGCAGGGTGGGGTGAGTTATGGGTTGGTGGCTGGTGAGGTGTTGTATTCTCTTCACTTGTTATTTCCTTTATCAGTAGTAGTAGTAGTAGTAGCAGTAGTGATTTATGTTATACCTTAGTTATTAAACTGTTCTCAACCCATGGGAGCTACATTCTTTTGATTCTCCTTCCCAACTCTCCGGGAGTTGGGGGAGCAAGGGGGGGGAGTGAATACACGAGTTGTGCGGCTTGGTTTTAAACCATGACACATGGGAAATGGGATACAAACCCCAGAGCCAAGAAGGAGGTAAGAAAATGTAGATGAATGGATCATCGGAGATAAAATAAAGAAATGAAGCAGAATGTTGTCGTTCGTAACAATGCCCCATATATCACAAGAATTATCTCTGCAGAATTTATCTTCTATGCCAACATCAAGATCCAGATTCTGCTCTTGATTTACCCTTTTCCAAGAGCAATGCCCGATTTTATGCTCATTTAATTTGGTTCCCTTAAACATATTTGCAAATGGGGTGCTGCATAACTTACAAAAGTGTAATAGAAGGTAGCACACTTCCTGTTCTTCTACAGTGAAACTATGACATGATTGTTGTGAAGAAAACTATGCTGTCCATGAACTTAAATATTTTGCCTTTGAAATGAAATTGAAAGAGGAGAAAAGTAGGTTGTGATATTTATCTTTTTTAACTCTATAGATCCAGGACAGAAATGTATCCAGGTAGAATCTGCAGGAGGTGCCATACCTTCATTTCAGTTGGAAAAGCCATACTTCCAAGATGTTAAAACTTAGTGTTCTGAAACTAGAGAGAAACAGTTATAATGAAAGTCTGAGACATTGGCATATTTGCAGTCAAAGCCACCTCTGCAGAAAGAACTGGGACAAATGGCAAAGTGAGGGCTGTGCAAGGCAGAATGAGAAACTAGGAGTAATGGAATTAAGAAGTAGCAAATAGCAAACATCTGCAAGAAAACTGCTGATTTGTGAATGAGCAACCTCTTAGTAAGCCAGATGGTTCATTACAAAAATCTTGGGTAGATGCCAAAGCAGCTTTAACTCTGGAGTAACCAACACCTATATGTAGTGATTTCAGGAGTGTTACAGAGTACTGCAGAGCTGTGTCACCCAGTTTAATGTTAAGGCAGCTAGTACTGGATCATGGGTCTCCACAGCAAATTCTAGCCTGTAAATAACTTTGGCATACATGGGCTTGGGAGATGAGGCAGCAGGGTATTTTTAAAGGTCTGTTGCTTTGTAACGGCAAGTTACTGCCCTTTGCTGTTATCTCTTATGTCTTCTTTCCACCACCTATTGCATTCCAGGGCAAATGTGGGTTTGCACAATTCCAATTTGAGTTGTTTTTCATTTCTCCAGGCAGCAGACATTCTTTTTCTGACTGTGCCTTTACCTTTCTCTTTGACACTGACATTGGCTGCAAGGGATTACTCTTGTGCCCAAGGCAGAAACTTATTTTTAACATAGTAAATATACCACACACTGTGGCCAAATTTCCAGTTGCTGTTTGCTTTCACATTAGTCTCAACAGTGAGTGAATAAGCATGTTTGAAAATTAGGCCCACCCAGGCTCACACAAATGCCTTACAGCAAGCATAGAGTAGGCAGAAACATTACTGCCCTCTTTCATCTCAAGAACATCAGCACTGTAGATCGTGAAAGGAGCCTCTGAGAATGCCTGGGATTCGTGTCTCCAGGACATTACTGAGGGACTCAGCTGATACTTCACACCACTGTCACTGAATGTTTTCTTAACATCACACATAGCTGAGCCTACGACAGGCATTTTTGATTGTCTTTTTCAGGCTTTCTTCCCCAGAAGGTTGCCTCTTGTACCTGCTGAGCCATCTCTGTCATTTGACTTCTTCGTCCTGGACAGCTTTTAGGAGGTCCTTTATCAGTTTAAGCCAGTCTCTGCCTTGCCCTGGCGGCAGGGGCTACTTCAAGAGACATTCAGCTCCAGTGCAAATACTGTGAGCATTAATATAGGCTTCCTAACCTCTTGCTGCAACTTCCCCAGTGTTCCAAATACATGCTGAGAGTCTTCCTTATGATGAAAAAAAATCTGTGTTTGTACCTTCCCAAGGCCATGTTCAAATGAAAAGAATGGTGGAGTGAGAGATGACTGCAGTAATTTGTAATTATAATCCTTTACCCAGAATGATGTGGTACATAGTGTCCATCAAACACAAGTAAATGCTTAGTAGATACTGAGTTAGGCTTGTCATTTCCCCCCACTTGCCAAGGATGCCCTCTCAATGGCTGAATATGCTTTCTCTCATGCTGATAGCATTGTGCTTAAGGCTAATATTATATCTAAAAGTATACTTAACATGATAACAATATAATGCAGTTCCTTCACCTCGCTGGAGGCATCTGTCTGGAGTATAAATGGCTATGAAAGTTTGGCACCATCATCAGTGGTGCTGTTCTCTTTCTTTATTCTGGAAGCAGTAATATCACTCCCAAGAACCTAGATACAAACTGCCCAACATAGCTAGCCACACACACAAAAATGCATATATCTGTCTTCTTTCTCTATTTGTGATAATCTATCTGCATTGCATCTGGACATTATTCCACCATGTGTTTTATATTCCTCTTGCCTAGAAGACCAAAGGACAAAGCCCACTTGTAATCTGAACACAGTATCCAGGGATTGCTTTCAATCTTTCTTTATATCCAAATTCAGAAAAAAAAAGAATCCTGATCTCCTGTAGCTTATCTTCCCATTATTCATTGTTTGAACAATATTCCTGATGGGGCCAGAGAACCTGAAAGATGAAAACAGCAGCATCAACTGACCAGATGACATTCTGAAATCCAGGTGTGGAAAGTCCGATTCCCTGCTGCCCCACCTTCACCCTTCTGGCCACAGGGATACACTAAGGTCCTTTGGTTAAAACCAATTAGCACTTCATCAAATATGCCTTAGATTTGGATTCACATTAACCTAGCAGAAAGCCATCTGGGCTTAGGACATCACTACCTGTCTTTCTCTCAGGATATGGGATTCCTTTGTTGTTTCCTATTTTTACATCTCACTCAGCTCATGGTTTTCACTAGCAGCATCTCTGGGGTTTGACCTTAATTCAAGGACTTATTCTTTTTTTTTCTTTTTTTTTTAAGGCAATGACTAGATATGATAATAGATGCATTTGCTTCATCCTTGAGAGAACCCATCCTTTAACTTTTGCACCACCTAATCTAAAGTGTTACAGTGCTTTAGTGTCCTTTGATTTCCTATTTGTACTTTGTCTGATAACTTGCACGATAAGGCTCAGCTTGGGCTTTCAGAGATAAGGTGCTACTTGAAAGTCTTGCTTTTCCACTTTCCCCATGCAAAATGATTTTTGCACATGTGGCTCAACCAGCCTCTATTTCAAAGCATTTCATGTGGATCCTTGTCATTTTGCAAATAGCTTTGCACTGCAAACGTCCCTGCAATACTTTAACTTTGCCGTTCTTTGGCTGTACCTTCAAGGAATAATCCAAGTAATCCCTGTTCAGTAAGGCCACCTGGAAATTTTTCGTCTTCATTCTCACCCCATTCTTACAACCCAAATATTCTTGCTGGCTGCAGGTGTTACAACCTTGCTGCTGCCTCCTAGACAAAGAGAAGGGTGTCAAAAAGTGACCCAATGCTTGTGATCTAATTAAGAAGTGCTTATCATGTCCTCTGATATCTGACTAAAACACCCTAACCACTCATCAGCTGTGCATGATAGGTTGATATCCATAGCACATAAAGAGCCAGATGCTCCTTAGAATAGCAGACACCTTTTTTCTTAGGCGTGATACACAGTTAGTACATCAATCAGTAAACATTTCTTTGTGCAATCAAACTCAGGAAATGGCTTAGTTTTGCTATTCATATTTCGGGATAGCACACAGAATAATTTATCAGGATGTGCATTCATGGTCACATATCTGACAACTGATTTGCAGCTCTGAACCCCTCAATACACACTTAAAGATAATCACCAGTAGCTGTCTTGTTATTGTTCCCCTGGCATCTTAAGGATGTTTATTCATGGGCCTTCACCTGTCTTCCTATCACTTTGGCCCTGCTCTCAAGTCAGTAGATCTGAGCCTGTGTCATCACTTGTATTTCTTATTGTCATTATAGAATAATCATTTTTATTTCCACACGTTTTCACTGAGCCTTGATCAAAACTAAAGTCACTGTCTAGAGCTGTCATAGCTTTCATGCACCTGCATTGTGGAGACAGACAATAAAAAGCCATCACACTGTTATGGAAGAGCAGTACTTTGGGACCCTAATTTTTTGCCTTGCTTCATGACTATGATATTTCAACCACATAACTTTGGCTCTTTGTCCTTCTATTTCTCCAGTCCCCATCTATGCTTTCACTCTTTCAACATAGTCTCCGTTAGTTTCATGCCACAATCTATTCAGTTTCTCACTTTTGCTTCACTGCAGTCAAACTAAAGCTACTAATCACCTCCTGCTCCTTGCTCATACTGTCAGCATCAGGGATCAGAGACATGAGAGTAATCACTCCTTAAAATGTTATTACTACTGTTGTGGGGTGTTTTATTCCATCATTTTTAGAAATATAGGACTTTTTGCACCACTGGAACTGGCCACAGTAAAAGCACCCTAACTGTTGAGATGCCAGCAAGACTGATGCAATCTTCTAATCATGTGTTAAAGTCCATATTGCATCTTCAACCTTTGGCTCTCTTGTAGGTGCAAGGAAAGAAAGACGGGACAAAAAATTTTAATGCATTTTTATATGTGATTTTTCTTAGGAGGCAGGACAATGAAAACATACAAAAACAATCTCAGAAATAACAGTGTTATGTCTGCTGAGTCAACATTAGCATGGAGATTTCATAGAGAGAAAACATACCATTATTTCCTCTATTTTAACCAGTAAACCCAATGGAAATTAATCTATTTACAATGAATGCAGAAAATATTTCATAATTATACAAAATTAATTACAAGTCTGTGTGTCACAGCAAAGATAAATTCAATTGACAAAGAAAGCAACTATGACACAAGGTCTTATGCTGAGGAGTACGTAAGTATGCAGAATTAGATATAGTTTGATCAATAGTATCTTTGTCAACAGTACCATTAGAATACAGAGTTAAGATACTGCCAGGTATATAGCTTACATGTCTGGGGTTTTGATTTGGTTGTATATAGAACCTGACAAATCTTTCCAGCCAAGAGCCCTTCACACATACCTCTACTGCCCTTCAGCTGCATGGTACAGTGATAAAGACTACTGGTAGAAGGAATTTTAACCATATATAACATTTATATTATACTGTATAGGGAGACTAACTGTAACTCTTCACTAGGATTCTAATGCCTTTGATACATTCAATGTACACAGCACAAAATAATGTAGAGAAAAATGCCATTCAAATACAGACAAGTGGAAATTGGCCCCTTGCAACTATTAGCTGATCTCTTTAAATGTAAAGACCCCCTTGTGTTGTATTTCCCTTTGCTAACAAGCCATATTTGAGTAGCTAGCAAAGGCAAATCTGACAAAACTCAAAGAGCATTTGATGACCAAACCCACTAGCCTAACATTCAGCAGGTGTGTTCTACAACAGAGCAACTTCTACCCTGGATTTGGAGAAGACTGAGGCTCTAAATAACTTCTTTGCCTCAATCTTCACTGGCAAAGGCTCTGACAACACCACCCAAGCCTTGGAAGGCGGACACAGGGACTCTGAAAACTTAGACCTTGGGCCCACTGTATGAGAGGATCTGGTTCGAGACCATCTTAAGAACCTGAATGCACACAAGTCCCTGGTACCTGATGAAATCCATCTGTGGGTCCTGAAGGAGCTGGCAAATGAAGTTGCTAAGCCACTGTCCACCATATTTGAAAAATCATGGCAGTCAGGGGAAGTTCCCAACGACTGGAAAAAGGGAAATATAACCCTCATTTTCAAGAAAGGGAAAATGGATGACCCAGAGAACTATAGACCAGTCAGTCTCACTTCTGTGCCTGCAAAATCTTGGAGCAGATTCTTTTGGAAGGCATGCTAAGGCACGAGAGAAACAACAAGGTACTTGGTGACAGCCAGCATGGCTTCACTAAGGGGAAATCCTACATGACCAATTTGGTGGCCTTCTATGATGGGGCTACAGACCTGATGGACAGGGGTAGAGCAGTTGATGTCATCTACCTGGACTTGTGCAAAGCGTTCGACACAATTCCACATGACATCCTTGTCTCTAAATTGGAGAGATATCAATTTGATAGGTGGACCACTCGGTGGATAAAGAACAGGCTGGATGGCCGCCCACAAAGGGTTGTGGTCAACGGTTCAATGTCCAGTTGGAGACCAGTAACAAGTGGCGTCCCTCAGGGATCGGTGTTGGGACTGGTCTTGTTCAACATCTTTGTCAGTGACATTGGATAGTGGGATTGAGTGTGCCCTCAGCAAGTTTGCCAATGACACCAAGCTGTGTGGTTCAGTTGATATGCTGGAGGGAAGGAATGCCATCCAGAGGGACCTTGACACACTTGTGAGGTGGGCTGATGCCAGCCTCATGAAGTTTAACCATGCTAAGTGCAAGGTCCTACACCTGGGTTGGAGCAATCCCAGGCACAGCTACAGGTTGGGCAGAGAAGAGATTCAGAGCAGCCCTGTGGAGAAGTACCTGGGGTGTTTGTCAATGAGAAAACGAACATGAGCTGGCTTCAGTGTGCGCTCACAGCCCAGAAAGCCAACCATATCCTGGGCTGCATCAAAAGGAGCGTGACCAGCAGGTCAAAGGTGATCCTGCCCCTCTACTCAGCTCTTGTGAGACCTCACTTGGAGTATTGTGTGCAGTTCTGGTGTCCTCAACATCAAAAGGACATGGAACTGTTGGAACAAGTCCAGAGGAGGGCCACGAGGATGATCAGGGGACTGGAGCACTTCCCGTATGAAGACAGGCTGAGAAAGTTGGGGCTGTTCAGCCTGGAGAAGAGAAGGCTGTGTGAAGACCTCATAGCAGCCTTCCAGTATCTGAAGGGGGCCTATAAGGATGCTGGTGAGGGACTCTTCATTAGGGACTGTAGAGATAGGACAATGGGTAAAGGGTTAAAACTTAAACAGCAGAGATTTAGACTGGATATAAGGAAGAAATTCTTTACTGTTAGGGTGGTGAGGTACTGGAATGGGTTGCCCAAGGAAGCTGTGAATGCTGCACCCCTGGCAGTGTTGAAGGCCAGGTTGGATGAAGCCTTGGGTGATATGATTTAGTGTGAGGTGTCCCTGCCCATGGCAGGTGGGTTGGAACTAGATGATCTTAACGACCTTTCCAACCTTAAGTATTCTACAGTTCTATGATTCTGTGAACTTAAACTGACACTCCAAGAAAAAATGCAGATTTTTTTGCAACTGTAGTCTCCATCTGCATTAACATCTTTTTCTGTTAGCACCAGAATATAGGCATTGAAGCAATAATAAACTTTGCCAAGGATCGGTTTCAGATGCAAAGATAGTTTTGCTTTTTAAGCAATCTCAGAATAAAAAGCCAAGCCTCAAAGACTGGAGCCCATAACACGTTTTACAGAAGAAATAACAGCATAACTTTTTCTTTAAATCTGACGACAATTGTAAGTCACATAATTTTTTGGTTTCACAGTTGACAAAAATCAGCCAATCTGTCTGAAAATAACACTTGAATCTAAAAGTATCTGGACAGCTCTTGGTGCTATTGAATCAGAGAAAATCAAAGTTCCTAAAAGGCTTTGGCAGCAAACAGATTGGAGATTTGTTCTTTAGTCTGATAAAACCAACAAGACTGACAACACGACACCCTACCAATGTAACACAACTGTCACAATCTATTTTAGAGTGGATGCTGCAGTCATAATTAATATTCCTATAAAATACTATATACTTTGACCTTTTCTTCTTGAAGGTACACAATGGAGAAATTGAGTCAATCACATTGCTGATGTCACTGTCCAGTTCTCTTCAAATTACCTTTTTCTTCAAGATTCTTAACAGGAATTTCAGTCATATTACCAGGTTCAAAGGACGCTTCTACATCACAGTTTAACCCCAGCCAACAACTAAGCAGAAGGTAGCCATTCACTTATATTGCCCCTGCGGGATGGAAGAGAGAAACTTAAGAATGAAAGTGAAAAAAACTTGTGTGTTATTTTAAAGACAGTTGAACGCATAAACCAAAAGCCACATACTCAGACAAAACAAAACAAGGAATTCATTCACCACTTCCCCCCAGCAGGCAGGGTTTCAGCCATCTCCAGGATAGTAGGGCTCTATCATGTCTCATGGTTATTTGGAAAAACAAACACCAAAACTCTGAACACTCCCTTCCCTTCCTTCTTCTTCCCCCAGCTTTACATGCTGAGCATGACATCCTATGGTCTAGAATATCCCTGTGGTCAGTTGGGGTCAGGTGTCCTGGCTGTGTCCCTTCACAACTCCACTGGTAGGGCAGTGTGAGGAGTAGAAAAGGACTTGACTCCGTGTAAATATTGGCCAGCAACAACAAAAACATTCGTGTTTTCAGCACAAATCCAAAGCACAGTCCTTAGCAGCTACTATGAAGAAAACTAACTCTATCCCAGCCAAAAACAGCACAATAGTTCAACAAGATTGCTTTTCCAGTAGACATTTTCCATGTTTGTAATGGCCTGCAGTACTGTATGAGGCTGAAATGGCAGATGGTGTCACGGTTATATTTCTGTTGTGCTCCAAAACTCACAAAACCTGCTTTGCTTTAATGAAGATTTTCATGTTTGTTGCCCATAATAGCTACCTTGGGCTAGCTTTGCCTTAGTATTTGGATTTCATTCCTCTTACGGTTAGGTTGCAAGTGTGAGAGTCTGAGAGTGGCTGTCAGTGAGATGGCTTCATGAGGTACGTCTTTGCACCTATACACAGGACAGCACTAAGTCGAACCCCCATGGTGCATGGCAAAACCAGAATTTTGTCTTGCTCAATTTCACACGCATTTGGGAAGAGTTCTCATTATAATGTATTTCCAAATTTAGGAAAGAAATATTCTGGACTTTCAAGTCTTAAGTGGTTTAAAATTCCCTTGATCTTAATGTTGCTCTTACAACAATTTCTCAGATTGTCACTTGGAATGATTTCATATATCAGAAAACAACTAGAGGTAAGAAGTAAAATAACTCTTAATTATAAACATTAATTATTTACACCTAAAGCAAGGCAAAGACACTAAGAATGCACTATTTTAAAAAGTAACACTTGTGTGTTTAAGACAAATAAATGGCTCATCAGGGATCCTGCTTTTTCAGCTGGGTTCTTAGTGACTCACATGTGGTTTTAGCTAGGTTGTTTGTGCACTATGCTGTAGCCTTTCTCCCTGCAGAAGCATTTGCAACCTTCAGCAGTCCACCTGTTCTGCATAAAGTCCTATGACAGGCAAATATTGGCATTCCTGAGGACTGGCAAGAGCTACTAAACCCTAATCAGGAGGCAAAGCTGAATGTTTTCTGAATTTTACCACTCCCCAGAGTATACAATGCATCTGAAGTACTATGAGGAGGCAGATACTTCCATTCAGGGTTCTCAAGCCTATGTAATCTTCTACAGGTAGTTTTGTTACAAGATCAAGACAAAAGTCACCATTTACAGATTTTAATATTAAATAGCCTTTAAATAAAATGCACAAGTCAGCAATTAAGCTAGCACTGTAGATCTAGTTTACTTTTAATCGGGCAAATGTCCTATGGCCAGAGAACCTGATTTCTTCTGGAAACTCAGAAACAGCCCAGCAGTTTAGGAGGATCACCAAGAATTTTGGATGTAGGTTCTGAAGTACCCCTTTAGGCCTTCATTTATTGTTTATGAACCATGTTCTGACTCTTTGAGGAAACTAATGACAAACGAATAAAACCAAGGTCCATAGAGGTACTTGAAAACTTAGTTTCCTTATTTCTAAAATGGGTCTAGGGATCTATACTATGATTTATGTGTTGCTGTATCAGTGCTAACTGTATTATTTTCTTGCTTATGCTACTTACAGATGCACTGTGTTATGCAGTTTTGCCTGGTTTGATACATTGCTCCATAGAAACTGACTTTTAACTAATCATATGCTCAGACATCCAGAAACATCCTTGAAAGGATTTTGGCTCTTTGATTTCAATCAAATATTCCCTTCAAATTAACATTTCTTTTTTCCACTCCAGTCATCCGGTGCTCTAAATGTTAGGCTATATATGTCTCCTAAAGGGGCTGAGGCATTAGATGTATTCACACACTCCTAAAGCTATTTCTGAGAGATGCTGA
This sequence comes from Melopsittacus undulatus, assembly GCF_012275295.1. NCBI lineage: Eukaryota > Metazoa > Chordata > Aves > Psittaciformes > Psittaculidae > Melopsittacus > Melopsittacus undulatus. The sequence continues at coordinate 30,102,707 of NC_047527.1, read as the reverse complement.
TTGTAAAGAGGAGCTTCTTTGTCTCAATCTCATTATATATACATACATTTATGTACATGTAAGAGAAACAACCCTGCAGACTCCAAGCTCAGAGAAGAAGGAAGGGGAGGCACTGGAGCAGAGATAGGTAGAACAGTGATTAGAACGCCCTTCAGCTTTTGCCCTGTAGAAGGCATGTCTTCCCACCAGTACACCTAGCATGGGTGTGACATCCCAAACTCTGCTCTCTTTATTTCTCTTTCTGGCATTGACTCCCACAGGAGTTTCCCTCTGCCTTAGGATGTTCACTCAGTCAGCCAAAAAGTTTACAAGACTTGAGACATTGTAGAAATAGATCCTCAAGTAATGGGGTATGCTGCAAAGGAGAATTAAATTTCATTCTTTATACAAAAAATGCCTAAATCTCAGCTCTGACCTAGCAGTTCACGTGACCCCATCAGGAATGAAGCCAATAACCAGAAAAGTGAGAGGGTTCTGTCTTCACAGGAAGAGTCAGAGGGCTATAAAAAGGGCAAGAAGGAGGACCCAGGTAATTATAGACCAGTCAGCCTTACCTCCATCCCTGGAAAGGTGATGGAACAACTTATTCTTGATGTTATCGGTAGACATATCAAGGATGAGGGGGTCATTAAGAACAGCCAACATGGTTTTACCAGGGGGAAGTCATGTTTGACCAACCTTGCAGCCTTCTATGAGGAAGTAACTAGGTGGAGGGATGATCGTAGAGCGGTAGATGTGGTTTTTCTTGATTTCAGTAAGGCATTTGATACTGTCTCCCACAGCATCCTCGTAGATAAGCTAAGGAAGTGTGGGCTTGATGATCAGGTAGTGAGGTGGATCAAGAACTGGTTGAAAGGAAGAAGGCAGAGAGTTGTGGTCAATGGGGCAGAATCTAGCTGGAGGTCTGTGACTAGTGGAGTCCCTCAGGGGTCGGTGCTGGGACCAGTGCTGTTTAATATTTTCATCAACGACCTGGATGAGGGAACTGAGTGTACCCTCAGCAAGTTCACTGATGACACTAAATTGGGAGGAGTGGCTGACACACCAGAAGGCTGTGTTGCCATTCAGCGAGACCTGGACAGGCTGGAGAGTTGGGCAGGGAGAAACTTGATGAAATTCAACAAGGGCAAGTGTAGAGTCTTGCATCTGGGGAAGAACAACCCCATGTACCAGTACAGGCTGGGGGTTGACCTGCTGGAAAGTAGTGAAGGGGAAAGGGACCTGGGGGTCCTGGTGGATAGGAGGATGACCATGAGCCAGCAATGTGCCCTTGTGGCCAAGAAGGCAAATGGCATCCTAGGGTGCATTAGAAACGGTGTGGTTAGTAGGGCAAGAGAGGTTCTCCTCCCCCTCTACTCTGCCTTGGTGAGGCTGCATCTGGAATATTGCATCCAGTTCTGGGCCCCTCAGTTCAAGAAGGACAGGGAATTGCCTGAAAGAGTCCAGCGCAGAGCCACAAAGATGATGAAGGGAGTGGAACACCTCCCTTATGAGGAGAGGCTGAGGGAGCTGGGTCTCTTTAGCTTGGAGAAGAGGAGAGTGAGGGGTGACCTCATCAGTGTTTACAAATATGTAAAAGGTGGGTGTCAGGATGATGGAGCTAGGTTTTTTTCAGTGATATCCAGTGGTAGACAAGGGACAATGGGTGTAAACTGGAGCATAGGAGGTTCCACATTAACATCAGGAAGAACTTCCTTACTGTAAAAGTGACAGAGCACTGGAACAGGTTGCCCAGGGAGGTTGTGGAGTCTCCTACGTTGGAGATATTCAAGGCCCACCTGGACAAGTTCCTGTGCGATGTACTCTAGGTTACCCTGCTCTTGCAGGTGGGTTGGACTAGATGATCTTTCGAGGTCCCTTCCAACCCTTGGGATTCTGTGATTCTGTGGTCTCCACACCTTCGTGTTAGCTGTCAGCATGCAGATACAGCTCCCAGCTTTCAATTGAGTTATTGCAAGAGTTCTGTCAGTTTGCAAAGGAGACTGACAACACTGTTAAGACAACTAATTCTGCATTTTATGTTATCAGCATCAGAAAGCATATGTGTCTGAAAAACTTTAAGTCCAGAGATTAAATGAAAGATTAGGCTCTAACAAGTATCAGTACAACTGCTTCACAAAAGATCATGTTTAGACAACATCAGCCAGTCAGTAATTGATCAGTGGTAATTTTCTATCCAACACAAGTTTACTGCCCACCTGCTCTTTTCAGGCACAGAAAGATGCTGTGATGCTAAAGGAGGACATCTGATCAAGATGAGTAATCACAGCCTGCTGGAAATGTGCTCCTGAACAAATCACCACCAGCTGGCACTCGGGACTGCATCAGTAACATACCCTGTACTGCAGATACAATGCATCCCAGGGTTTTTCCAAGATGCTTATCCTCAGACACAGATGTTTTTTGAGGGTGTTGTTCAGCTTTGTTAGTTGCTGTTTAGCAAGCAATACAAAAAAATAAATATGCTTCATCAAGGTAACTTACAAATACAGACTCATCAGTCTGTAAATAGAAGACATCCACCCAAAGTAAGACGATATAACTCTGATTCCCTCCTATAGTATTACTCAGGTATTCACACATCTTCATAGCTTTATTTCCAGGAATTACTTCATATCATTACAGGAATTTTCAGTTTCTGATGATACAAGTCTATTCTCCCACATTCTGTCATCTTTTTCAAGCAGCATTGCTGGGAAACATAAGAAATACCAATATATTACATTCTTATGAGCATTCTTACAGGCAAAAATGCCTATATAATTTTTGTATTCATAAATTAACAGTTAATAGTAAGAGTTTTATGTGTTCAGGTACACTCTGTACAGCTCAGATTTCTAGCACTAATAATATGTCACACTTAAGCACCAAAAATTACCATGTAATTTACAAAAATAAAAATCTGTTGTAACTAAACTATCTTATTAACATCAATTTTAGTGTTTGCCATAAGTTTTTAATTCTCAGATGAAGCAATCTGTGCAAAATCCAGACATCTTCTCATGAAGTTACTAAACTAGTCCATTTCAACTTTGTCAGTACAACCTTTCAGTTACCTATAGGATTGTTAAAAGGTTGTGGTTCATCAGAGCAAGGTTTGCAGAATATTTGGATTTGTGAAGAGTTCCACAATGTTGATTTTTCATCTTAAATTGGGGGGAGGGATTTCTGAAATTTCAGTATTTCTGAAATAGGGTTTTCATTATTCTACTGACTTGATATTTCTCAGAAACTGCAGTCTCATGTACAGCTCTGCCACTGTGCTATAGTATACATTGGGTCTAAAGGATGTACGTATTTTAAAAGTGTTTGAGAAATGCCATTGGTCCTGTAAGATATATTCATAATGTTCCTGGTCAAAATTAACAGTATTTCTACAAGCAGCTATGTGATACTGAGTATTAAAGGCTAGAAAGAATAACATTATATGGGATCTTCTATCTGAGGATGGTAATAATGGCTTAGTTACAAAACCATTGAATAAGCATTAGGATAAACTTTGTGGTGCTGCAATTTATTTTATGCAGTGCCCATTGTACCAATTCAATAAAGCATTATAGCATGTGGGCATGAATGTGAATTCTGTTCAAAATCAAGCAGAAGCTTAGACCATTTAGGATCCCAAAAGGCCTGAATCCAGGAAAAAACAAAATATGACTATGAATCCTCCTTCTGGGTAATGTCCCTGCAGTAGACAGGTTAAATTCACACTTCATGAAATAAAGCAGTGGAGGGAGGTCTGTCTTTCTAACAGAGACATTTGGAAAAACTGTGCAGATGGAATCTGATAGTGCCCACCTGCTACCTTTCCAGCCCTCCAAGTATAAGCAGCCATGTGACCAGAGAGCTGGGAGACAATATAGCAAAGAAATTAATTACAGACTGATTACAAATAGCATCAGTTTCGAGCCTTCTCACCGTATCACCAGGAGACACAAACACATCAACAGATCTCAGTTCCAGCATACATGCTTTTCTGGTAACAGTTACCATGATGGTACATTACACTAGAAATATTTTTCTTCACTCTGCTATCTCTTTTTGCTTTTATAGTTTAAATAAGAGTACAGAAGCACTTGAAGCTGACCTAAAAAGGTGGAGTTAATGAAAATCATGCAGATGATGAGTGTCAGAAGAATGGGCCAAGGATCTGCATTTATCATAGTGGAGCCACTGCATACATTTCCATAACAGTAAGTGAAGAATAATAAAATATACAAGTTTTATGGTTTTATCATGTCATCATCTCTGATTTACTATACCTCTTAATATATTTTTTTTCTTCCTTGTCCACAGTGCTCCTTCCTTCATTATTTAGTTCAAATAATAAGCCTTTCTCCACCTTTGGGAGTTTTTTTAAAATTTTTTTCCTTTCATGATGCAAAATAAGAATATGCATTAAGAAGCCAACCCAGAGGTGATTAAAGTCATTCATACGTAAAGTAAAATGGAGTAATATCTGGGAACAACTAAGAGCTACTATATCGCTGTTCTTTTTTGCCACCATTGTGCCCCCCACAAAAAAAACCACAAACGCCAAAAAAAATGATCCCCCCCAAAAAAAAGTGCGCTTTGGTCAAAACCACAACATCTTGGAAAGTTGTTCCTTCAGGGAATGGTAGTGATTTGTATTTTATTGTTTACCAGCAGATGGGCAATCCTCAGGACAACCTTATCCTGTATCTGCTGACTGCTAGCAGAAGTGTTATTAAGACAGATCCTTCCACACTGAACCCAAAGAGAATGTTCACCTTTAATTTAGAAGCAAACAAACGAAGATTTATACAGGAGTTTATTATCTTTGTTTTACAAATGAAGACCAGAATAAGACACAGTTGCCTAGCTGTCTTTTGGACCAAATTTTACATTCTGCCATTAACCACTGCATGCAAGATGGCAGCTGAGGGGAGCTGAACTGCACTGAGCTGTCCCCTAACCAGAGGAGCATGCAAATTTCCTTCAGCAAGAGATTTCCTCTTTTCAGTTTGTGGGTCCCAAGACAATTTTCAGTGAACACTTCATAATCATGACTGTGTGACTGTATGGCCACTGTCAACTTGTTTTAAGATTCTGAGAATAATGCAGGGATTCCCCAAGGGAACAGAGCCTGAAAACATCAGCATTGGCTGTTTAATTTTCTAACAGAAAAATGCTTTTGTTGCCTGACTGTCCCTGGCTGGGATAACTTATGTGTCGATAATATTGAATTATTTAATTCCCAGCCTTTACACCTGCTTATCTCTTAGGATTCTGAGCGTCAATGCTCCTCCATCAGCTCCACCTACAGAGCTATTTCCAATACACTTTCTTTGCAGTATACCTACTTCAGCAGGTCTGAGCTGATCAAGGTAAACATTTAAATATTTTGAATTAGACCAAAGATATTAGCTTTAGGCATAGCCTTATCCTAGGTCCCACCTTAGTCTTTGCTAACTTACTCTCTTATTCTAAATACATTAAGATCCTAATGTTGTGAACTGATGAATGAGATATATTTGCCAAATGTGACTATTTTAAATGAATTTTGAGCTTGTAGTTATGACAGCCTTCAACAAAAGCTTAAACAAATACAACAGCTGCCTATTATCACAATAGCTGGGACCAGAAACCAAAGAAATTAAAACAGGTGCAAAGAGTAACAACTAATACAGATTTTTATGTGGGACACTAAAATCATGTGGACATTAAGAATTCATTTGATAAATTATTTTATCTTCCCAAATGTATTTTGCTCAACCTTTTTAAAAGGGACCCTTTAGCATTTGAAAAGGGGGATAAAAAGAGCTAAAAACTAAATCCTTTGCTGAAATGTCCTGTTTGATTTATTTGACCTGCTTTGTTTTATGTTTGTTTAAAAACAAAGCACCCTGAAATGTTGTCAATTAGGGATGACCTGAATTACATGTTTCTTCCCACCCCCATTTTTATAACTCAAACTGAAGTCACAAAAAATAAACACCCAACCAATTACTTGCACAGATATGTTATAGCCCTCAAAAAGCCAGAAGCCTCAGCTCCCACTGAGATGAAGATAAAAGGCAGACAGCAACCTGCCTGCATCATTGATTAGATGGGAGAGAAAAGGGAGGGGAAAGCCCCACTCCACATATGAATGGGGGATAAAATATTTAGAATCATAGAATCATAGAATAGTTAGGATTGGAAAGGACCTTAAGATCATCTAGTTCCAACCCACCTGCCATGGGCAGGGACACCTCACACTAAACCGTGTCAACCAAGGCTTCATCCAACCTGGTCTTGAACACTGCCAGGGGTGCAGCGTTCACAACCTCCCTGGGCAACCCATTCCAGTACCTCACCACCCTTACAGTAAAGAATTCCTTCCTTATATCCAATCTAAACCTCTGCTGTTTAAGTTTGAACCCGTTACCCCTTGTCATATCACTACAGTCCCTAATGAAGAGTCCCTCACCAGAATCTTTATAGGCCCTCTTCAGATACTGGAAGGCTGCTATGAGGTCTCCACGCAGCCTTCTCTTCTCCAGGCTGAACAGCCCCAGCTTTCTCAGCCTGTCTTCATACAGGAAGTGCTCCAGTCCCCTGATCATCCTCGTGGCCTCCTCTGGACTTGTTCCAACAGTTCCATGTCCTTTTGATGTTGAGGACACCAGAACTGCACACAATGATCCAAGTGAGGTCTCATGAGAGCAGAGTTTAGAGGGGCAGGATCACGTCCTTTGACCTGCTGGTCATGCTCCTTTTGATACAGCCTAGGATACAGTTGGCTTTCTGGGCTGTGAGTGCACACTGAAGCCAGCTCATGTGAAGTTTCTCATCAACCAACACCCCTAAGTCTTTCTCTGCAGGGCTGCTCTGAATCTCTTCTCTGCCCAACCTGTAGCTGTATTTCTCCAGCTCCTGCTGACTGGCTGGATACTGAGCTTGACCTGGTATTGTGTCTCACCTGATGATCCAGTTCTTTCTCCCCTATACAGGTTCCATTTCAACTGGTCAGGATGTGGGGCAGGAGGGGAGAGAAAGATATTACCATCCAGCTTTCCTAAATGTAGAGAAAATAAGAACCTGACTTTGCCTTTCAACACGCTTAGCCTGTGAAAAAGTGAAATAGGTTAAAAAAATCACCAGAAGAGATCTATAAGAGTTTGCATTCCTGTTGTTTTTTTTTTTTTTTTTTTTTGTTAGCTCAAATGAAAATATAAGCAGAAAATTGAGAATAATATGCCAGAAATTAACTTTTTTCCCCCCATTCAAAGGGCAAAATTCTCATTGGGATCGGAATTTCACCCCAGATGGCTTGGCCAAGCAACGTATGCCAGCAGTGTGAACCTCACTATATGTGATTTGACATCTTGACATTTATCACACTCAGAAAATGTTATTAAAAGATGCATAGATCCTGTAAAGATGAGCCTTACAAACACTAGTACGCCTATTTTTTGTCACTGTTTTCCTGGATTATCTGGCAGTGTGGAAGGCAGCTCAGGCTGTACGCAAAATACATAAACTCATACAGTACTGTACCCTCACTAACAAGATTTACCCCCTTCCAGACATTTCTGCAATGCATGTAACCCAATCCATCCCCTAGTAAAAAAAGTGCTTTGGGGAACTGAAGCCTATGATAGGAGTCAGGAGAGCTCAGAAAAATCATTTAATAGGGCAAATCTGCACTTCATGAAGGCTTCTCTATGCTCTGATAGAGATGAGGCTAAACCAGACTGGTCAGCAGGGATGAACAGCAATGAGAAATTAATCCAAGGCAAAGATGGCAATAGAGGATTAGTGAGGAACAAAACCCCTTACAGAATGACACCCACCCCTTTAGTGCATACCTTCTCTGCACAATACACTTTCTGGAAGTGATAGTACACCTCAAATGTTATACCTACCTTAGTTCAGTCCAGGAATGTGCTTCTAATAGCAAATGTCTTGATATCCCCTATCTACCTCGTTTATGCTTTCACCACAGAGGGAGTTTGGAGATGAAATTCTGAATTTAAACTGAAATGAATTTGAAAATAATTCTTTCTGGATGAAAGTGAACAAGAACAGATACTCCAGAGAAGCACCTGAATCAAATTCATTACTGAAATGCACATATACATTGCATATAACAATGCATATACAGAAACTGCAGTGTTCACAACCAGATAAGAATTAGTCTAAAGTAAATACTCTTGAAATGCATTCAGTGTGGACATGGGGTCTCATAGCATGTCACCATACAAACCTTGCTCCCTCTGGACCACAGTTCTGGCTAATGTAAATATGTCAGCTAGTGCATCAAGGGAAACAGAGAGCCCTAGAGTCCCTCAGGTGCAAATGTCTGAGCCATCTTGCAACCAGATTTCAAAGCATTGAATATTCATTACAATGAATCCAATCAACCCTTATTGTATACAGAAGTGCAATTGCAAAGTATTCTACAGGCAATTTCTGAAAGTAATTTTTATTGTAATTTCCAATACAGCTGCAAGTAGAAATCTGCTCTAATGTTTTCATAGCAGTCTCCCACTTGAGCTGCTATCATGAAGTATGTTTTCTCTCATGAAGTACTGAGGACAGCACAGCAGAGATGGGATGGGCAATATAAAATTATTTAGGAATTATATTAACAAGCAGTTGACATGGCAAAAATTAGGAGAAAGGGTGTCAAGATTATCTTACAAGAAAGGATGCAGAGGAATATGGATTACTTCTAATGAGATTTCTTCACTATTGTGCTGTTTGATTTTGTTTCTAATATCGAGTTGAGACTTAAAAGACCGTTAATAAATTTTGATTATAGAGATTTTTTCTTTTTTCCTGGAGTTCTGTAGAACTTAGGGAGACACCAGAGGAAGTTATCCAAAGATTGCTATGTACAACACTCTTATCTAAACACTCTGCAGTTGAAAACATACAGTTACTTATGGAATAATCAAATTAATTATTGTCAGCTCTCAGAAACATAATTTTGAAGGAATCCCTAACAATGTCCTTTTGCTTTCTAATGTGACTCATGGAGGATGCCAGTTTAGACTACAGCTGGCAACATAATTAGTTGATTTAGCAGAGTGACTCTGAAGTGTTCACTGATCTGATGCATGGGATCTAAATGAAATGTTCTGTCCCTCCAAACAGGGATGCTTCTCAAACACATACCTAAATCAAAAACCATGTGGTCGCACTGTGACAATGTTCCAGGGATGCACTAATGGTTACAGGATGCACCTAGCACCAGCACAAAATTTGGCTTCATGTGAGAAGTTCAGTACAAATTCTTCCAAAGCACAAGACAGTCTACAGAAAAGGCATAAAAATACCTTACAGGACAAAATTATATCATTTCCGGAACAGCCTTATAGACACTTGGGCCAAAGAGCATGGCATTGAGTGGGTATATCACATCCCCTACCATGCACCAGCCTCTGGGAAAATCAAATGGTACAATGGGCTGTTAAAAACTACACTGAGAGCAATGGGTGGTGGGATTTTAAAAACTACACTGAGAGCAATGGGTGGTGGGATTTTCAAGTGTTGAGATTACGCATTTACCAAAGGCCAGCTGGTTGGTCAGCACCAGAGGATCTGCCAACAGGGCTGGCCCAGCCCAGTCAGAACTTTTACGTACTGTAGAAGGGGATAATGTTCCTGTGGTGCACGTAAAGAATTTGCTGGGGAAGACAGTCTGGGTTATTCCTGCTTCAGGTAAAGGCAAATCCACTTTTGGGATTGCCTTTGCTCAGGGACCCAAACATACTTGGTTCATACATACGTGCAGGAAGATGGGGAAGTAGATGTGTACCTCAAGGGGATTTGATTTTAGGGGAAAACAGACAATGAACTCAATTGTATGCTGTTGCCTGCTATGTAGCACTTTCATAGCCCACCAACTAGATGTCTTCAGGTCACCAGCAACTGGCCCTGACTTCCCTCTGACCATCATCCCAACAAAGAATCAACTTTGATGAAACCAGACAAGCTCAGCAGTGACCGGATGAGTTCCACGTGCCGTCAGCAGGACTGTCACAAGAGATGGAGCCCAACATCATGGGCTGGATGAATTCAGCAGCTTTATAGGGATTGGTCCATGGACAAAGGAATTATCTCTCTGTGTGGGTGTGGGGGGGTATATCTGTATCTGTACATGAGACAAGAGCAATGGTATATTGAAAAATGTGGATCTGAGCATGACATGAATGGTATGGAATAAGGGGTGGATACCGTTCTGGGTTCAGCAGTAGCAGTCATTTTTCTCCTTCTTAGTAGCTGGTGCAGTGCTGTGGTTTTGACTTTCAGCCTGGGAAAAGCGCTGATAACACCGATGCTTTTAGTTGCTGCTCAGTAACGCTTAGTCTGACCAAGGACTTTGTGAGTCTCATGCTCTGCCAGGGAGAAGGGGAAGCTGGGAAGAAGCAGAGACAGGACACCTGGCCAAAACTAGCCAAAGAGGTATTCTATAACACAGCAAGTCATGCCCACTATATAAACTGGGGGCAGTTACCCAGAAGGCCCAGATAGCTGCTCAGGTTGGGCTGGGTATTGGTCGGCAGGTGGTCCATGGTTGTATTCTCTTCCCTTGTTATTTCCCTTATCATTATTATTATTGGTGATAGCAGTAGTGGTTTGTGTTATACCTTAGTTACTGGACTGTTCGTATCTCAGCCTGGGGGAGTTACTTTCTTTTGATTCTCCTCCTCATCCCTCCAGCAGCAGGGGGAGGAAGAAATGGGGGGCAGTGAGCGAGTGGTTGTGTGGTTCTGTGTTACCAGCTGGACTTACACCACAACAGCTATCACACTGTATTTTAACAAAAATTCAGCATTCTTAATGGGAACAAGTAAACCATAAAAATTTTACTACAAATTGCATAAAAAGAAGTATCTTCCCTTGTTTCACAGGCACTTCTCCTATGAAATCAAATGCTATTGAACCAACCAAAATTTCCAAATAAACTCTTTAAGCTTATTTTTGTTTTAATTGAGATAATAATTTTATTTTTATAGTAAAGTTAAACCAGTCATGTGTTCCCCCCTCCCACCTCAAATAGGAAATTGGTTTCCTGAAAATGCTGAAAAAGAATTTTCTACAAAATCCAATCCCATCTGATAGGTTTGTTGGAAAAATTCATATTGGCTATTATGAAGACTACTATTTTTGTACCTGAGTTCTCTGGCTCCATCAGGGATAGTGAATAAATTACCTGAATAACATCTCATAGTCCACTAACAGTAGCAAGATGTATTGATTTTAAAATAGAAAATTAAACTGTTGTAAATATTTTCACTGCAGATAAAGCCTCTGCTTTGTTATTAACAGTCCTGGGGAAACACACTCAAGATTTTTCTGGTAATACAGAGTTCCTATTTACTGATATTTGAAAATTACCATAGGCTTCTCCTCGGAGATATTCATTTATTTCTACTGTTAATGTGAAAAAAATGCATGTCTATTTATCAGTCCACATGGTAAGTCACCAGTGTTTAGTCAACAGTCACTAATTAATGTTCACAACATTTCTGTGAGTTTTTGTTTATCTCATTTTATTCTCAAAAATGAATCCAAGATAGAAAAAAAAATAAATTAATGGATCAAGACTTCAACAGATTCAGTAGTAAAGCTACAACTGTAAGCTGCAGCTTCCTGATACTCACGGCTATATACATTTCTCCACATCCCCAAGAGAGAACTAATATTTATTACCTCCCTCCATGCCAAATGGCCAATGAGGACCCAAGGAGAACCTAAAAAATAGACATTTTCCATATTGGTTTGGAAAAACTAATAATTTTTCCTCCTCTTTTACTACTTAGCTATAAAAGTTTAACTTCACTCATTGTTCTACACAAGTATATATGAAGACTAACTTGCCATATCCTTCAACAGAGCCATTTTTGATTAAATTTCAAAGATAATGTTCTTTGATTGAAAAATAATGAATAAGGGTCTAAATCAGGGCCTGACCCCCTATTTTATGGCAGCACTACACGTTCACATTCTGCAAAATTTTTCAAAAACAACTTCCCTCAAAGCACAAGAACAGTCCATCTTCCAGTCCCACTACAAAGGGAAATGAAAAAGAAAACATAAAATCAGAAGTACTGGTAAACCCTTGAAAATGTTTCAAAAGAAGCTTTAAAGTAATCTTGAAATCCATTTGCATGGATTACACAGTGAAGAAGTTCCCAAAATGGAATAAGGGGCACCATGCTGTAAAATAATGAAAAAGATTAGGAACACAAGCAGAATAGAGAAATGATTTAATAAACAGGAAAGTGCTGCAGAAACCAGAGCTAAAAACAGCCAGCTCACATGATAAGTATCTGAAGGGGGCCTGTAAGGATGCTGGGGAGGGACTCTTCATTAGGGACTGTAGTGACAGGACAAGGGGTAACGGGTTCAAACTTAAAACAGCAGAGGTTTAGATTGGATATAAGGAAGAAATTCTTTCCTGTTAGGGTGGTGAGGTACTGGAATGGGTTGCCAAGGGAGGTTGTGAATGCTCCATCCCTGGCAGTGTTCAAGACCAGGCTGGATGAAGCCTTGGATGGCATGGTTTAGTGTGAGGTGTCCCTGCCCATGGCAGGTGGGTTGGAACTAGATGATCTTGAGGTCCTTTCCAACTCTATTCTATGATTCTATAA